>NW_020954568.1:1920490-1921910 GCF_900497805.2 Vombatus ursinus | reverse complement strand
AAAAAAAAAGAAAGTGAAAATACTATTCTCTGATCTGCATTCAGACTCATCAGTTCTTTCTCTGGACATGGGTAGGATTTTCCATCATGAGTCTTTAGGAATTGTCTTGCATCATTGTATCGCTGAGAAGAGCTAAGTCTATCATAGTTGATCATCACACAATATAGTTGTTACTGTGTATGGTGTTCTCCTGGTTCTGCTCATTTCACTCAGCATCAGTTCATACAAGTCTTTCCAGGTTTTTCTGGTCTGCTTGCTTATCATTTCTTATAGCACAATAGTATTCCATTATATTCATATACCACAACTTGTTCAGTCATTCCCCAGTTGATGGGCATCCCCTCAATTTCCAATTCTTTGCCACCACAAGAAGAGCTGTTACAAATATTTTTGTACATGTGGGCCCTTTTCCCTTTTTTATGATCTCTTTCAGATACAGACCTAGAAGTGGTATTGCTGGATCAAAGGGTATGCAGTTTGATTGCTGTTTAGACAGAATTCCAAATTGCTTTCCAGAATGGTTGGATCAGTTCACAACTTCACCAATAATGTATTAGTGTCCCAATTTTCCCACATCTTCTCCAACATTAATCATTTTCCTTTCTACCATATTTAGCCAATCTGATAGGTGTGAGGTATAAAACAACCTCAGAGCTGTTTTAGTTTGCTTTTCTCTAATCAATAGTGATTTGTATCATTTTTTACATTACTATAAAGTATTTTGATTTCTTCATCTGAAAACTGCCTGTTCATATTCTTTGACCATTTATCAATTGGAGAATGACTTGTATTCTTAAATATTTGGCTCAATTCTCTACATAGTTGAGAAATTGGGCCTTTATAAGAGGTAATTGATATAAAAATTGTTTCCCAGCTTTCTGTTTTCCTTCTAATCTTGGTTGCATTGGTTTTGTTTGTGCAAAACCTTTTTAATATAATCAAAATTATCTATTTTGCATTTCATGATGCCCTCTATCTCTTGTGTGGTCATAAATTCTTCCCTTCTCCATAGAGCTAACAGCTATTTCTTGCTTTCCTAATTTGCTTATGGTATCATCCTTCATTTCTAAATCATGTACCCATTTTGACCTTATCTTGGTATACAGTGTGAGATGTCGGTCTATGCCTAGTTTCTAATATGTTGCTTTCCAGTTTTTCCAAGTAGTTTTTGTCAAAAAGTGAGTTCTCACTCCAGAAGTTGAGTCTTTGGATTTATCAAACAGTGGATTACTATCGTCACTTATTACTCAGTCTTGTGTACCTAATTTATTCCATTGATACACCACTCTATTTCTTAGCCAGTACCAAGTAGTTTGATGATTGCCACTTTATAATATAGTTTTAGACCTGCTATGGCTAGGTCACCTTTCTTTGCATTTTTTTTCATTAATTCTCTTGATATTTTTGATCTTTTATTCTT
>NW_020954568.1:1919218-1920443 GCF_900497805.2 Vombatus ursinus | reverse complement strand
CCAGATGAGTTTTGTTATTCATGTTATCAAATATTTTTGGTAGTTTGATTGGCATGGTACTAAATAAGTAAATTAATTCAGACAGAATAGTCATTTTTTATTATATTACCTTGACTTACCCACAAGCAGTTGATATTTTTCTAATTGTTTAGATCTGACTTTATTTGTGTGAAAAATGTTTTATAACTGTGTTTGTATACTTCCTGGGTTTATCTTGGCAGGTAGATTCCCAAGTATTTTATATTGTCTACAGTTATTTAAATGGAATTTCTCTTTCTATCTTTTGCCACTGAGCTTTGTTAGTAATAGGTAGAAATGCTGATGATTTGTGTGGGTTTATTTTACATCCTGCAACTTTGCTAAAGTTGTTAATTATTTCAAGTAGTTTTTAGCCAATTCTCTAAGTATACCATCATATTCTCTACAAAAAATATAATCAATTTTGTTTCCTTATTGCCTATTTTAATTCCTTCAATTTCTTTTTTCTCCTCTTATTGCTAAAGCTAACATTTCTAGTACAATATTGAATAATAGTAGTGATAGTGGGCATCCTTGTTTCATCTCTGATCTTACTGGGAAGGCTTCTAGCTTATCCTCATTAGAGATAATGCTTGTTGATGGTTTTAGATAGATACTACTTATCATTTTAAGGAAAGTTCCACTTATTCGTGTGTTCTCTAGTGTTTTTTAATAGGAATGGGTGTTGTATTTTGTCAAAAGTTTTTTCTGCATCTATTGAGATGATCATGTGGTTTCTGTTAGTTTTGTTGTTGATATGACCAATTATGTCGATTGTTTTCCTAATGTTGAACCAGCCCTGTACTCCTCACACAAATCACTTGGTTGTAGTGTATTATCTTGGTTATAAATTGCTGTAATCTGTTTGTTAAATATTTTATTTAAAATTTTCGCATCAATATTCATTAGCCAAATTGGTCTATAATTTTATTTCTGTTTGTCTTTCATTTTCAAAGAGAACCAATGACATCATGAAGCGATATCTTGACTTGTGTAAACTGGCTCAAGTGAAGTAGAGCTGTACCAAATCATCAGCTTCACTCTTTCTTCCAGAGACGTTGGTGTCCAGTGGCAAAACAAAAGTCAAGACAACCGGCAGCAGCCGGGGATGCGGTGAATAACCTTGGCATCTTCAATGCCTGATCAAGCTCTCAGCACTCCACAGTGCCTGCTTCAGCTGACTTTATGGTGGTTGGAACAAATTGTT
>NW_020954568.1:1919080-1919186 GCF_900497805.2 Vombatus ursinus | reverse complement strand
CTTATCTGTCCATTCCACCATGGGAAGTCTTCACATGCTTGGGGTAGACACCCCCCAAGTCGCCAATGGATCCGAGGCCTGTCAGTTACCCTCAGCCCGGTAAAGC
>NW_020954568.1:1918968-1919074 GCF_900497805.2 Vombatus ursinus | reverse complement strand
CTTATCTGTCCATTCCACCATGGGAAGTCTTCACATGCTTGGGGTAGACACCCCCCAAGTCACCAATGGATCCGAGGCCTGTCAGTTACCCTCAGCCCGGTAAAGT
>NW_020954568.1:1918754-1918925 GCF_900497805.2 Vombatus ursinus | reverse complement strand
CTATCTCCTGAGATGGTTTTAACAGAGTGTGACTGCTGCGTATGCTATACCTTCTTGGAGCCACAGGTGAAATTTCGGTGACAGGTGCCCTGAAAAGGGCTTGTCAGCCCTCACCCCAGAAGGGCTGATCTTGCCTGAACACTCCATACGAGGACAAGAACAGGAAAATCT
>NW_020954568.1:1918536-1918711 GCF_900497805.2 Vombatus ursinus | reverse complement strand
AAACTGCAGCAACTTGGAGGGAAGGGGCATGTCTGGGGTCACCCAGCCATTCCTAAATAAGACACATATAGATAAGTACATATAGATAAACTNAAACTGCAGCAACTTGGAGGGAAGGGGCATGTCTGGGGTCACCCAGCCATTCCTAAATAAGGCACATACAGATAAGTACATA
>NW_020954568.1:1915070-1918504 GCF_900497805.2 Vombatus ursinus | reverse complement strand
TATATTAACAGAATCAAGATGTCTAGGAAGCAATTCTCTTGTCAGGTCCTTGTTTTGTGCATTAGTATCACCTACTACAATCTCCCTCAGCACATTACCCGATTCCCTCACCATCCCACGTTCTCCTGTCCAGAAGATCCTAATCACCACCCTAATTAAAGGAACAAATGATGCCTGACTTGACCTGGCCTTCCATGTGACTCAGTTTCCCTGTCTATACTCAGGGGGAAAGGATACAGCTTGTAATCTTCATGTTGCCACCTTTAGTTAACTTTTGCAGGCCTCAGTTTCCACACCTCCAACTAGAANCTGACTTGACCTGGCCTTCCATGTGACTCAGTTTCCCTGTCTATACTCAGGGGGAAAGGATCCAGCTTGTAATCTTCATGCTGCCACCTTTAGTTAACTTTTGCAGGCCTCAGTTTCCACACCTCCGACAAGAGCAAGTTGGACTCAATAATTCCCCAGGTTCCTTACAACCCCAGAGCCCATAGGCCCATGTTTCCTGACTCCAAACCTTTTTTGCCCATAAGCCTTGGCTCTGTTTTTGTCATCCCCACCATTGTGCCACTTGGGGCCAGTTTTTCTCTTCTCTCAGCCTCAGTTTCCCAATTTGTAAATAGAGTGAGGTTAGACCAGATGGCTAGAGAGATAACGCATTCATTAAGCATTTACCGTATGAGAGGCTCTTTGTAAAGCTGTTTCCATAGTTGTCTCTCCATTAGACTGGGAGCATTTTGAGGACAGGGTCTGGTGGGGGAGTTGCCTTTCTCTGTGTCTCCTGAACATGGCACTGAGTTTGGCTGAGGAGGGTTGGGAGCCCCCCTAAGAGTGGGGGGTCCCACTCCAATTCCACATCCGTGCCCATGGCAGAATATCTGTATTTAGAAGGAGAAGATTGTGGTCTGACCTTGGGCTTGGGATAACTGGGTGACCTTGAGTAAGCCTTGGGAAACTGAGGCCCAAGGAGTTGAAGTCACACAGTGGCGGAGCTGAGTGTCCAGCCTCAGTCGTCTGCTGTCTCCAAAGTCCTTGCCACCAGATCAGTAAACATCCAAACTGGAAGTTATGCTTCCTCTGGAGATGAGCACAGGTCTCTTGCAGTCTTTCCTGAGCCTCAGTTCCCTACTATGTAAGATGGAAACAACAACCTTTCCACTGAACTCGAAATTCTTGTATGGAAAATGATTTCTAAAGATACATTGGAGGGGCAGCTAGATGGTGCAGTGGATAGAGCACCGGCCCAGGATTCAGAAGGACCTGAGTTCAAATCCGGCCTCAGACACATAACATTTACTAGCTGTGTGACCCTGGGCAAGTCACTTAACCCCATTGCCTAGCTAAAAAAAATAAACAAATAAAGATACATTGGAAATGTGATTTAGGGAATGCTGATAGAACTGGGTTTGATTCCAGACTAGGTTTCTCTTGGCCTCTCTCCACCCTACCCTGAGAACCCCAGTTTCTTAGAGCTAAAAGACATGACCCCCTCCCTTAAAGGTGGTCTCACAGGCTTTATTTCTAGAAGGTCATGGAGTCCAGTCCTTTCATTTAGCAGATGAGGAGCCAGCCAGGAGATCCAGGCCCCGTAACTGGCCATCTTGGGATACAGCCAGGGCTTGGGACCCCAAGTTCAGCCCTTTTCCCACAATACCAAAAGTGTCTCTTAACAATAATAAAAGCTAGCATTCACACAGCACTATAAGGTTGTCAAGGTGCTTTAAATATGAACTTACAACAACCCCATGAGGAGGGGCTTTATCTTCATTTTGGAGATGATGAAACTGAGACTGGGTCACACATAAGTGTCTGAGGCGGGCTTTCAGTGTGCCATGCACCATTGTACCACCCAGCTGCTTCTGTGTGTGTGGAGAGGAGAAAGGGGAGTAATCCTTCACTGGAAGATGAGTTAGGGCTAAAGGCTTTGCCAATTCTAAATCAGAAAATGTATTGTTGGGGCTGGAGATCTTTAAGATAAAAGGCCTCCACTCTGAAGACTAGCTTTTCCCCACCCTGAGGCATGAAGGGGAAGGGGAGGGTTCAGCACATGGCTTTGTGTCCCCTAAGGCTGACAGCCGGTGACGCGGGGGACCAAGAGCAGGGTCTCTGCTGCATTCAAGGGTTTGGATGATTGTGACTTAGTTCTATTTGTATGTGTATATAGCATATAGTATTTGTGTATGCATATATGCGTGGGTGAATATATGTATATGTTTGTATACATATAATTTTAAAACCATCAATTACTATATAAGTATTGACTAATATTATTACTAACTCAAGTTCAAGGTAAAGGCCTTGTTTTCATTAGTCATGCTGGGATGGTCTCGGCAGACTGAGGTAGGACAGTCAAGTGAGGAAGCTAAAGATATGGTTTGGTACAGACAGGAGAAATATTGAAATACAGGCTGTCCAAGCAGCCAGGTTGGGAGATAAACTCTAATGAGGGGGCAGCACAGGGTTCACAAGATTTAGTCTCACAAGAAGAAAACTCCTCCTCTGGGTAGATCCTCCTCCACCTTCCAGGAGAGTAGGAAAGGAAAGGACTTTACTGAGAACCTTTCTCAGGTTCTCCAAGGGACTGTTTTCCCTTGGATTCTAAACCAAGGGCTAATAGGCAGTAATTTCTGGTCAATCCTTCAAAATGATCATTCTGATCAGTCTCTGACATTGGCACCTGCCAGGCATGATCAAACTCTTCTTTGGAGCTCTGCACATACATGATCACGTTGTCCTTCTCAATATGTGAATAGAAATGCCTAGCCTAGAATTCAAGGCCTCCTACAACCTGGCACCATCCTGGCCCAGCTCATTTCACTTTACTTTACACACTCTATATTCAATCAAATCAATTAATGCACATTTATTAAGAGTCTATTATGTGCCAGGCACTGTGCTAAGCTCTGGGGATGTGAAAAGAGGAACTCACAATCTGATGAGAGGAGAAAACAAATCAACAAATACATACAACAATATAGATAGATGGATAGATAGATATAGGTGGATGGATGGATAGAGATAGAGAGAGAGAGAGAGAGAGAGAGAAGATAGATGGATGGATGGATAGATAAATAGATATATAGATAGATGGATGGATGGATGGATGGATAGATATGGATGGATGGATAAGGAGATATAGATAGATGGATGGATAGATGGATAGACAGATAGATATAGATGGATGGATGGATAGAGATAGACAGAAATATTATAGCCAACATATCTTACAATGGAAGCCAATAGGCCAAGATTAAAGGCTAAGACAAAGATGTTAATAAGACAGTAATACATTCAGTGTAACTGGGCAAATTTTGAATGGATGGATGGTTGGATAGAGAAATATAGATAGACAGATAAATAGATAGATAGATATAGATGGATGGATGGATGGATAGAGAGATATAGATAGATGGATAGATATAGATGGATGGATG
>NW_020954568.1:1914826-1914973 GCF_900497805.2 Vombatus ursinus | reverse complement strand
ATAGATAGATGGATAGATATAGATGATAGAAAGATATACACACATTATACACACACATATATGTGTGTGTGTGTGTATATATATATGTATATACATACATATATATGAGATAAATAAGAGAGAGAGAAGTTACTTGAAGTAAGAAGG
>NW_020954568.1:1914637-1914717 GCF_900497805.2 Vombatus ursinus | reverse complement strand
GTCAGGAAAGGCTTCCTGTAGAAGATGGGATTTTGGTTGGGACTCAAAGAAAGCCAGGGAAATCCATAGGCAGAGATGAA
>NW_020954568.1:1914478-1914555 GCF_900497805.2 Vombatus ursinus | reverse complement strand
GTCAGGAAAGGCTTCCTGTAGAAGATGGGATTTTGGTTGGGACTCAAAGAAAGCCAGGGAAGTCCATAGGCAGAGAT
>NW_020954568.1:1912855-1914428 GCF_900497805.2 Vombatus ursinus | reverse complement strand
GAAGGAGAGTAAACTAAGCATGGGGGACAAACAGAGAAAGTGTCCAGAGCTGAGCGATGGAGGGAGGGTCTTGTCCATGGAACATCCAGGAGGCAGTGGCACTGGATAGAAGAGCATGTGTTAGGAAGAAGGTGGAAGAAGGCTGGAAAGGGAAGCTGGCTCCTTCTGAAGGGCTTTGAATGCTAACCAGGGTCTTGGGGATTTGATACCTCAGTCTCTGCCTGTGCCCCGTCACACTTTTCCTATCAACATGTCCTTTCCCATGCTGGCTCATATGTCTGAAAAGCTCCCGTCCTGCTCTTAAAGCCAAAGGTCAGTGCTACCTCCCCTAGGGCTTCTCTGATTCTCTTTGTTAGCAATGATTTTTCCCCTTCAAACTTCACCTAATTCTCTGTTTCCATTTTCTATGTTCCTCCTCTGAATGACTGTTTATTACAATTATTGGTATGTTCCTCTAATCCCCCTACCACGTTGTTACAGAATCACAGTGGGATGGGAGTGGGGCATTAATGTTGAGGAAGGCTCTGCCCTAGAAGCCTAGGTTAGAGTAGGAGGGGAGAGAACAGAGAAATTAATCAGTCAGAATTGCTGTCTAATAAATGGAGCAGAAGGCAATACTACAGGGTTTGGGTGAGGGGGAGCTTGAGGAGACAGTCTTGGAGGAAAGGTAGGGATTGGGTCACAGAAGAGCAGAAGACTTGGGGAGCTTACTTGCAATCAAGGAACCCTGGGGAACAGGGCCTGGTCCCCATGTAGCTTTCTATTACGGAACAATGATTAAGCGAGCAGGGAGTTGGAGGTCAATCAGAAACATATGTCTTTGGTAACTGGGGGCAAAATTACTGAGAATCATAAAATCTAACCAGACTTGGAAACCTGTAACACAGAAATCCAGGTAGCTAAGTCATCATGATAACTTATCAAGGCTAAAACTATCCAATAAATCACAAGCTCACTAATTTCTCCTTGAAGAAAATAAAGTTTCTTCAACAAGCAGGCTCAGAATACATATTAGGGGATTACGGGGGGAGATTAGCTTGAGCAGAGACAGCAATCAACTCAACAGCTTTCTTGCTTAGGGAATAACAAAGGATCCAAAAGTACGGACCTCCACCCTTCCCACCCTGCCTGTGGTCCACAGAGCATCTCAACATGCAGGGGCCTTCAATGATGTCTTATGACACCACAAAGATAATGTGTGGGACACTGGACCAAGCAGGAAAATCAGCAGCTCTGGAATCTGAAACACATCTGGTGGCCCTCTTCCCAAACCCAACCCTGAGCCATCCCACAGGCTTCAGTCACACCTCAACCTTGGTCCTACAATCCTATCAAGAGTGACCTATCAGAACTAACTAGGGAAGAAAGGTCCATTAAAGCAGGCACTCTAAATTGGGGGCCTGTGAATTTGTTCTCTGGTTTTCATGAATACTTTAATAAAATATTTTATTTTAATATGTATTTTAAATGTAATTAAAAATGTATTTTAGTAAAATTTATTTCCTTAGGAATCCTAGCTATTTTAAAGTGTGATTCAAGGAAGGGGCCCAAAGGCTTCATCAGACTGATTGAC
>NW_020954568.1:1912421-1912844 GCF_900497805.2 Vombatus ursinus | reverse complement strand
CACACACACACACACACACACACACACACACACACAAGCATAAAAAACTCTGGCATCAAAGGATATGCTACCCCAGGGGACCCCCTAGGAGGTGGAGACAAAATGTAGCAACTGGAAAGGTCACAGAGAAATCATGAGCAGTTCCTCTTGGGAATTAAATAGCCATGGATGTATCAGAGGATCATAAATTTAAAGGTGGAAGAGCTGTTAAGAGGTCTTCAAACCCAATGCCCTTCCTGAGAAGTAAATGAAGTCAACTCTCATCACCAAGAGTAGTAAAGGCAAAGAGGGACTGATGTGATCAAGTATATAGTTTATTCATATAATAGTCAGGCTGGGCTGCTGGCTCAGTTTCCTTGCACACACTGCTCTGTAGGACTCTTAAGAACAAAGTCCTCCAAATATGTGATTCTTTACACTCAG
>NW_020954568.1:1909128-1912376 GCF_900497805.2 Vombatus ursinus | reverse complement strand
TTAGGAACTAGTTGCTGACATGTCAAGGCACTGAGGAGCCATGGAGGTGGGGCTACAGTCTTCATAAAGTAGGTGTCATGGAATATGAACAAGTTATTGAAGTGGGGTGAGCCTATGAGGTGGGGAAGGGCTTATTCTAGCATGAATAAAGAGCACACATCTTCAGACTTCTCATTGGAATGCACTCTGCTCATTGGACTTCTTTCATTTGATAGCAAAACAGAGTGAAAATGAAGGTCCTGAGAGCAGAGGGGCCAAAGAATCCCTCAGGTCTCCCTTTATCTGAGCTGAGGCCAGGGAGGGGAGCACATCATTCACTCACTGTTATCTGTTGCCACACAACATCGGGGGACAGGGTCGGATCACTGCTATAGACATATGGTAAGTAGCTGGACCACTGCTCCTCAAGCTTGATCCAGGTGGGGATCGTGGAGGTGAAAGGGAAGAGCAGGGGAGNAGCTGAGGCCAGGGAGGGGAGCACATCATTCACTCACTGTTATCTGTTGCCACACAACATCAGGGGACAGGGTCGGATCACTGCTATAGACATATGGTAAGTAGCTGGACCACTACTCCTCAAGCTTGATCCAGGTGGGGATCCTGGCGGTGAAAGGGAAGAGCAGGGGAAGGGAAGGAACACATGCCAATCCTAGAACAATGGTTGACTTTTCTTCAGTCTGCTCATTCTTCTGAATGACCTGCCATTGACCTATCATTTCTGAGAGTTGTGGGACTAGGCAGGTCCATGATGAGGGCCCAAGTGGTAACTCCTTCTTAAGTAGATAGAATGAGTCAGGATGCTTGTAACAGGCAAAAATAACCCATCCCTCCTTCTCATCTGGCTCAGGCTCACAGGAAGGCTATGTAGTCTATCTCAAAATGGAATACTCCTTGAGTATGGGAATGATCAGGGCTGGGAGTGGGGTGCAATTCCATACAAGGGGAGTGCCTTGGAACACATTCCTGTCCACTTTGTAGACAGAGTTAACCCATAGAGTGTGGGTTCCACCAGGACTGTCTCCACATGGCATGGGTTTTTAATTTCCCTATTAGGAAGCCCCAGGTGCCAACTCTCTCATTAATTCTAGGGGCCCTTGGCCTTATGAACCATTTTACCTCCAAGTAGAAAATATAAAAAGCCATCTGTCTTCCAAAGCAAGGCTAAGAGGTGCAGGAGAAGAGCGGGGAAAGTAGCTATAACCGTGACCAGATTCAAGGGGCAAGCACAGGGCCCTAGAAGAGAGTGGGGAACCTAGCTGTGGCCTTTTGACTGAGTCCAACTGTTACAGAACAAATCCCTTTATTAAGGGGATTTGTTCTGTGAAGTTTGGAGTCAGTTAAAGGCCACAGGTTCCCCATCCTTCTCAGAGGAATCCTCCCTTCCCCTTTCTCCACCAACTGTGCCCTCTGGGGAGTGCTCAGCCTGACATTTCCATAATTTATGTGAGGGAGATCTCATTGTCTGCTCCTGTCTCTGCCTCATCTTTCAGGGCCCTCTGGAGTACCACTCTGAGGGGCTCCCTCCTTCTCTTCTGTCTGAAGCTACCTAGGAAGAAGTAAATAAGGGGGTTTGTGCTGCTATTCACACAGGATAGAAGCTGAAAGACAAAAAAGATACACCTTGTATCTATCAGCCAATACAAGAGAAACCAGTCAATTCCAAAAGGAAGGCCACAGAGCAAGAACATAAGGATTGTGAACATGATGAGAAGGTAGAGTTTGGAGGGTCCCCTGTTCTGGGCATGGCACTGGAACTTAAGAACTAGAGTCAAGCTGGACACACACAGCAGGCAAACCAGAAAGACGATCAATGTCACAAAAGAGAAGTCCCATGCCAGACATGACATTACCCTGTAGGGAATAAGATGAAGTAAACCACAGGCTTCACCTTCTAGTAGATTCCCCAGAAGGTAGAGTGTCCAGAGAAGGGAGCACACGGTGGCAGACATGTGCTTGGGGCGGTGGCATCGGTACCAGATGGGGAAGAGCACAGATAGACAGCGCTCAGTGCTGATCGCAGCCAGCAGGTTCAGGCCCAAGGTGTAAAAGAAAATTGTGAGAGTGACAATAAATCTTGGTACTATGTCCCAAAAGTCCTGACAAATAAGCATGATGGAGCGCACAATCTGACAACACAGGTAGAAGAAGTCAGCCCCGGCTAGGTTAAGGATGTAGACAGAGAAAGGGTTCCTCTTGATGCAGAAGCCCAGGAGCCAGAGTACCAGTGCATTTGCCACCAGCCCACAAAAGCTGATGGTCAACATGATGGAGTTAACTGTAACAACAAATGCCCTATTTTCACAATTACCCAAACTAGTGAAGAGAGATTCACTAATATTTGTCTCAGTCCCACTTCCATTAAATGAGCCTTGGGGCATTTCAGTGGAAGTCTGCATCATGGTGGTTGGGTCCATGCTGGAGAAACTTCCCCTGGGCACTGCTGACTCTGACATGCCTGCGGATAAAACAACATAGGAATGGTGTACCAGGAATGCTGGAGGGGTCAAGATTATCCCCATTTCATTCCCCACCCTCAAGTCCCAAAGAACTGAATGAAACGTAACAGAGAGCATTTAGAGATGTGATCCAAGGGATGGGGAAGAAATGCATGTCCAGTGGGAAGACTTTGTCAGTCCAATCCCCTTCATTACTCTACTCTTGGACCAAGCTTCACAAATATGCTTCCTGTCACATGGCCTGATCAAAGAAAGAAGGCAGACTAAGGCAACCCTTAGTCATCAGGGACTGAAACTGCCTCTTAGGGAGCTTCTGAAGAGGGTTCACAGGTAGAGAGACCCAGGATCAGGACCAAGAATTTCCCCCAGAGGAGGGGCCTCACCCACCAAGGAGGGTGGGCTTGTGAATACCTGCATATTGTCATGAATGTGATAATCTATTCAATTTTTCCCATAATTGTTTCAGTCTCATTTAACAAGGTATGTGACACAATACTGAACCTTAGTTCACAGGGTGGGGAAAGGTGAGCCAGGATTGGGACAAAGACGCTCAAAGTAATCATTTCAAATTCAATACAGCCCTCCCCCAGGAGAGTGAGTGAATAAGAAGCAAAGAAGTCCTTTCTGTCAGAGTGAAGGGTTCTGTCCACACAAAATTAGTTGGACTAGATTTTTCATTTTCATTAAATTTCTCTGGTGCCATGCAAATATAGACAAAGTGAAGATGAGGCAGGGGGAAAGATAGAGATTCAGAATGTCAGGAGAACATTTCCTTAGCCATGCATTGGAAAA
>NW_020954568.1:1894622-1909118 GCF_900497805.2 Vombatus ursinus | reverse complement strand
AAAATCTTGTGGAAGTAAATGTTGAGAACAAAAAAATAAATAAAAATTACCATTAAAAAAAGTAGAAGAAGACTGGAAAAGTAGGAAGGGAGAAGCTTTAGAAAGGCTTTAAAGCTAGCTTAGTGTGCATTTGATACTGGACATAATAGGAAATCACTGATTTTATGGGATGAGGAGGGAGACATGTGGTCAGGCTTGCTCTTTAGCAAGAGGTGAGAACTGGACACATGTCTGATTCCATGGCCGTCCTACTTTTCTCTTAGGAATGTCATTAAAGAGAATCAGGTGAAGATATCCCCCTGTACAGACCTGAGGATCTGCAGGAAACAGGTCCAAAGAGTCATTAGAGATACCTTCTCCTTATTCCATGTAATACAAAGATCAAGGAGATACTTGAGAGGTCCATGCACTATCAGATCCAGAGAGACATGAGCAGAATCACAGGGAGATAGATTCAGATCTTATCCACCTCAGCAGGCATTTTCAAAGATACCTAGGCTCTGTATGGCCAGTGTCTGCCTACATAGAAAATTGCACTGAATGTTCCAGTCTTTCAGTAAATAGATTAGGATGATCCAGGCGCTTTCTAAGTTCCAATTTGGCTCTGATGTTCCAAGATAAAGGACCTGCTCCTCACACTCTCCCTTCTTCCTTATGTCACATCATTAACAGCATGTTCTTCCTCATTCTCCTTACCTTCTTCCCTTCCCCCTCATCCTCCACCACCTTCTATCCCTAGCAGCCCATGAAGCAGAGTATCTCCCTCAAAGGAGATGTAGAAGTTCCAAGATAGTTGTCCATCCCTCAAAGTAGACACAATCCCCTACCTTTTGGGATTCCTATTTGTAGGGTACTTTGTCCCACTGGCCTAGCATTTCACTCACTGGTCATGCTTCTCAGCTAATTCCCTTCTTCAGTTCACAAAACTGTCACTGGCTCATTGATCTAAGGCTTTAGATGCTCGTAGTCTGCTGACTCCTATGTGGAGAAAGGACAAACACTGGAGCTACCAGGAAGCTGAAAGAAAATGGGTATGTGGCATGCAAAGGAGGAAATAGGGCATGCAAGAGGCAGGGAAGATGTCAGGAGAAAAGATTTTCATTAAGAGAAGGCTGCCCTGTACCAGGGTCCCTGTAGAATAGGGATTATAGGAGAGTAGGGGCTTGGGAAAAAGTTCTAGGGCTTCAAGAGTACTGGGGTGAAGAAAGGAGGATTGGAAAACTGGGCCAAGAAGCTGAGACCATGGGCCCAAGGCAGTCTAAGTCAGTAAGCATTACAGGAAGTGGGAGATGATTAGAATCAGGGGAAGACAGAGAGATAGCCCCCTAACTGGAGGTGACATTTCACCTGAGGACTTGTGCTAGGATTGGCCAGTGATGCCCACATGGGAAATCATGACCTCAGACTCCAGTTGTGCCCAGATCATCTCACAGGCAGTCCTGGGAAGAGAGAGCAGAGCAGCTTCTCAGGTCATCAACTCTGGAGGTCTCTCTTCTCTTCCAGGAAGGTGTGATCCTGCGCTTTGAAGCATGTTGGAGGGAAGGCATGGGAATCGTTTGCTACACTCAGTCTTTTCTTTCCTCTCCACATATGGGTTTCTTCTTCATCCTCCTGATCCAGTGGGTTCATCTCCCAGGACTGGAGGTGTGAGAATTAGAGACTCAAAGGCTTTACCTCTATCTGCCATTCCCCTATTCTCATGGGATCCCCACTTTCTTTTCAGGCGCCTTCCTGGACTCCACTCAATCAGCAGGTTGGTTCTTCAGGGAAATTCTTAAGGCAACCTGAGATAGTCAACAAGCCCCTTGTACTTCAGTGCTAGACTGTCCCCTCTCACTCCCTTTGGGTGTCTACTGCATCTGGCTGTCCTTCCAGGACTGCTGGTTTCCCAGGCCCTCAGGTCCTTGCAGGGTGTGAGGTACAACCACCATTTTCACACTGCTGGTCTAAAGCATGAAGTTCTGAACCTGGGGGCCCCAAACTTATTTTTTAAAACAATATTTTAATAACCGTACTTCAGCATACGTGGTTTGATTTGTAAACCTACATCTTTTATTTTATTCATTTAAAAACACCATTTTGAAAAGAGGTCCCATAGCATCACCAGACTGCCCAAGAAGGCCTTATCTCAAGGAAAGTTCAGGACCTCTAGTCTAGGTGATGGCTAAGTTCCCTAACATCTCTAAATACTATTACACCTACCAAAAAAAAAAAATCACAAAGTCCCTTAAGGCTCTCATTCAATCAATAAGCATTTATTTGTGTTGGTCACTGCTCTGGAGAAACAAATGCAAAGAAAGGAGCACCTTCTATCAAGGCATTTACAATGTACACAGAGGATTCAATCCAGCCACAGATAATTGATCCAAGACAAAGACAAGGTGATATGATTTGAGGGGAGAGAAGAGACCTCCAATTGGGAAAATTAGGAAAGGTCTCTTGAAGTAGATGACTCAGGAGCTGAGCTTTGAAGGGAAGGTCAGAGTTCTGAGGAGTTGAGGACAAAAGATCTTTTGAGGAGCAGGGAACCCTGTGGAAAAGGCTGAAACAGGGACTGGGGCATCACAAATGGGGAAACAGCCTAGGGGCCAATTTGACGGAAGAGTCAAGTGGCTGATGGGGATTATGTGGACTGAGCCTGGGGACAACAACAGGAGATACATTTGAGAGAGTTTGGAAGGTTCAGAAAGAATACACTGTGCTTCATCCTCCAGGAAATGGGGAGCCACTGACATTCTCTGTTGGGCGAGTGATGCAGTCCCACCAAGGCTTTAGAAATATCTACTTGAGAGTTGTATGGAAGATGGGTTGGAGAGAGAGACAGAGAGAGAGAGAGAGAGACAGAGAGAGAGACAGAGAGACAGACAGAGACAGAGACAGAGAGAGAAAGGCAGAGAGACAGAAAGAGACTCACAGAGACAGAGAGAGACAGACAGACAGACAGAGAGACAGACAGACAGAGAGACTAGACACGGGGCTCCCTGTGAGGAGGCCATTTGAATAGTCCAAGAGAGAGATGAGGAGGAAGTCGACTCAGGTAGTCGAGAAGAGGAGCCAGCTGTTTGAGATGGTGAGGAGATAAATCAGCAAAGCTTGACAGCTGGTGGAGAAGGTGAAGAAAAGTGAGTGAATAATCAAGGATGAGCTCTACTTTGTAAGCCTGGGTAACCAGAACAATGAAAGGGCCTGTAACAGAAAAAGGAAGGCAGAAGGATGGGTGGATTTAGAGCAAAATAATGATAATAAATAGCTAACATTTATATAGTGCCTACTGCGTGCCAGCTACTATGCTCAGTGCTTTATAAATATCATCTCCTTTGATCCTCAAAACAACCCTAGGAGGTAAGTGCTATTGTGTTATTCATCATTTCAGTCAGGTCCAGCTCTTTGTGACTCCACATGGGATTTTCTCAGCAAAGATACTGGAGGGGTTTGCCATTTCCTTCTCCAGCTCATTTTACAGATGGGGAAACTGAGGCAAACAGGGTTGTGACTTGCCCAGGATCACACAGCTAGTAAGAGTCTGAGGTCAGATTTGAACTCATGTCCTCCTGACTCCAGGCCCAGCACTCTGTACACCATGGCACCAATTGCCTATTTTGAATTCCTAGAAGTTTTGTTATGCCTAGGTTCACTTTGAAACATTTATAGGATATTCAAGTGATGCTGTCCGTCAAGGTAAAAAAAAAAAGAGAGAGAGAGAGAGAGCAGGACACTAAATAGAGGCCAGTTTTTCCAGGAGTTTGGCTCAGAAAGAGTGTCCTTTCTCCCTTCTTTCTCTGGAGGATGTGTGGTGTCTCCAGGCTAGAAGGCTCTAAAATTTGCTTTATTCCCCCCCAGGATTTCTTCTATAGTTCTAAAGGGAACCATGATGGAGGATCATAGGGACTGTTGGTTTTCTTTAAATTCTCCCCACCCCTCCCAACTACAATTTTTCCTTCTCCTTTGGATTGAGGCCTCACCTTTGGGGAGGAAGTGATGGGTATGAGAGTTCATTGCCAGGAATTTGCTGATGATATTTTCTAACGGTAAATGAACTTTTCTGAGTCTTGAAAACCTTCATTCTACCATACTATAGTAGCACCCTCACTCCATATTACTCCTGTCTTTTATGGGAAAGCTTACCCTGGGAGCACAAGGCTGTGGTGAGCCTCCCGCAGAGGATAGGAAGGGAGCCCTTCAGGGTGCTTTGTTTAGAGGGCATTTGGAGAATGGAGCAGAGCTGGAGGTGGCAAGTGAGTCAAGACCAATGGGTCCCTGGGGATGCTTGCCTGATCCCTACAGACAGAAGGCTCAGCTCTAGAGACCCCATGATGGGCTATTTCCCTAGAATTCTGCTCTGGGTAAACCAGTCACTGCTTCAACTGCTCCCCATCCTCCCCTATTATGAGGTACCCTTTTAATAGTTCCCAGTATGTCCTCTCTGTAAATAGAAATGTTCATGTGGATTGGGGCTCTGGGGTTTTCTGGGGTGATCAGAATCTTGGGGTCCCAAGTTTAAGTAGGTAATAGGAACTCCCCTTGATCCACGAATACTTCAGCACAGGCACATCAATTTAGAATTGTAAAGAGATTTCTGAAGTGCCTGATTCCAGTCGCTTCATTTTATTGACGACGGAGAAACCAATACCCAGGTTGAATGGCTTGCCCAAGGCGATGCAGCCAATGTGCAGCACAGAAGGGCCACTAACTCCAAGTCCCACGTTTCTCCCATTGTGTCTTATCGCCTCTCAAGTTAACAGATTCTCCCTGTGAGGACATCCAGATTGCAATGTGCAGCAGCGTGGAACTGCAGACTGATGAGTGGGCTGTTCCTTTTTCCTTCCTCCAACCTGGTCCTACAGAGAAATCAAATGGATTTACCTTGCAGAGAAGAGATGTAGCCCACATTTAATGACATAAAGCAATTGCTTTGCCCTCTGTGCCTAGAGCTGCCTTCAAGAGCCTCTGGTCCCTGTCATCATTTGCAGAACAATGGAATCTCTGACTCCCACAACTCATAATACCTATGAACACAATAACTTCTCCTTCATTATCCACCAAAGCTGAAGCCCAACCAGGGTGGCTTCCACACACCTTCACCTGAGCAAGGCTTCTCTTTCTCTCAGTGGTTTACCCTCACCAAAATTCCTTGCTAGAAACTAGGATGCCCTTCTGAAGTCATTTAGTGTCTCTTTGTATAATTGTCATCCAGCTGCCAGTATCTAAACCCCTTATATGTTTGGTTCCCCTACTCCCTTTTCATACCAAAATAAGTTGGGCATGTGGCCTTTGCGCTCCCCAGCATCCTACTGTTAAAATAGCCTGAGGGGACTCATTCACACCTTCCCTCAAGTCTGGGCACAAAGACTTGAGGGGTTCTGAACAACCAAAAGCAACCATATGGTTATGGGAGTTCAACTAGGTATAATGAATGCTTTCAGAGAGGTCCCAAAGTTTGGCGAAACTAGAGTCTTAACATGCTGACCCGGGTTGTCTCAACATCATTTTTGCTAACACCTTTATGGACTGATTATGAATCTTTTTTTTGATTTGACTTTTGTTTGTAAAGCCAAGCTAAAGGCCATTACAGCATCATCGCTCTCTGGCCATCTACCATAGAAAAGGGCACCTTGCCTCCTCCATCACCTCCAGCACACCCATCTAATGGATACCATCTAGTTTATCCAAACAGTTGCTGGGGCTGCTCCCCACCCCTCCACACTTCCTCAAGAAAGGCAATAGCTAGGATTCACATAGTGCTTGGAGATCTCCCAAATATTTGACATGTGATCTCGTTTGATTTTCACAGAAATTCCTGGGAGGTAGGTGCTGTTGTTATCTTCATTTTGTACATGAAGAAGCTGAGACTGAGAAAAAGTTAAATGACTTTCCCAAGGTCACACACTTGCCTTGTGAGTATTTAAGGAAAGATCTGTCCTCAGAACTTCCTGACTCCAAATCCAGTATTCAATGCACCAAGCCTCCTCAGTGTCTGATAATTAATAGGCCCTTAGAAGACATAGAACTTTTAACCTTAGCCAGGACAACAAGGAAATAGATTCTGATCATCTCCCAAAGTATCTCAAATAAAATCCTGCATATAGATTCCGGGAAGCCCAGCCTGGGGTCAAAGGCCAGCTCAGACAGAGGTGTGTGTTATTGCTGGGTACATGGCTTTGCTTCTTTCTTCAATTTCTTCACCTTTTAAATGTAAATAACAATAACACCTAATTAGCCCTATCCCCTCCAACCTCCTCAAATTAAATACAGTGATGTCTACAAATCTCCTTGCAGATCTATATGAACACAACTTATTGCTATTAGACTCACAACGTGGGGTCTTGCACCTTATATAGTTTCCAAAGGGTGGAGATCCTTTGGAGAGGGCAGAAGATTTGTCTCGATCCTTAATTGGGTAATTAACTCCCTGAAACCTCTTAGCCAATATTCTGGCTGTTAATGGGGCTTCTTCTGTGTCTGGAGGAATAAAGGCACATCAGCTTTATCTCATTTCACTTTCCATCAGAGCACTTTTCTAGGCCAGAAAAGTGTTTTTCTTCTAAAGCATAGAGAAATGCCCTCTGCTAACCTCACTGGACCTGGAGTTAGGAATGTCTGAGTTCAAAGCCAGTCTCAGACCCTTCCAAGCTGGGGATGCTTGGCAAATCAACCTCAGTTTCCTCAACTGGAAAACGGAGACAAACACAACTACCTCACAGGGTTGTTGTGCTGATCAAGTGAGACAGTATTGGTAAGGTGTTTAGCATAGTAATCCCACCATTATCGCGGTCACCCAGGCTCACAATGACCTTGGTGTCACCTCCTCCTCACTCCCACCCCCTCCCATCTCCACTAGGCAGCCAAGTGATTATTGCCTTCACCTGGATAGTCCCAGCCTCTCCCCTCCCACAGCCCCCACCCTGGTGCCCACCTCGAATCACACTTGGACTATTGCAATGGCCTTCTGCTTGGTCTTCTTGGAGTCTGTCCTCCATTCAGATGCCAATGTGAGCTTCCGAAGGCACAGCTCAGCTCCTGTCATATCCTTCCCTTCCCCCACACTCAGTAAACCCCATCAGCTGCCTATTACCCCGAAAAATCATCTGCTTGACTTTTCAAGCCCTTCCTACACCGACCTCTTCCTGCCAGCTACTCTGGCCAGCTTACTCTTCCGTACACATGACATTCCATCTCCCCTAGGCTTTTTCACTGTGCTCTCCTCATGTCTGAAATTCCCTCTCCTAACCTCTGCCTCCTGGCTTCCTCTGCTTGCTCAAATCCTTCTTTCTTCAAGATACCTTTCCTGGACTCCCTCAATGCTAGTCATTTCCCTCTGAGATTTCTTCCTATCGATACTGTGGGCATGTATATAGGTGGATATTTGTAGGAGCTTCTAAAGTGGGGGAAATGAGATCAGATGAACTTAAAAGTGACTTTTATAAAACACTTAAAATTATTTTAATATTAAATAACCAGTTTAGAAAAAAACATAGGAAAAGAGAGACCATGCTAGTTTCCTTCTGTGATACAAGTTGGTACGTAAAGCAGAGGGTCAAAAAGAGAAAGAAAAGTGGTAGCTGGGATAGAACTCCAGTCCTGGAGTCAGGAAGGCTTGTGTTCAAATCTGTACTTTGAGGTTTACTAGCTGTGTGACCTTGGGCAAGTCATTTGACCTCTGTTTGCCTTAGTTTTTTCATCTGTTAAAAGGGGATAATAATAGCATTTCCCTTGCTGGATGATTGTGAGGATCAAATGAGGTAATATGCATAAAGGTGCTTGGGATAGTGCCTGATACATAGTAGGTGCTATATAAATGTCAGTTATTATTATTATTAATTATCTTTTCTAATGATTACCAATATATTAGTGAATGTGACAATATGATGACACTTCCTAAGTTGATTCATTTATTGGGTGACATAACAATCAACCTAACAAAGAATTATTTTATAGTGCTATTGAAATATTAATGTATGTAAAAATTTCAAATTAACTTAATAAAGAGAGTACAGTAACATATCACAAAGGTTATACTCCATGCTCGGATCAGATTTATACCAGGAATTCAAGGTTACTTCAGTATTATGAAAATTATCAACATAATGGATTGTATTAATAACAGGGACATTAAAATCACATGATTATACCAAAAGATGCAGAAAAAAAGCTTTGAACAAGTTATAACATTGATTTCTCAAAAATTCACACACTTACTAGAAAATATAGGGGGAGGGAGGAGGGTGAGCCTTTTCTTAATTTTATAGCACTGTCTATTTAAGCCCAAAATTATTTACATATAATAGAAATAAACTTGAGGACTTTTCAATAAGATCAGAGGTAAAGCAACCATGGCTATTATCACCATTACTATTACTACTACTACTACTACTACAACTACTAATACTACCACCACTAGCACTACTACTACTATGACTGCTACACACTGCAAGGTTTACAAATCATTTTACAAGCATCTCATTGAATCTTCATAATAACCCTGAAAGGTGGGTGCTATGATCATTCTTATTTTAGATGAGGAAATGGGGTAGACAGAGGCTAAGTCCAGGATCACACAGCTAGCAAGTTCAGTCAGGATTTGAACTTGGGTCTTCCTGACTCTAGGTCCTGTGCTTTATCCACTGTGGCACCTAGCCACCAATTACTATTATTATTTCATATAGTGCTAGAAATGCTAAACCAATTATGGGACTAAAAATAATTGAGCAAATAAGTAAAGTAGAAACAAAATAATTGTGTTTTACTGAGGATATTATGGTTTTCTTAGAGAATGCTAGAAGTTTGACTAAAAGTTAATTGGAAATAAATTGAATACAAAAAGTTTATAGGATATAAAATAAATCCAAATAAATCTTAAGCATTTCTACATGTCAATTTTTCTTAAAACAGCAAAAAGCAATGTAAAGAGAATTTCCACATAAATTTACTATAGAATTATACCACACTTGGGATTATACCTTCCAAGATGTGAACAGGAAATATATAGGTATAACTAACATACAGTTTTTACATGAATAAAGACAAATGTAACTTAGAAATATTAACTGCTAATGTGGAGGCTGAACCAATATAATAAATATAATGATACTACCTAAGTTGATTCATTTATTGGGTTCCATACCAATCAACCTAACAAAAGATTATTTTATAATGTTGTTAAAATATTTTTGGGGCAGCTAAATGACTAGAGCATAGTCTATCTAGTATCTATCTGTTAATAGAGCTCTAGGCTTGGAGTCAGGAAGACCTGAGTTCAAATCCAGCCTCAAATGCTTACGAGCTGTGTGAGCTTTTGTTTTTCACTAGAAAAGGCAATAGCAAACCACTCCAGTATCTTTACCAAGCAAAGCCCATGGACAGAGGTCCACAGGGTCATGAAGTCTGATGTGACTGAAACAACTGAACAGCCACAACAGAAACAATAAGATATGAATTAAATTCATCTGGAGATACAAAAGCAAGAATTCCAAGGAAGAGAATGACCCAAAGAATTTCAAGGCAGAACCCTAGCCATGCTAGCTCTTGAACTATACTAGGAAGCTTCAATCATCCAAATAGTTTGGTGCAGGTTAAGAAACTGGGGGGGCGGGGTTGATAAATAAGGGAGGTTAGACCCACAATCTGGAGGTGGAAATGAGTACAGTAGCCTACTGTTTGATAATCCAGAAGATCCCAAGTGATGAGTTAAGAACTCACTATTTGACAAAAACTCCTGCTCCACCTGGCAAGGAGTCTGGCAGAAACCAAGTACAGACCAGCACTTCAGAGGGTAAACCAGACAAGCACCAAAGGGATACAGGAATAAAGGGATATGTGGACATCAAATGGAATTCTCTATGAAAAGCTATTAAACTGTACTTTTCAATTGAGTGATACTGGTACTAAGCCTATATTCTAAAGAGATCAAAGAAAGAGGAAAAGTTTGTGTAGGTACAAAAATATTTATGATAATTCTTTTGTGATGACAAAGAACTGGAATCTAAGGTGTGCCCATCAATTGGGGAATGGTGAAAGAAATGATTATTTTAGCTATGTGGCACAATGGATAGAGTATTGGGACCTGCAGCTAGGAAGACTCATCTTGCTGAGTTCAAATCAGGCCTTAGACACATACTATCTCTGTGATTCTGAACAAGTCACTTCACCCTGTTTGCTTCAGTTTCCTCATCTGTAAAACGAGTTGGAGAAGGAAAAGCACTCCAGTGTCTTTGCCAAGAAAACCCTGAATGGAGTCACGAAGAGTTGGAGGCGACTGAAAAATGAAGGAACAGCAATGAAGAAATTGTATTGTACAAACATAATGAATTATACCGGCCTGGGAGAAGTGACAGAGGGACTGTTGAAAGGGAGTAGTGAAAATGTGCATGAGCTGATGTAGAGTGAAGTGAGGAAAACCACGAGAATAATTTATAAAGCAATAAGGGCACTTTTAAAGACTTAAGAAGTCTCATCAAAGTAATGACTCATCAGAGGGATTCCAGAGGTCTCAGGATAAAACATGACAGAGAGCCCTAGCCTCACAGAGTGATTTTATCCAAGGGGAAATTGCCTAAAATCTCAAGAGTGGCAATCGGAAAATAGAGATACGGTCTGTCTCAAACAGAGCTTGCGTTCTCCCAAAAACTTTCTCCCTTTCCCTCCCCCACCCCCTCTCCCTCTGTGGCTTGGAGCCATGAGTGTTCTCTGGAAGCTCAAAGAAGAGCTTACCTCCCCAAACACTGGCCAACTCTATCCCTCAGGTGATCGCAAAGCATCAAATCATCATACTCTCCATCAATGAGGAGAGTCTTATGCAAATGTCAAGGATTGAACCCTAGGTTATACACAGGGGGAAAAAGAAATTAAAAAGGCAGCTCAGCAAACCTAACCCACACATGAGGTGAGTTGCATAGTCTCTACAAGGTCCGTGCCCATAGTCCCCCAGCTATGCAAGAAATAGAAGTGCGCTTTCTCCATGCATGTCTACGTCAAGCTCAGTCATTACAATTACACAGAATTCAGTTGCTTTTTTCTTTCCCAGTATATTGTTGTGGTGATGGTATATATTCTTCTCCTGATTCTACATGCTTTGATCTTCTGCCATTTATCTCTTTTCCCATGCTTTGTTGAATCCTCTATTTTTCTTAATTTTTAATGATTCAGTAATGTTTCTTAGGGAGGTGGATATCTTAACTAAGAAAGGTGATGACAAAATAGACAAGATGACTTTGATTACATTAAATTTAAACAAAACACATGGCACATAGTAGGCACTTAATAAATATTTACTGACAATTCAGAGAATCACAAGAAAACTTAAACTGATATGAGTTAAAGTGAGGTGCATGAAGAAAGCATGTGCACTTACAGCAAAAACGCAAATAAAAAGGGGCGAAACAAGAAAGAAATGGAATGCTGCATTTTTACAATGGACAAGAGACTTGGTCCTAGAAAAGAAAATAACCTTCCCTCTCTTCTTTCCGGGGTGGGGGGGAGTAAGAGGGTGTGAGAGAGAGCAGTGGGGAGATTGTGTTATAGTTGTTCGTCCATTGTCAGTCATGTCTAACTCTTTGTGACCTCATTTGGGTTTCTCTTGGCAAAATACTGAAAGGGTTTGCCATTTTCTTCTCCAGCTCAATTCACAGATGAGGAAACTGAGGCAAACAGGGCTAAGTGACTGAGCCAGAGCTACATAGATAATAAGTGTCTGAGGCCAGATTTGTACTCGGGAAGATGAGTCTTCCTGACTCCAGGCCCAGGACTCTATCCATCGTACCACTTAAGTATTGAGTGCTTTAGTTGAATTTATTTTTTTCCTGTTTCATTTATAATGACTCTCTTGCTGTTTAGGAGAAGGGAAGAGACATTCAAAAATAAAAATAATGTATAAAAAACAGAATGTTCATGAAAATATTTTGGAAATAAAATTAAATAAGTTGTATTACCAATATAAGAAAAAAGAAAAATCATTTCACAAATGAATCTGGAGTAATTACAAAAAAGAAAAAGTAAGGGAAGGAAAGCGAGGGGAAATCAGTTAAGGTCCCTCATTCCTCAGTTTCCTCATTGGTAAAACCAACATATTGGACTTGATGGCCTCTTGGGTCCCTTTCAGCTGTAAATCTATGTGCCTATGACACACTGGGGAAAGGCTTCCTTAGGTTAGCCCTAGCCCCCCCCCTTTTTTTTTTGGTGAGGCAATCAGGGTTAAGTGACTTGCCCAGGATCACACAGCTAGTAAGTATCAAGTGTCTGAGGCTGGATTTGAACTCAGGTCCTTCTGACTCCAAGGCCAGAGCTCTATCCACTGAGCCACGTAGCAGCCCCCCAGCTTCTTTTCTAAACAAGAATCTCAGACAAAGCTGGAGCTCAGGAAAAATTGCTGGTGCCTTAGTCATGCCTGTTGTATGGAAGAGTTGGTTGGTAAAAATGTTGTCTAGAAACAGAGAACGTAGCTAGAGGGGCCATAAAGGTTGGGGATGGGCTGGTCACAAGGCATCAGAGGAACCTGGGGAGATAAACAGTCAAACAGAGATAGGGAGATAAGTACCCTGAGGGAACATCATTTAAGATTACCCGGAATCTGATTGGCCAGTGATGTTGCACAGGAAATCACAGGATTGTCCAAACTTTTGATAAGGTTTGTTCTGTCTCCAAGTCTCATCAGAGTGATCTGAAGGCAAACCCATAGTCAGATGACAGAAGATTATCTCCAGATCAATCACTGCAGGGAGGTCAATTTTGATGAGTGATTCTTGACTTGAAGCCTTTATCCTTTGCCTTTTGGAATATGGTATTTAAAGCTCTGTAAATAGTAACTGTTTCTGTTTTGACCAGCAACCCTGAGGGTCTTCCTCTCCAAGTTTGATTTTTTTTTATTAAAGGGGCCATCCCTTGACTCACTTCTTAGAGAGGCCTACTCACTGAATGAGCATTGCCTAACAAAGTGAGGAACTCAAATAGACCTTAGCTTAAAATGACCAATGTCTCCCACTGCATCCTGGACCATTGCCAGTTATCCTGGTTGATATCTGGCCACTGGACCCAGATGGCTCTGGAGGAGACGGTGAGGCTGATGAATTTGCACAGACCTCCCTCACTCAAATCAGATTCAAAGATAAGTCATGTCATCTTCTCCCCAATGTGATGGTCTTCTTGGAGAACAAAGGCCAAACCACATTTAAAGCTCTCCACTGCATCTTAGTACTAATTAAGTACTAAATCATGTTTGATCCTGACTGTGGCTCTTTGGTGTTTGAATTCTTTTTGACTATTTGCAGCATTTTTTTTCTTTGACCTGGTATCTCTGGGTTTGCCCTGTAATTTTCCTGCAAAGCTTTATTGGGGAGTTTCTTTCAAAAGCAGACTTTTTATCCCCACTTTTACCTTCTTCTTCTAAGAAACCTTGGCAGTTTTCTTTCCAGATTTCTTGAGATATTGTGTCTAGACACTTTGTTTTTTGGTCAGGGATTTCAGGTCATCTGGTGATTTTTAAAATTTTTCTCCATAATATGGTTTCTAAGTCAGTTGGTTTTCCTATGATATACCTCATATTTTCTTTGATTTTTTAAAACTATTTTACCTTGTAATAATATTTCTTGTCTTAGTCATTGAAATTTATTTGATCCATTCAAATTTTCAGGAAGTTTGTTGTTTGAGCAAAATTCTGTGCCTCCTGTGCCAAGCTGATAATTCTCTTTCCAATTGTTTCTTCCATAGCTCTCTTCTTTTCATTTTTTTCCATAGTGCTTTCATTTGTTACAAAAATATTTTAACTATTAAAAAAAACTCTTGATCAGTATCTTCTAGAAATCCTAGCTGAACTTATCCCCAACCTGTGTTTTGTTTATCCTGAGACATTGTTTGTAGATGCTTTGGAGTCATTCTCTTCTGCATTTGTGCCATGAAATGTCCTGACAACAGAATACCTCTTTAGAGTGGCATTCAAGTTTTCTTTGATCTTTCTTGAGGGTAATTTTCTGACTTTGAGCTTTATACAATTTTGGACAATGTCTACTTCTGGGGGAAGCTCTGGACTGGTCTCACTGCTGACAATTTTTAAATTATCTTTCCTGGATCTATTTTCCAGATCAGTTGTTTTTCCAATACAATATTTCACATTGTCTTCTATTGTCATTGTTTTGGTTTTTGTTTTATTTTTTCTTGATTTCTCATAAAGTGATTAGCTTCCATTTGCCCAATTCTAATTTTTAAGAGATTATTTTCTTCAGTGAGCTTTTGAACCTCCTTTTGCATTTGGCCAATTCTAGTTTTTAGGGAGTTTTTTTTTTCTTCAGTGAATTTTGTACCTCTTTTATCATTTGACCAATTTTGCTTTTTTAAGACATTTTCTTCTCACTGGCTTTTTTTTTTTACCTCTTTACCATTTGGCCTAGTCTCTTTTTTAAGGTGTTATTTTCTTGAGTATTTTTTTTGTATCTCTTTTACCAAGCTGTTAAGTTGTTTTTCATGATTTTCTTGCATCATTCTCATTTCTCTTCCCAGTTTTTCCTCTAC
>NW_020954568.1:1877795-1894563 GCF_900497805.2 Vombatus ursinus | reverse complement strand
CTCCTTTATTTGACTTTCAAAATCCTCTTTCACGGCCTGAGACAAATTCATATTTTTCTTGGAGGCTTTGGATGTAGGAGCTTTGACTTTGTTATCTTCTTCTGAGTGTGTGTTTTGATCTTCTTTGTCACCATAGTAAATTTCTATGGTTAGAATTTTTCTGTTGTTTGCTCCTATTCCCAGCCCATTACTTGACTTTTAACTCTTTGTTAAAGTAGGACTATGCTTCCCAAGTGGAGGGCACACTGTCCCAAGCTTCAGGCCTTTTTGTAGCTGTTTTCAGAGATCCTTCTAGGGACCTGTAAATTTTCAGTTCTTCCAAGATGGTATGATCTAAGGAGAGTGTGTTTACTACTCTCCTGGCCTGTGCTCTGCTCTGTGAGCACTCTTTTCTGCCCTGGAACTTTGAAGAGGGTCCCCCAATCCAGTATGGCCACAAGCTCTGCTATGCTAGTGCTCCTCCTAGCCCTGAGACTGCCACCCAGAACCGTGACCCGGATCCAGGTATGGGTAAAGCCACAGAGTCCTGTCTCAGTGATAGCAGAAAGACCCCTGGAATCTCCTTCTGACGAGATGTTCTACAGCCTTACCGTCTGTGGGCTAAGAGCTGCAGAAGCAGCCACTGCCATTGCTGATACAGTGTCTCCCAAGGACTATTCCTGGTTTCCAGGTGCCAGGTCTGAGCTGGTGTGACCTGCACTGGACTGTGCTCTACTCTCACCCAGTGCTACAGGCCTTTCCTACTGACCTTCTAAGTTGTCTTTGGCATCTACGGACTGAGAGGCCTGGAAGCTGCCACTGCTGCCACTGATTTAGTCCCCCCAAGTCCTGCTACTGGTTTACTGGGGCCTGGTCTATGTTAGCACAGCCTGCACTGGCATGGCTTGCGCTAGACTGTGCTCCTCTCTCACCCTGGTGCAATATACCTTTTCCTGTTGACCTTCTAAGTTGTGTTGGACTGGAAAATTGTTTCACTCCATCTTTTTGTGGGTTCTGCTGCTCTAGAATTTGTTTAGAGTCATTATCTAAAGGAATTTGGAGGGATTTGGAGGAGAACTCAGGCGAGTCTCTGCCTTAACTCCACCATCTTGACTCCACCTCAAGTCTCATTTACCTTCTCACGCTTAATGATTGTTTCCCTTGTACCTCTAAATCTTCTGTGCTCCAAGGGAAACAACCACAATTTCTTCTAATAATTCTGATATGCCAAGATCTAAGGCCCCTCACCATTCTCGTCACCCTCCTAGGTGGCAGTGACAAGGCTGAAGAAGTAATTTCTCATATCCTGGGTGCCTAAAATTGGGGAGACAGGCCAACTCTTTATTACTTATGTCCATTTGTTAAAGAGCTACACGGATACTGTTTTTTTTTTCATCAAGGAGTCACAAACCTCTGGTGTAGCATTGGACAAATGACTTAACATCTCTGGGACTCAATTTACTCAACTGTAAAATGGAAGGGTTCTCTACAGATTGTCTAAAGCATAATGCAGTCCAAAACTCTATGATCCCATGAATGTATCCAGATTCTTCCACATCAGTGAACAGTCTTTAGTAGTAATTAGCCCACAAAGTTAGTGGAAACCAGGCACATCCATGAAGATTCAAGGAAAGGCTGAGTATATGCCATGAGGAAAAGACCAGCCCTTGCCCAACTTGCAACCATGCATAGTCAACTCAATTATTCAATTCAGTAAACATTTACTAAGCATCTACTACACTCCTTGCACCATTCTAAGTGCTGGTGCTATATTAGCAAAAAGGGGACAGGGGAATGTCAACAGATGGACTACATGCAGGGGGATCGTGTTCCTTGGAATTCAAGCCAAGCATTGATGCAGATGGAAAGTGCAGAGTTCCCTGGACAGTCCAGATCCAGCCTCTATGAAGGAAACCCTTGAGAGTTCAGTGCTCCACTCTCCAGCCCACCGATCAGAGCAGAGAGGACACTGAATAAGATGACGGGAAGGTCTTGAGTAGCCAAAGGTAAATAAAACAGCGTGATAAGATTTCAGGTAACCAACTTCTCCTGGGGAGGGGGGTGCAGCATGCTCCTTGGAGCTCAAGCAAAGCAGAGCTGCAGGTGGCAAGGGAAGGTTTATCAGCCTCCTGGGGCTCTGTCTCTGAAGGGACCTATCCCCTTGCACAAAGTTTCCTATAAACTCACAGCAGCCAAAGGGGAAATTCTGAAGGCAAACGTGCTGCCCAAGCCTGTCTCCATCTGTATGCCTCCACAACAGAGATCAAGGACCAGAAACAATGTGCTTTATTGTCTGTCTATGTCTAGGGCACTGCTGAAGGAGGACTGTCCACTAACCTGCCAAAGGTGTTAGGGGCCTGCCTGCACAGCCATCCCTGACAGGAGAGTGAGAGACAAGATGGCACCCAGTCACCTACTAGTGGTGAAGAAAGGGGAAGGGCTGATGTTATCCCCTTACTCAGCCCCAGCCAGGAAGAAGCCTCGTCATGAACTGCTGAATGGACAGTTGGCTTATTCTCTTGACTGAGGCAAGAGCTCCCTGATTTAATCAAATTTGTCCCTTGGAAATGTTGCAGGAAATTTGGGGAGTGCACCACCTGAGACAAGTGCCAGGCAGAACTTGGGATTATCTCTGATGCCTCTGATCCTGCAGCAGTAAATATCAGCCCGAATGTGCCTTGATAGTCTTGGTGTAGCAGGGGGCAATACAAAGACCCAGGCCTTCGACACTCTTTACCTTGGTCCCTTCCTTTTCTGCCTCTCTAAAGGCTCATTTCTTCTTGGTCAGGAAAGGAGACCTTCCTCATTCTTCCACTCTTGACAGCCAGTCAAACCATTTTCATTATCTTTTCAGGAATAATTTTGGTGTTTCATCAATTCATCATTTTTTTCATGAAGGCAAGTATCATTTAATGCAATTCATTTCATGACATATTGGGGGGTCAGCTTTTCAGCTGAGAATTTTCACTGTAGATCACGTGCATCATGGACTTCATCAAAGATTTCTCTCTGACACAACATCATGCCCCTATTTACTGGAGATCATCCCACCAAGCATTTCAATGATCATGGCCTAAAAGAGAACAATAATTGGACCCCAAACAGACTTGGGAGGTGGCATCCTCATTAACAGATAGAAAAGATTTAGACGACAGAGTAGAGTTGTTTCTTTTTTCAGATAAGCCTAGTCATGTCTGCTTTCTCCAGTTGGGTCTGTTTAATCCTGTTCAAGGAAGACCCTCAGAGTATGATGGGTACCAGCTCTGCTTCCTGCCTAAGGAAAGATAAGTAAAATGAGTTTAAAATTCAACCTGAAGGCAAGCTGGACAGAAGGATGATGACTTGCCGGAAGCTGAATGTTTGACATTGCAGTGAATTACCAAAACAAAACAAAACAAAACACCAATATGCTCTGATTATCTCCAAAAGCATTTCAGATTGAACACCCAAGGATTCATTCAGGGATTTTTTGTGACACAAGGATTTGAATGAGGTAATCTCATCCCCTGTAACTCCTCATCTCTGGTTGAGAAGAGGCAGTTCAATGTGGAAGGAGGAGGCTCTGTACCTAAACCCAACACAGACACCCTGGACAAGTCACTACACTCCTCCTAGGCTCTGTTTTTTTGCCTTTGAAAAAAAATAACTAGAACCACTCCATACCCAGACTTCTCTGGCAGTTAAGAAGAGAGAAGGAAATCTCTGCACAGACTTGAAAGGCCTCTCTAGATGTTGGCTATTGTTATCAGTAATATCATGAATGTTCTTGGTCTCATTCCATCTCCATGAGCAGAAGCATCTTCCAGAGGGGGTCAAACACACAGCTGCAGGGCCCAGGGCTGCATGCTCCAAACCTGATTCAATTATCATTGGGAAATGTTGAACAAGATAAAGAAAAACAAAACACAACATGAATAATGTTACATTTTTGTTTTTCTAAGTCAACATGTGACTCTCAGGCATCATTTTCTATTTCAGTTTGATATCACTGTGAGGACTCTAATGGTGCCTGGGGAGAGTACAGGCCATTGATGAGGGAAGGGGAGCTGCCATGGCCATTTACGGATTCAAATACAAATCTTTTCTGTCCTCTGGGTTGTGTTTGTTCTTGTTTATTTTTGATCATGTTAAGTAAAGCCTATCTTGTGATCTCTGCATGGCTGGTCTGCATCTTCCCATAGGGACTAAGGCCACTTTGCTTGTTAATACCCAAATGTCCAAAGTCAGACATTTCTAGAGGAAGCCCTGGTTAAGGAACTCAGACAAAAAAATATTTGTGGCAAATCACCAAGATTGAGTTGGATCCTTCTAGAGTGGGAAGACTCATTCATTCTGGGAAGTGGCTACACCTCTCTGTACCTCTAAGTGGTGAATAAGGGTTTGGTTCAAGGAAGCCAGAGAGGCCTCTCATCAGCACTTAGTGGATACTTAAGAGTTCAAAATCTCCTTCCTATTATCCTAAGTCATCTGTAAGGTAATCACCTCCAGGAAAGCAATCTTGGGCAAAATCTCTGCCTGGACAAGGTATTCTGTTGTTTTGTATTTTATTTCATTTTTAATTTATGGAATAAAACCAGAATTTCCCTAACATAGTACAATAAAAAGACCATCATACATGAAACTGTTAATCTACTATGTACAACTTGCTATTGATTTCAAATATACAACAAAATTATCATATTTTTTCTTTTTTTTTCTTCCCCCCATCTCCTGCTATACAGATGGCTACTATTAGACACGAATTATATATATGTAAAATTATTCTATACATCTATTTATCAGTTCTTTGCCACCACAAAGAGAGCTGCTGAAACTATTTTAGAACATAAAGGTTCTTTTTCTTTTTTCCTATTGATCTTTGAAAATAAACCAAGTAGTGGTATTGCTGGGTCAAAGAGTATAGGTAGTTTAATAGTTTTTGGTTGTAGGCCCAGATTGCTCTTGACAAGGCATTTTGTTAAAGAAAACAGACTTCATTTATGTCCTGGAAAAAAGAGAGGAGCATTCATTCCCTTGTCTCACTATTTCTTGAAACAGGATACTTTCTGGATCTACAGATCTATCTAACCACTAGGTGGTGCAGTGGATAGAGCACAGGGCCTAGAGTCGGAAAGGCCTGAGTTCAAATGCAATCTCAGATCCTAACTATGGGCCTCTGGGCAAGTCAGTCAAACTCTTCCTGCCTCAATTTACTTAACTATAAAATACCAATAATAATAACACCTACCTCACAGGGCTGTGCTGAGGAACAGATGGAATATTTGTAAGATCTTCAGCATAGCGCCTGGAAAAGAGTAGGCAATATATCAATACTTGTTGTCTTTTTTGCTTGTCCTCTCTCTGTCTGTCTTTGTGTCTGTCTGTCTCTGTCTCTGTCTCTGAATGTATATGTGTATACACACATGTATATAACATGTGTATATGCATTTCTATGGATCTATAACAGAATTAAAAAAAAAACTTTCACTTTTCACATTAAAGAATTCCTCTTTAATGTCCAACCTAAGTAAATGCTCCAGAGAGAAGTAAATGCTCCCTCCCTCCAGGGAGGGAGAATGTAAATAAACATTTATTATGCACCTACTATGTGCTAGCCACTGGGCTAAGCATTTTATAAGTTTTATCTCATTTGTTTCTCACAATAATCCTGGGTATAAAATTATATTATAATCCCCACTTTACAGCTGAAGAAACTGAGACAGAGGTTAAGTGACTTGTGCAAGGTCAGCCAGGAATGTCTAGACTGGATTGGAAGTCAGGCAGGTCTTCCTGAGTCCAGGCCCAGCACTCTACCCACAGGACCACCTAGCTGCCACGCCAACAGTGTCACCTGAGCAGTTCACTGTCAATGTCTCTGACTGAGTCCTCTTGTCCATAGAAAAGCAATGTTAAAATAACTCTTTGTCCTCCATAAATAGATACTAAGAGTCATTTGTGAGTGGGAAGGGAAGGAGGTCTCACCCAATGCAATAAAGTGGCACAATTATGAGGAGAGAAAACTCTCAAGTGAATTGCTGCTTTGGAGCGCGCCATTCCTGAGGTAACAAATGAGGAAACCAAGAAGCAGCTAAGGATGAGGAAGAAATGCAGGATGAAGTGTGAGGCCTGGACTGGGAATGACCAGGCAGAAAGCTCTGGGGCCATCTTGGACTCTTCATTCTCACTCTATATGTTCAAAATATTTCCAAGTCTTGTTTCCACCTCCACGACATCACTAATTTACATCCCATCTCTCCCCTCAAACGGTGACAGTCAGAAGTTGTGCCCTCGGCACCCAAATGTGTTTTTCTACAAGACAAATCTGTGCAAATATCACTCTCAAATTCCAATAAACTCCAATGGTTCCCTCTCATGAGCAGGATCCAACAGGAACTTCCCCATTTGGGATTCACAGCCATTCCTAACAGTCAGAACATGCTTGACAGCTTGATCAATCACCCCTCCTCTCTACACTCACAGGCAGAATTGCTTCCCACTGGTTCTCATCATGCCCAGCACTCTCTCTCTTCTGTGCATTTGTGGTGCTCTCCCCAAGGCCTGGAATGCACTCTCTCCCCAGCTCCATCCCTCAGAATCCCTCATGTCCTCCAAGGCTCAGCTGAAGCAAACCTTGACTACATGAGTCATCCTTCAATTCCTACTGCCTTCAACCCCAATATTGTCTCTTATCTAGTTTCAACATAAGACCCCAAAAGACAGGCCTCTGTTGTGTACTCTGGGCATTATGTTGAAAGAGACACCTGACTCTTATTTGATGAGAGAATGCTAACCACAATTTTCATATCCACCATGAAGGATTGATTTGAGACTGACTTGGAAATAGGTCATAGAGACCCTCGAGGAAAGTGGTTAAAGATGCAAATTGAATGGCACACTCAGGACCTTCTAGCTGGAAACTGGTGGGAAAGCCTGGCCCATCATGGCCCTTGAATTCCAAGCCTGGTAGTCCTAGAGACTGCTGACTAGACTTCCCCTAGGTGAGAGAATTCCATCTCCTGATTGGAGCTGAGACCCAATCTCTCTCTGAATCAAAGAGGTCACTGACTCTAGGCCATTCTTTGGTACATTCTCATCTGTAGAACTTCTCTGATTTCTGTTGGCTTTTGCTGAAACAAATGACTTACCTGCTATTCACTATTGGTCTTTGTTGTGTGCAGGCAATGTGAGGATGGCCCATCTCCTACTCTCTGCAGATGTAGACTTGACCTCAGATCATATCTATCCATGCCCCCCTGTGAGTCATGTCTCTATATTTATACTACTCACTCATATGTACAGCTTATATATGCATCGCTCTAAACATACCTATACACATGTTTTCACTACCCCCAACTCTATTGTAAGCTCTTTGAGAGTACAATCTGCTTTATGTTTTCTCTCCTTAGCCCCAGCAACAAGCAGAGTTCCTGGCTCTTAGTAGGTGCTTTACAAAATACTTCTTGATTGATGAACCTCCATTTGACTGAAGAGTAAAGTTAGGCTAAGACAAGGAAAGTGACTTGCCCATAGTCACCCAGAAAGGCAGTGTTGGGGCAGGATTCAAACCCAAACCTCTTCTGGGATCGAGCATACTACTCTATTAACTATATCATGATGTACCTTGTGAGTGCTTTTCCCAGGAATACAGTGTTATGGATCCCAAATGACTGGGGAACAGTCACCCCACCTCTCTGTCACTGGGCATCCCTGCCTAAAGATGAGGTTGCAAAGGAAGGAAGGATAAGGACAAGGCCTGAGACCCTAAGGAGAGTGAGAGGAGCAGTGGTAGTGTGTGCTGTTGGTTATGACTGAATGAGCATCGTTATCTCTGCTTGTCTGCAGGAGAGATTGAGAAAGAGGCAAGAATATGTGTACACAAATACATATATTCAGCAATACATATATGTATACATACGTGCCACATGTATAGAAATAATATTACTTTAGTTATGTGTGGATATATGTATACAAACATGTTTTCATATGAATATACATGTGAATCTTTGTGTTATGAATATTTCTATAGCCTAATGATGCCTATGGATTCCTCCTATTAAGAATAGTTTCTTAATAATTGGAGGAAACATTGAAATTCCATTAAAGGTTAGTGAAAAATAAAGATAATTTCCATCCCTCCACATTCACAGAACATCCAAAAAAACTACTCATGGACCCTAGGTTAAGAGTGACTGGCATAATGTCGATATGTGCATGTATGTAAGTGGGCATGAATATATAGATTATATCATATGCATTCATAATTGCATTCAAATATGTTCATATATGTATATGTATATTGTATGTGTATAGTTTGTGAATGCATAAGTGTATATGCGTGTGTGTCTTCATAAGTGTATATACTTTTCTCCTTATAAGAACATTAAAACGCACGGCTCCTGTCCGTCCAAGTCTCACCCCTATATCCACCTGTTGTCTAGAGAAATCTGAGGGTCTTGGATCTCTATGGACAGCTGAGCCCACAGGAGAATACCCAATTTCACTTTCAGAAAAGTTCTGTGAGAGCTAGAAAGGGAGCTAATGAACCAGGGGGCCCACAGGGAATGTTTTTTTTCTGCAGGAACCATGACTGATAAGTACCAAGGAAAATGGGAAGGACCAGTGGATTGAGGATAATGAACCAATCCACAAGTAATTCCACTAATGCTCTTCTGTAATGGGGAGAAGAGGCAGGGCAATATAAGGGTAAGAGAGAAACTGTCCTGAATCTTGCCCCTATCTCACCCCTCATGCTCCAATGGCCTGAGTACAGGCATCAACTGTAGGACCAGGAACAGGAGTCTTCAGGAAGCTGGAGAGGAAAAAGGGAAGTTCTCCATCTAGGGCCTTTCTTTGGAATCCTAGGATCTGCAGATTTCTCTGTGAGTTTAATCCTTTTTTTACACATTTACATGATCCTCTTAATATGCACAACTAGAAAACTGGTCACTCCAGGAAATGGGGAGAGGGCACAGAAGTTTCCGATGCTATGTTCTGATGTTTTCTTTTTCCCTTGGAGGCAGGAAGAGCCCCCAACCTTCAGACACTTTTTAACATGGCCCCCTGTAGGGAGGGGGAGTTTTGTTTGGAGTGCTTCAGAAGCCCCTACATCCCCAGGGTGTGAAAGTTCTTGTTTCCAATCTTCCAGGCCCAGGCTCTAGCTCAGAGGGAGTGGACCCCGTATCTCCTTGATTTTCTCCTGTTCTCAGTCTGGATGAACAGACCCACCCTTTCACAAACAGTTGTCCCTAAAGCACATCATTTGTCAATAAAGAGGAGCTGAAGCCACAGCACTCAACAATCCAAACAACAGTAAGTATTGAGCATGTGTTTATTGCAGTTTGGCACAGAAAACCAATAAAGAAATAATTACATTTCCTTCCCTCCTGTCCAGGGGTGAATTATTGTGGATGTGGAACACTGTGTAGTACATTTTTGGACTTAGTTCGTATGATGGTTAGTTGTGCTGAAATATTTTTCTCTTCTTTTTCATTCTTAGATTTAAAAAGTTCTCTATGTCAGGTACAGTATATACAACAATAAAAATTATGTGAAAGGAAAATTTATTGATAGAAGTCATAATAAAAAATGGATGAATGAATTTACGAATTAATAAGAGTAAACAAACAAATAAATGCATGTTCACATACATTAAAGAAACAAACATCTGTTGCATTGAATTGAGCAGTTCAGTCAACCCTTACACTTGTCCATATAGGTTGTAGAAGGAAGAAAAACTCCCATATACTAAAGAAAGAGCAGAAGAGAGAGGAAAATGGAAGTTAAGTTGGAGTGTGGTCAGCAAGGAAAGGAAAACAAATGTACCCCCAATCTTCTCCAGAAGACTCATTTCTATACCTCACTGGCAGAACATGACAAGAGAAAGGAGAAAAGGGGAAAATGAAACAGGCTTTTTAAAAGGGCCTACTATGTGCCAGGCACAGTCTTAAACCATTTATAAATGTTACTTCATTGGATTCTCTGAAGAACTCTGTGAGCTTGGTGTTATTGTTGGACTCATTTTACGGTTGAGGAACCTTAGGGAGACAGGTGTTGTGACTTGTCCAAGGTCACACAGCTAATATGACTAATGAAAAGTCTGAGAAACATGATTTCATGGTAATTAAGAATCAATTTATTAACTATGACTTGCAAATGATAGATTGAGGTCACTGGCCCCTCTAGAAACCAAAGGTGCCCCGTGGAAAGCATCAAAAGTCTTTGAAAAAGAAGGTATGCCAAAGCATGGAAATCAGCTCTAACTGGTTAACAATCAATGAGCAGTGGACATAGAGCTGGGCTGAAAGCTTTCAGCTCCACCTGTTGAGGATGCAATGAGGTTCTGCTGACTCCAGCTATCTGGACAAAGGCATCCCGTCACTACCCAGTGAATGAACAATGAACAACGGAGGGGTAAGATTCTCTTTGTAAGATCTTCTAGTTGAGTGGGGTCCCAACCACGATCAAAAAGCATGTACTCATGGAATTTGGGCAATCTCATCCATCGGCAATGTCCTTCAGAGACTGACTGAATAACCTACATGGGGCTGGTTTCTGAATGAGAAAATAAGAGGGGAAAGTCATAATCCTAATTGAATAATTGGTTATTAATATGAGTGAAATAATAATTTCTCTGTCCAGTAAGTATCTGAGACTAGAGTTTAACTCATTTCTTACTCTAGGTCCAAACTTCTGTGTGCTGTGTACTGGCGCCACCTAGCTGCACCCTAGAGAGAGGGAGTGTGGAGGAGGAGGCTCTAACTAGAAGGTAAAGAAGATGGGAGTAAGTCTCTGGAAAAGTCCCTGATGCACTTCTGTGTCTTTGTGTCCCTAGGGCACTTGAGAAGAGCAACGTTTCCTGGGCTGGAACCAACCACCATGGCTGTGTCCCCCACAACTGGGCAACTGGAATATGTTTATGACAATGCGACAGAGAGAAGTGCAAGTAAGACCTTAGCTCCTGGGGAACTTCAAAAACTTTATTTGGGTGATTGGATGATTATCTTCTCTCTGCTCATTGCCCTGGTTGGGCTGGTGGGGAACAGCATCGTCCTATGGCTCCTGGGCTTCCGCATCCCCAGGAACCCCTGCTCCGTCTACATCCTCAACCTGGCCGTGGCCGACGACCTCTTCCTTTGTTGCTACTTTCTGATGTACATAAATTACTTGTTTGGACCTTTTTATTCTTGGTTAGTGTCCGAAGTACAATTCCACCTAACATACATGTTCTACACCATGGACCTGAGCCTCCTGGCTGCAATCAGCACCGAGCGCTGTCTAGCCGTACTCTTCCCTATCTGGTACAGATGTCACCGCCCCAAGCGCACGTCTGCAGCTGTGTGCGCTGTCCTCTGGTTTCTGACCGGCTTGTTTGGGGTAACAGTTTATGCGTTTTGTTATCCTTTGTTTATTGCTGGTTTTTGTTCCCCATCCCTTTTCACTGGTGTTGCGTGTTTATTCCTCCTCGCTTTTGTGCTGTGCGTGTCCAGCCTGACTCTGCTGCTGAGGGTCCAGTGTAGCTCCCAGCGCCCGCAGCGCCCCCGGCTCTACCTCCTGGTACTCCTCACCGTCCTCATGTTCCTGCTTTGTGGCCTGCCCTTGGGGATCACAGATGTCATAGAGTTTGTGACAAACTCAAGTTTCATGCCACATAGGCTCCCTTGGCTCCTGGCCTGTGTGAACAGCAGTGCAAATCCCTTCATTTATTTCTTCCTGGGCAGCCAAAGGCATAAAAGGAGGGAGCCCCTCAGAGCGGTCCTGCAGAGGGCCCTGGAGGATGAGCAGGAGGTAGGAGGTGGGACGAGGGAGGACCCCCACACCAACAGTCTGGAGACATCACTCTGAGGCTAAGAACAAGACGCTCAGACAAGAGCCCCAGGCCCAGCTGCAGCCCCCTTCCCACCTCCCTGGGAGGGAGGGAAATCAGGATTCCCCTTCCACCCCATTTGTTGGTGCCTAGGGTTTGAAATCTAAGTGATGAGGAAACATTTATTCGGTGCCTACTATATGCCAGGCACCCAGACAAAGCAGAGGAAAGATCTCCAGGGCCTGGAATGGGAAGAACCAAAGTCAGATCTGGCCTTGATACTTATTAGCTGTGTGACCCTGGGCAAATCACTTCACCTTGTTTGCCTCAGTTTTCTCATCTTAAAAATGAGCCAGCAAAAGAAATGGCAAACCTTTCCAGTTTCTTTGCCAAGAAAACTCCAGATGGGGTCATGTCACATGACTGAACAACAAGACTGTGCCAGGCACTGCACTAAGCGCTTTACAAACATCTCACTTAATCCTACCTGGGACGTAGGTGCTCTCATGATCCCCATTTTACACCTGAGGAAACTGAGGCAGGCAGAGGTTCAGTGACTTGCCTAGGTTCCCAAAGCTAGTAAATGTGTGAGACTGGATTTGAACTCAGATCTTCCTGACTCCAAGCCCAATGCTCTATGCACTGTGGAGCTCCCTACTTTGCTGGAGGCACCTTTAATTAAGGGTGAGTTTCAGGGCCTCACGTGTCGCCAGCCCAGAGGAAGGCTACTCCAACAAACGGCCACTGTGTTGAAGAATAGAGGAAGAGGAAAGATATCGTCTAGGGCCCCATGTCTCCCTGTCCTCTCCGTGTGAATCTCTTTAAATGAAGGCAGGGTCATGGGTCAGACTCTTCAAGGTTCTGCGGGCCATGCTCCCCTACCTTGTCTTCTCTCAGGCTTGATCCTCCAGGTTCCCTCAGGCCTCATTCCTCCTCCCCCAGCCCTAAAAAGAGGAGATTCCAGCTCAGCTATGCCCCTTCCATTCCCTGCTAATGCTTCTTCCCCTTCCCCCCTCCCACTCCCATCGTGGGAGCTGAGTCAAATATTTCTCTCCCTCTGAAGGTCAAGGCTGGGGCTGAGCACCCTCTCTTGTTTCCAGTCTGTTTCTCCAGGCCTCTGTCTCTATGAATCTCTGTGATTCTATGTTTCTGTGACTCGATTACAATCTCTCTTTCCTTCTGCATGACCCAGTTCCTCATGAGGGTAGGTATTGTAGGGGTGTTGTATGAGAGGGTGCATCCTAATGAGACCAAAGCAGGGGAAGGGGACACATCATCTCACACACCTACATGTCACACACACCACACACATCACACAACATGCATAGTCAACACACATACATGCCACATACACACAAATATACACACACACTGAACAACAATCTCCTATGGAATATCCCAACTGAGAGAGATCACTCAGCCTCCACTTGACTCCTCCAGTTACAATGACTTTGCTCTTTTTTCAGTAGTTTCAGATCTCATATTTTATCTATTCCTGCCACAAAATGGTGTGATCATATACTTTTTTACACTTTTATTATTTATATAATCAGTTATGCTAATAGTTTTTCTTCTGATAAACCATCACTGCATTTCTGGTAGAAAGCCCACTTGGTCATAGTGTATAATCTTTGTAGTAGATTGTTGCAGTCTTTTAACTAGTGTTTTATTTAGGATTTTTGTATCCATATTCATTAATGAAAGTGATCTATAATTTTCTTCCTGTTTTCATTCTTTATGGTTTAGCTATCACTATCATGTTTGTTTCATAAGAGGTGTTTGGTAGGATCCTTCTTTGTCTATTATTCTGAATAATTTAATACTGGAATTAGCTGGTCTTTAAATGCTTGATAGAATTCACTTGGAAATCTATCTGGTTCTGGTGCTTTTTTTCTTAGAAAGCTCATTTATGGCCTGTTCAATTTCTTTTTCTAAAACATATCTACCTAGATATTCTATTTCAAATGGTCACCTGCCCAAAAGGAATTTATAGAAGAAATTTTAAAAGACTTTAAAAATCAAGTGAAAGAGATTGAGGAAAAACAAAACAATTAGAACAATTAGAACAATCCAAGAAAAATGAGATTTTGAAAAGAAAGTCAACCAATTAGAAAAAGAGATCCAAAATCTTAAGGAAGAAAATGACACCTTGAAAATTAGAACTGGACAAGGGGAAGCCAGCAAAGTTAAAAGAGATCAAGAAATAATAAAACAAAATACAAAGAAAAAAAAAAGAGAAAGTGAAACATCTTATAAGAAAAACAACTGATCTGGAGAACAGATCAAGAAGAGAAAACATAAGAATAATCAGACTACCTGAAAGCTATGATCAAAAAAAGAATCTTGTTACAATAAATAATACAAGAAATAATTAAAGAAAATTGTCCTGAAGCATTAGAACAAGGGAAGAAAGTAGAAATAGAAAACAATCTATTGATCACCACTTGAATGAGATCTTATGAGGAATATTCATAGGAATATTATAGTTAAATTCTGAAACCCCTGCCTCAAGGATAAAATATTAAGAACAACAAGAAAAAAAACAATTTAAATATGGTTGTGCCACAATTAGAATCACACAAAACCTAGCTGCAGAGACACTGAAAGACTGCAGGCCTTAGAATACTATATATCAAAGAACAAAGGAATTGGGGATTTCACCAAAAATATCATACCCAGCAAAGTTAAGCATAATCCTGAATTTTAAAAAAATGGACTTTTGATCAATAGTCAGACTTTCAGGACTTTGTTTAATAAAAAAGAAAAACTTAAACATAATAGAATATTTGACATACAAGAGCCAAGATAAACATAAGGTACATACCAAAGACTGATACAAGGGATTCGATAAGGACAAGACATTTACCTTTTATATATGTAAAATGTAAAATGTGTGTCTGAGATTGTCAATAGTAATTGGGTAGTTAGTAAGAAAGATTGGGGTAGACCTGACTATGATGTGACTTTAAAAAATAAACCATTTAGGAACAGCTGAAAAGAACAATTATTTTATACAAATGAGGTATAAGAGGAGGAATCAGCACAATGGAATTAGATGGAGGAGGAGGGCTGGTAGTTCTGGTAACCTACTTTCATTGGGAATGGCTTTAAGAGGGAACAATACGTATGTACATACATACATACATATCTAGAAGAATATAAAAGTCTTCTAAATTCAGAAGAAATAAAATGGCAAGGGGATAGGGAGGGGGGAGAAGATAGGGGATCAACCTCTAAAGGGGGGGTGAGGGAATAGGTTAAAGAGGGGTATAGAAAGGTGTTTACATTTATGGGAATGAGAGGATAAAGGAGGGATCCTTGGGAAGATAAGGGAGGGATCTCTAGGGGGAGGGTGGCAGAATGAGTTAAAGGGGGTTTTAGAAGGGTGTTATATTTATGGGAATTGGAGGATAGGAGAGTAATCCTTGGAGGGTGGGTGGGCTAAGTAATAGGAGGGCAAGGTAGTAGCTAGAAGTAAAGTAGAGGAGTCAGGAGGGATAGGAAATAAGAGATACACACAAATATAAAAAAAAGATCAAGAGTAGAATTTGTTAGGAAAAGTATATGTCTATGTATGTATGTGTGTGTGTGTATGTGTGTATGACAATTCATATATACATTTACATACATACATACATACATACACACACACTTAATTGTAGCCTTTTAGGGGTGGGGAGGAAGTGGACAAAAGAACAAAGTAAAAAGTGCAAAGCAGAAAACAAAAGAAAACTTACAAAGAAGCAAAGATGGACAGCTCTTAGCACAATGCACAGTATTTATCATACAGGCTTTCTTGAAATGAAAATATATTGCTATATGTTTTGAATTCTCTCTTATGTTCTGCTGTGCACATGCTATACTTTCTTTTCTTTTCTTTTTTTTGGTTTTTTTTTGGGGGGGGCAATTGGGGCTAAGTGACTTGCCCAGGGTCACATAGCTAGTTAAGTGTCAAGTGTTTGGTCTGAGGTCAAATTTGAACTCAGGCCTTCCTGACTTCAGGGCCGGTGCTCTATCCACTGTGCCACCTAGTTGCCTCCCTTTTTGTTTTCTTTTCTTACTTTGTATTTAAGTTTATGATATGTTTCTTTTTCTTTTCTCTATTCTGTATTTGATTTCTAGTGTTTGAGTCTAAAAGAAAACAAAGAAAAATGTTAAATTTACTGGCATATAATTTGGCAAATAACTGCTTATAATTGATTTCATTTCATCTTCATTAGTGGTAGATTCAGTTTTCATTTTTAATGCTAGTGATTTGGTTTTCTTCTCTCTTTTAAAATCAAATTAATCAATTGTTCATCTATTTCATTGATTTTTTTTCTTAAAATCAATTTCTAGGTTTATTTATTAATTTAATTGGTTTTTATTATCAGTTTTATTAATTTCATCTTTAATTTTAAGATTTCCTATTTAGTGTTTAATTGAGGATTTTTAGTTTCTTCTTTTTCTAGTATTTTTTTAATTGCATAGACAATTTATTGGTCTGCTCTTTATTTTACTGATGTAAGTATTTAGAGATACAAATTTTCCTCTGATTCTTGCTTTTGCTTTGTCCCACAGGTATTTCATTATTGACATTTTCTTTAATGAAGTTTTTAATTATTTCTATGATTTGTGGTTTAACCCAAACATTATTTTTTAAATTTTTATTAATTTACTTTTTTTTTGTTTTCAATGTTCACTTCCACAAGATTTTGAGTTCCAGGGTCAGCTAGGTGGTGCAGTGGATAGAGCACCAGCCTTGGACTCAGGATGACCTGAATTCAAATCTGGCCTTAGACACATAAGACTTACTAGCTGTGTGACCCTGGGCAAGTCACTTAACCCCATTGCCTAGCCAAAAAAAAAACAAAGGAAAAAAAAAGATTTTGAGTTCCAAATTTTCTCCCCATCTCATCCCTCCTCCACCCTAAGATGGCATACGTTCTGAATACCCCTTCCCCTAATGTGCCCTCCCTTCTATCTCTCCCCCCCTTCTCTTATCCCCTTCCCCTTCTATTTTCCTGT
>NW_020954568.1:1877622-1877696 GCF_900497805.2 Vombatus ursinus | reverse complement strand
TATACTCCATTTTCTGTATATCTTATTTCCTAGTTGCATGTGAAAACAATTTTTTTAACATTTGTTTTTAAAAC
>NW_020954568.1:1877412-1877507 GCF_900497805.2 Vombatus ursinus | reverse complement strand
TTAGGATTCCAAATTTTCTCCCTTCCTCCCTCCTCACCCACCCTCATTGAGAAGGCAAGCAGCTTGATACAGGTTATACATGTGTAGTCATGCAA
>NW_020954568.1:1793322-1877305 GCF_900497805.2 Vombatus ursinus | reverse complement strand
GTATTTCCCTTAATCCTATCCCATCCCCCGTTTATTCTATTCTTTCTTTTGACCCTGTCCCTCCTCAGAAGTGTTTGCTTCTGATTACCCCCTCCCCCAATCTGACCTCCCCTCTATCATCACCCTGCTCTCTTGTACCCTTCCCCCCTATTTTCCTGTAGGGTAAGATAGATTTCCATACTCAATTGAGTATGTATGTTATTCCTTCCTTAAGCCAAATCCTATGAGAATAAGATTCACTCATTCCCTCTCACGTTCCCCTGTTTCCCCTCCACTGTAAAAGCTTTTTTATGTCTGTTTCATGTGAGATAATTTTCCCTATCCCACCCCTCCTTTTCTCCTTCTCCCAGTATAATTCTCTCTTACCCTTAATTTTATTCTCCAGATATCACCCCTTCATCTTCAACTCATCCTGTGCCCTCTGTCTATCTATCTTATCTACCTATATAAATATATATATATATATGTATACATACATATAATTTTTTCCCTCCAACTACCCTAATACTGACAAAGGTCTCATGAGTTACAAATATTATCTTTCCATGCAGGAATGTAAACAGGTCAACCCTTAATAAGTCTCTTATGACTTCTCTTTCTTGTTTACCTCTTCATGTTTCACTTGAGTTTTGTATTTGAAAGTCAAATTTTCTATTCAGCTCTGGTCTTTTCATCAAGAATGCTTGAAAGTCCCCTATTTCACTGAATGATGATTTTTTTTCCCCTGAAGGATTATACTTAGTTTTGCTGGGTAGGTGATTCTTGGTTGTAATCCTATCTTCTTTGCCCTCCAAAATATGCTATTCCATGCCCTCTGGTTCCTTAATGTAGAAGCTGTTAAATCTTGTGTTATCCTGATTGTGTTTCCACAAAACCTGAATTGTTACTTTCTGGCTACTTGCAATATTTTCTCCTTGACCTGGGAACTCAGGAATTTGGCTACAATATTTCTAAGAGTTTTCCTTTGAGGATCTCTTTCAGGAGGTGATCAATGGAATCTTTCAATTTCGATTTTGCCCTCTGGTTCTAAAATATCAGGACAGTTTTCCTTGATAATTTCTTGAAAGATGATGTCTAGGCTCTTTTTTTGATCATGGCTTTCAGGTAGTCCAATAATTTTTAAATTCTCTCTCCTGGATCTATTTTCCAGGTCAGTTGTTTTTCCAATGAGATATTTCACATTGTTTTCTAATTTTTCATTCTTTTGGATTTGTTTTACAGTGTCTTGATTTCTCATAAAGTCACTAGCTTCCAATTGCTCTATTCTAATTTTTAAGGAAGTATTTTCTTCAGTAAGCTTTTGGACTTCCTTTTCCATTTGTCCAGTTTTGCTCTTTAGGGCATTCTTTTCTTCATTGGCTTTTTGGACCTCTTTTGCCATTTGAGTTGGACTATTTTTAAGGTGTTATTTTCTTCAGTATTTTTTGGGTCTCCTTTAGCAAGCTGTTGACTTGTTTTCCATAATTTTCTTACATCACTCTCATTTCTCTTTCCAGTTTTTCCTCTTCTTCTCTTACTTGTTTCTCAAAATCCTTTTTGAGCTCTTCCATGGCCTGAGACTGATTCATATTTTTCTTGAAGTCTTTGGATGTAGGAACTTTGACTTTGTTGTCTTCTTCTGGTTATATGGTTTGATCTTCTTTGTCACCAAAGAAAGATTCTATGGTCTGACTTTTTTGTAAAGTTTGCTCATGACACCAGCCAATTGTTTGACTTTTAAACTATTTGTTAAGGTAGGGATCTGCTTCCAGTGTGGAGAATGTACTGTCCCAACCTTCAGAGGTTTTGTGCAGCTGTTTTCAGAGATACTTCTAGGGACCTGTAAATTTTCAGTTCTTCCAAGGTGCTATGATGAAAGACGAGGTGTTTATTCCTTTCCTGGCCTGTGCTCTGGTCTATGAGTGATGATAAGCACTCTTTTCTGCCTTGAAACTGTGAGGAGGGTTTCCTCTCCACCACCACTACAAGCTCCACCATGCCAGCCAGCACTCCTCCTTGCCTCAGGACCACCACCCAGAACTGTGACCCAGATCCAATCACAGGCAAAGCAAGAGAATTTTGCACCAGCAGAGATCCCTGCAATCCCCCTCTGATCAACCACTCAATTACCCCTCAGTCTGTGGGCTGGAAGCTCCAGAAGTACCCACCACACTTGGGCCATGCATGTGGGAATGGGGGCTAGGACCGAGCTTCTTACTCAACACGGTCACAGATGTTTTCTACTGAATTTCTAAGTTGTCTTTGGTGTTGGTGGATTGAGAAGTCTGGAAACCACCACAGCTGCCCATGATTCAGTCCTCTGAGAGCTGTTTCAGGTTCACTGAAACAGGTTCAGGTGCACCCATGCTGAACTATGTTCCTCTCCCTACATGGTGCAATATACCTTTCTAATCAATTATCTGGGTTGCCTTGGGCTGGAAATTTTTTTCACTGTGTCTTTTTGTGGGTTCTGCTGCTTTAGAATTTGTTTAGAGCCAATTTTTACAGGTATTTGGAGGGGTTTAGGGGAGAGCTTAAGCAAGTTACTGCTTTTACTCTGTCACCATGGATCCACCAACCCAATCGTTCTTTAAGATTAGGTTGTCTAATCCCCAATTGGTTTTTAATCTATGTTTCTGTGGTCCCTTATTAGATATAATTTTATTGCATTGTGATCTGAAAAGAAAATATGTAATATTTCTGTTTTTCTGCTTTCAACTATACAATTTTTGTATCCTAATATATTGTCAGTCTTTGTAAAGGTACCATAAACTGCTAAAAAAAATAGCATATTTCTTTCTATTTCCATTCATTTCTCTCCAGATATCTATAATATCTAGCTTATCTAAAATTCTATTCATTTCCTTGACGTCTTTCTTATTTATTTTTGGTTAGATTTATCAAGTTTTGAGGTGGGAAGATTAAAGTGCCCCACTATTATAGAACTACTATCTATCTCTCCCTGTAATTCATTTAACTTTTATTTCAAAAAATTTACATGCTATTGTATTTCATACATATAAGTTCAGTATTGCTGTTGCTTCATTATCAATGGTGTCTTTTATCCATATATAGTTACCCTGTTTATCTCTTTTAATTAAACCTGTTTCACCTTTAATTTTGTCTGAGATCATGATTGTTATCCCTGCCTTTTTTTTTGCATCAGCTGAAGCGTAATAAATTTTACACCAACCCTCCATTTTAACTTTGTATGTATCTCCCATTTTCAAATGTGTTTCTTGTAATGTTAGCTTTAGCAATAAGAGAAGAAAATGAAATTGAAGGAATTAGAATAGACCAAGAAGAAACAAAGCTATCACTCTTAGCAGATGATATGATGGTATACTTAGGGAATCCTCTAAAAAACAACTTGAAAAAATTAACAACTTCTGCAAAGTTGCAGGATACAAAATAAACCCACATAAACCATCAGCATTTCTATATATTACCAACAAAGCCCAACACCAAGAGATAGAAAGAGAAATTCCACTTAAAGTAACTATAGACAATATAAAATATTTGGGAGTCTACCTGCAAAGACAATCCCAGAAACTATATGAACACAATTACACAAAAACACTTTTCACACAGATAAAATCAGATTTAAATAATTGGAAAAATAACATTTGCTCATGGGTATGTTGAGCTAATATAATAAAAATGACAATTCTGCCTAACTTGATTTACTTATTCAATGCCATACAGAATTACCAAAAAAAAAAAATTTTATAGAGCTAGAAAAAAAATGACAAAATTCATCGGAAAGAACAAAAGGTCCAGACTATCAAGGGAATTAGTGAAAAGAAATGCAAGGGAAGGTGGCCTAGTCATACCATAACTTAAATTGTATTATAAAGCAGCAATCATCAAAACTACTTGATTCTGCCTAAGAAACAGAGTGGTGGATCAGTGGAATAGGTTAGGTACACAAGACATAGTAGTCAATGACTAGAGTAACCTACTGTTTGATAAACCCAAAGACTTCTTTGGGTAAGTCTTCTTAGACAAGAATTCACTATTTGCAAAAAAAACTGCTGGGAAAACTGGAAAATAGTGTGACAGAAACTAGGCATAGACCAACATCTTACACTGTATACCGAAATAAAGTTGAAATGGGTACGTGATTTAGATATAAAAACTGATACTATAAGCAAACTGGGAGAGCAAGGAATAGTTTACCTGTCAGATTTATGGAGAACAGAAGAATTTATGACCAAACAAGAGATAGAGAACATTATGAAATGCAAAATGGATAATTTTGATTACATTGAATTGAAAATTTTTGCACAAAGCCAATGCAACCAAGATTAAAAGGGAAGCAGAAAAATGGGAAAGAATTTTTACAACAAGTGTCTCTGATAAAGGCCTCATTTCTAAAATATATAGAGAACTGTGTGATTCTCCAATTGATAAATGGTCAAAGGATATGAACAGGCATTTTTCAGATGAAGAAATTAAAGCTATCTATAGTCATGTGAAAAAATGTTCTAAATCACTACATATTAGAGAAATGCAAATTAAAACAACTCTGAGATACCACTTCACATGAATCAGATTGGTTAATATAACAAAACAGGAAATAATAAATGTTGGAGAAGATGTGGAAAAATTGGAACACTAATGCATTGTTGGTAGAATTGTGAACTGATCCAACCATTCTGGAGAGCAATTTGAAACTATGCCCAAAGAGCTACAAAACTGTAAATACCCTTTGATCCAGCAATACCACAATACTAGGTATGTATCCCAAAGAGATGATAAAAGAAGGAAAAGGACTCATATGTACAGAAAATATTTATAGCAATTCTTTTGTGGTCGCAAAGACTTGGAAATTGAGGGGATGCCCATCAATTAAGGAATGGCTGAACAAGTTATGGTATATGAATGTAATTGAATACTATTGTTCCATAAGAAATGATGAGCAGGCAGACTTCAGAAAAACCTGGAATGATTTACATGAGCTGATGCTAAGTGAAGTGAGCAGACCTAGGAGAACATTTTACACAGTAACAGCCATGTGTGCAATGACCGACTTTGATAGACTTAGCTCCTCCCATCAATGCAATGAACTAAGACAATTCCAAAGGACTCAGGATGGAAAATGCTATCCACATCCAGAGAAAGAACCATGGAGTCTGAATGAGATTAAAGCTTACAATTTTCTCTCTTTTTTCTTTCTTGTGGTTTTTCCCTTTTGTTCTGATTCTTCTTTCACAACATGACTAATGTGGAAATATGTTTAATATGATTGTACATGTATAGTCTATATCAGATTGCATGCTATGTTGGGGAGGGGGGAGATGAAGGAGGCTGAATTTAGAACTCAAAATCCTATAAAAGTGAATGTTGAAAGCTAAAAATAAATGAAAAAAGAAAAATGTATTTCTTATTAAAAAAGCATAATGTTAGATTCTGATTTTTAATTCCTTCTGCTAACCATTTTTCATTTTAACATACCCAGCAAAGTTGAGTATAATCCTTAATTTTTAAAATGGATATTTAATTAACTTCAAGACTTTCAGGTATTTTTGAGAAAAAGACCAGAATTAAATGCAAAATTTGATATAGAAGACCCAGAAGAATTATAAGGAAAAAATTTAAGACTATTATAAAGGACTCCTTAAGTTTGAATGGATTATTTCTTAGCTATGAAAATGTTATCAGTATTTTTAAGACTGACATCATTATCAGGTAGATTGAAAGAAAGGTTGGGGCTGAGTTAAGTATGATGGGGTGATTCTAAGGAAACAAAATTGGGGAGGAAAAAGTAAAAAGGAGCAATTATATCATACAAAGGATGTGAAAGGAAGAAGTGATACAGAAGAAACAGATGGGGGAGGTCTGGTAGTCCTGCAACCTTACTCTCAAGGGATCTGGGTTAAAGAAGGAAGGAACAACATATACATTTAAAAAGATATTTCTAAAAGGCTTTGAAACTTATAAAAAATAAGAAGATGAGGGGACAAGACAAGAGAGGGACTTTTAGAAGGGTATGTAGATGAAGATTTAGAAGAATAGGGGGAGAGGATAAATGGGGGACTTTTAGCAGGATGGGTAGAATTAGGAATAGAAGGGTAAGGGGAGAGGATAAGGTAACAGGGATAGGGTAAAAAGAGAGGCTGAGATGGACAACAGTGAATAAAAATAGCATGGAAGGAAAATCACAAATAGGAATTATAACTTTGAACGTGTGATATGTAACCCAGAGAAGAATGAGACATGAGCTCTACATGTGGAACAAGTTCATTCAGCATGGTTTTGGCTGCTCTGATTGATGATCACCAAAGTTCTCGAGCCATCAGCGTTTCCTGTATGTTCTTTTGTGGTTCCAATGGCCCCTGATAGGAAGGGGAGCACAGAAACAACAAATTTACTTAGAAATATGTACCCAAAAAGAGAATGTTTGACCCAGCAGAAGAAGCCCAAAGAACAGCCGGCATGAAGATGCCCACTGACTAGAGAGGGGCCAGGAAATTGCTCAGGAAGGTATTTCTACATAAATAGGGTTTCTAAGGAGCAGTTTGGTAAAAGTTCTTAAACACTTTTTAGGATAGAAAAATAATTGTTACAAGAAGGTTTGCAAATAACTTTGTATAGATTGAAAATGGGTCAATTCCTATGATTCCTTGAATGTATTGAGATTCCTCCATATAGGTAAACACTCTTCAATAGTGACTAGACCCAAAGTCAATGGTAGCCAGACATAGTCATGCAGATTCAAGAAAAGGCTGAGCATCTGCTATGGGGAGAGCACCAGCTGCTAATCAACCTGCACCCTGGCCCCCCAGGCATATTCAATTCAATTTAGAAAACATTTATTAAGAACTTATTATGTTGTGAGCATTATGCCATTTCCTTCTCCAGTACATTTTACAGATGAAGAAACTAAGGAAAACAGGGTGAAATGACTTACCTGGGGTCACACAACTAGTAGGTGTCTTAGTCCAGAATTGAACTTATGAAGGTGAGTCTTCCTGATTCTAGGCTCAGCTCTTTCTGACTCTGACTCTAACTCTAACCCTAAATGCCTACAACTCTGACTCTAACTCACTCTAATGACTCCAACTCACATTGTGCTCCTTCAAAAGAAGACATTTAATCCTCATAAACTTTTTAAAAACTCTACAGCCCCCTCTCCACTAAGTTTCCATGTCCAGGGAAGAGAAAGGGAAACTCACCAAGGCACCATCCCCCTAAGATGGCAGGATTCAGACCTCTTCATCTCCTGCTTCCTTGCCTGGCATTGGGGTTGGCCTAAGTCCATCCATGGGCTTTGAGGATCCAGGAAGTCCTGATTATCCTGCCCTCACCTTTTCAACTGGGTTGCTTTCTCATTAGTCCTGGAGTGAACCATCCATATAGTTCTGCTGAGTCAGGAAGGGCACTTGGCTACTGGCTCCTCTATTCTATAGAAATCTGATGCCTCAGAAATACATTAAAACACATTAGTATGCTGTCATCAATCATTACAACCTATGTCAAGTGAGCTGGGGAGTGGAAAGGGTAGAACAAATCCTGACTATACGGAATTTCAGAAGGACTAAAGTTTCATTTATTTCCTTTTTTAGCATATTATTTTCCCCCAGGTACATGTGAAAACAATGTTTAACATTTGTTTTTAAAACTCTGACTTTCATTTCACTTTGCATCAGCTCATGAAAATCTCTCCAGGCTTTTCTGAGAGCATCTTGCTCATCATTTCCCATAGCACAATAGTATCCCATCAAAATCACATACCACATCCCCTCAATTTCCAATTCTTTGCCCCTAGAAAAGAGCTGGTATAAATATTCTTGTACATATAGATCCTTTTCCTTTTTTTGTTCTTTTTATCTCATTTGGGATACAGACCTAGTAGTGATAATGTTTGTTCAAAGGGTATATGTGGTTTTATAGCTTTTTGGGATTAGTTCAAAATTGCTCTACAGAATGGTTGAATCAGTTCACAACTCCACCAATGATGCACTAATGCCCCATTTTACCCACATCACCTCCACCATTTGTCATTTTTCTTTTCTGTCTTATTAGCCAATCTAACAGGTATGAGTTAATTTGCATTTCTCCAATAAATAGTGAGTTAGATAATTTTTACATAGTTATAAATATCTGATTACTTCATCTGAAAACTGTACCTTTTGATCATTTGTCAACTGGGGAATGGCTTTTATTTTTATAAATTTGACTCAGTTCTCTATATGTTTGAGAAATGAGGCCTTTGTCAGAGAAACTTGCTTCAAAATTTTTTCACAGTTACTATTGCTTAACTGTATTTCCCTGTATCCTATCCCAACACCCTTGTTTATTCTATTCTCTCCTTTTGCTCTGTCTCTCCTCAAAAGTGTTTTGTTTCTGACTAGCCCCTCCCAATATGCTCTCTTTTTCATCATCTCAGCCTACTTTTATCTCCTTGAACTCCAACTTTCCTGTATGGTAAGATAGATTTCTATGCCCAATTGAGAGTGTATGTTATTCCCTCCTTGAGCCAATTGTGATGAGCATAAGATTCACTCACACCACTTCACATCACCCCTCTTCCAGCCCAATGTAAAAGCTTTTTCTTGACTCTTTTATGTGAGATAATTTACCCCATTCTACCTCCTCCCTTTGACTTTCTCCCAATACATTCCCACCTCTTAATTGTATTTTTCTATATATCATCCCTTCATCTTCAACTCACACCTCTGCCCTTTGTCTATATATACTCCTTCTACCTGCCCTAATAACAAGAAAGTTCTTATGAGTTACAAGTATTATCTTCTCATGTAGGAATGTAAACAGTTTAGCCTTATTACATTCCTTATGATTTTCCTTTTCTGTTTACCTTTTCATGCTGCTCGAGTTTTGTATGTGAAAGTCAAATTTTCTATTCAACTCTGGTCATTTCATCAGGAATGTTTGAAATTCCTCTATTTCATTGAATGCCCATTTTCTCCCAAAGGATTATACTCAGCTGGGTAGGTGATTTCTGGTTTTAATCCTAGCTCCTTTGCCTTCTGGAATATCATATTCCAAGCCTTCTGATCCTTTAATGTAGAAGCTGCTAAATCTTGTATTATCTTGACTCTGGCTCCAAGATAATTGAATTGTTTCTTTCTGGCTGCTTGCAGTATTTTCTCCCTTACCTGGGGGCTCTGGAATTTGGCTATAATATTCTGAGCAATTTTCATTTGGGGATCTATTTCAGGAGAAGACTAGTGGATTCTTTCAGTTTCTGCTTTTTAAGACATTCTTCTTCTCACTGGCTTTTTTTTAAACCACTTTTACCATTTGGCCTAGTCTGTTTTTATGGTGTATTTTCTTCAGTATATTTTTGTGACTCCTTTATCAAACTGTTGACTCATTTTTTCATGATTTCCTTGCATCAGTCTCATTTGTCTTCTCAATTTTTCCTCCATCTCTCTTACTTGATTTTCAAAATTCATTTTGAGCTCTTCTATGGCCTGAGACCAATTCATATTTTTCTTGGAGGCTTTGGATGTAGGAGCTTTGACTTTGTTGTCTTCTTCTGAGTGTGTGTTTTGATCATCCTTGTCACCACAGTAACTTTCTATGGTTAGAATTTTTCTGTTGTTTACTCATATCCCCAGCTTATTACTTGACTTTTAACTCTTTGTTAAAGTAGGGCTCTGGTTTCTGGGTGGAGGGTACAATGTCTCAAGCTTCATGGGTTTTGTGTAGCAGTTTTCAGAGATATCTCTAGAGACCTGTACGTTTTCAGTTCTTCCAAAGTGGTATAATCTAAGGAGAGGTATGTTTACTACTCTCCTGGCCTGTGTTCTGCTCTGTGAGTGACTATAAACACTCTTTTCTGCCCTGGAACAGTGAAAAGGGTTCTGCCTCCACTGTGGCTGCAGACTTGGTGTGTTAGTGCTCTTCCTTGCCCTAGGACTGCCACCCAGGACTGCAACCCAGATCCAAGTATGGGCAAAGCAACAGAGTCCTGCTTCAGTGCTAGCAAAGAGACCCCTGTAATCTCCTTCTGACCAGAAGTTCAATCCTTTTACCTTTTGTGGACTGAGAGCTCTGAAAGCAACTGCTGCCACTGCCACAGCCACTGCCATGGCCACTGCAGATTCAGTCACTGGCAAGGTCTACTCCTGGTTTCCTGGCACCAGGACTCTGCTGGCATAGCCTGTGCTGGACTGCACTCCCATCTCACCCAAGTACAACAGACCTTTCCGACCAATCTTCTAAGTTGTCATGGGCTGGAAAATTGTTTCCCTCCATCTTTTTGTGGGTTCTGCTGCCCTAGAATTTGTTTAGAGTGATTATTTAAAGGTATTTGGAAGGGTTTGGGGGAGAGCTCAAGAGAGTCCCGACCTTTACTCCATCACCTTGGCTCTACCTCAAGTCTCATTTATCTTCTAATATTTGGTGATAGTTTCCCTGCTACCTCTAAATCTTCAGTCCTCCAGGGGAAACAACCACAATTTCCTCTAAAAATCCTGATATGCCAAGATCCAAGACCCCTCACCATTCTCATCATCCTCCTAGGTGGAAATAACAACACTCAAGAAGTCATCTCTCACATCCCAGAATCTTAACAATGGACAGACAGGCCAACTCTTTATTATTTACACTCATTTGTGAAAGAGCTACTTGGAAACTGTTTTTTTTCTTTCAGCAGAGTTTCACCAACCCCCTTCTCAACATTGAATAAAGGCCTTAATATCTCTGAGACTTAATTTATTCTACTGTAAAATGGAAGGGTTCTTTAGAGATTGTCTAAAGCATAATGTGGTCTACTATGATCCCATGAATGTATCCAGATTCTTCCACATCAGTGAACAGTCTTTAGTAGTAACTAGCCCACAAAGTTAGTGGAAGCCAGGTACGTCCATGCATATTCAAGAAAAGGCTGAGTTTCTGCCATGAGGAAAAGACCAGCCCTTACTGCTCCCTGCCCCCCCGCCCCCGGCATATTCAATTCAATCATTTAATTCAGTAAACATTTACTAAGCATCTACTATACTCCTGGCACCATTCTAAGTGCTGGTGCTATATTAGCAAAACGGGACAGGAGAATGTCAACAGATGGACTATGTGAAAGTGGTTCATGTTCCTTGGAACTCTAACCAAGCTCAGATGCAGATGGAAAGTGCAACATTACCTGGCAAGTCCAGATCTAGCCTCTATGAAGGAAAACCTTGAGAAGAGGTTAGTACTCTATTCTCAAGTCCTCCAATCAGAGGAGAGAGAATTCTGAGGAAGATAGGAAGGTCTTGGATAGTCAAAGCTAAGTAAAACAGCAAGATGAGATTTCAAGTGACCAGCTTCTCTTGGGTGGGGCATCATGCTCCTTGGAACTCAAGCCAAGCAGAGCTGCAGATGGCAAGGGAAGGTTTATCAGCCTCCTGGGGCTCTCTCTCTGAAGGGAGCTAGACCACTTTCACAGTGTTTCCTATAAACTCCTAGCAGCAAAAGGGAAAATTCTAAAGGCAAACCTGATACCCAACCATGTCTCCATCTCCATGTCCTTGCAACAGAGATCAAGGACAAGAAACAATATGATTCACTGTCCATCTATGTCTAGAGAGCTGCTGGAGGATGATCCATGAACTTCTAAAAGAGTAAGAGACAAGATGACACCCAGGCACCTTCTATTGGTAAGGATGGAGAAGGGGCAGTAATGACTGACTTCATTCCGTCACTCAGCTTCAGCCAGGAAAGAAGTCCCATCATGAACTGCTGAGTAGACAAAGTTGGCTTTTTATCTTGACTGAGGCAAGAGCTCCCTGATTTAATCAAATTTGTCCCTTGTAAATGTTGGCAGGAGACTGGGGGAGTACAGCCCCTGACATTAGGGTCAGGCAGAACTTGAGGTTGGCTCTGATGCCTCTGACTCTCCAGCAGAGTGTGTCAGGCCCAAATGTGACTAAGAGTAGTAGGGGGGGGGGAACAAAAATCTGGGTCTTTGAGATGCTTAACCTTGGCTTCTTAACTCCCTGCCTCTCTAAAGGCTCATTTCTTGTTGATCAAGAAAGGAGACCTTTGGGCCAGCTAGGTAGCACAGTGGATAGAGCACTGGCCCTGGAGTCAGGAGGACCTGAGTTCAAATCTGGCCTCAGACACATAACACTCATTAACTGTGTGACTCTGGGCAAGTCACTTAACCCCAATTGCCTTACCAAAAAAAAAAAGAAAGAAAGAAAGGAGACCTTCCTCATTCTTTCACTCTTGATAGTCAGTTTCAAACCTTTTTCATTATATTTTCAGGAGTCATTTGGTGTTTCATCATTTTATCATTCTTTTTCATGAATGCAAGTATCATTTAATATAAGTCATTCATAATATGTTGGTAGGTCAGCTTTTCAACTGAGAATTCTCACTGTAAATCATGTGCATCAAGGGCCTCACCAAATATTTCTGTCTCACCAAACATCATGCCAGCAAGCATTCCAATGATTGTGGAGTAAAAGAGTACAAGGATTCCACCCCAAAGAGACTTGGAGAGTGGCAGCATCATTAACAGAGAGAAAAGATTTAGAAAGTGGAGTCCAGTTATTTTTTTCAGATAAGCATCCCTGCTTTATCCAATTTGGCCTGTCTAATCCTGTTCAGGGAAGACCATGTATATGGGATGGGCACTGGTTCTGCTTCATGCCAAAGGAAACATAAGTAAAATGTGTTTAAATGCAGCATGAAGGTAGCTCAACATAAGGAAGATGACTTGCTTGATGCTGAATATTTAACAATGAAATAAATTAGCAACAAAAGGAGACCATTGTTCTCTGATCATCTCCAAAAGCATTTCAGATTGAGAACACATTGAAATTTGTTCAGAGATTTTTTGTGAGTCAGGGAGAATGAATGAGATAATCTCATACCCTGTAATTCCTCATCTCAGGTTAGGAAAGAGTCAGTCAGATGTGGAAGGAGAAAATGTTCTGTGTGTAAACCCAACTCAAACACTTACTAGCTCTGTGACCCTGGGCAAGTCACTACACTCCTCCTAGATTTTGTTTCTTTGACTTTGAATAAAAAAAAAATTAAAACTGTTACATAACCAGACTTCTCTGGCAATTAAGAAGAGAAAAGAATGAAATCTCTGTACAAACTCAAAAGACTGCTCTAGATGTCAACCATTGTTATTAATAATATCATGAATTTTCTTGACTTCATTCCATCTCCATGAGTACAGGAATCTTAAAGAGGTATCAGACATACAGTCCCAGCGCCCAGGGCTGCATATTCCAAATCAGATTAAATTGTTATTGGGAAATGTTGAGCAAAATGAATAAAAACACAACACAACATAGATAACATCATTTTTTTCTAAGTCAATATGTGACTCTCAGGCATCAGTTTCTATTTGAGTTTGACATCACTGTGAGGACTCTATGCGGCCTTAGGGAGAGTGGAAGCCATTGTTGATGAAGGGGAGCTGTCATGGCCATTTATGGATTCAAATACAAATCTTTTCTGTCCTCTGGGTTGTGTTTGTCTTTGCTTATTTTTGATCACGTTAAGTAAAGCTTGTCCTGTGATCACTGCTTTGCTAGGCTGCATCTTCCCATGGGGACTAAGGCCCCTTTCCTTTGTAGATACCAAAGATGACCTAAGTCACTGGTTTCTGGAGGAAACCCTGGTTGGGGAACTCGGACAAAAAAAAATTGTGGCAAATTACCAAGAATGAGTTGGATCTTTCTAGAGCAGGAAGACTCATTCATTCTGGGAAGTGGGCTACACCTTTCTGCACCTCTAAGTGGTGAATCAGGACTTGCTTCAAAGAAGCCAGAGAGGCCTCTCATTAGCACTAAATGGATATTTAGAGTTGAAAAATTTCCTTCCTATTATCCTAAGTCATGAGTAGGGTAATTACCTCCAGGAAAGGAATCTTTGGAAAGATCTCTCCCTCCACAAGGCATTCTGTTGTTTTTGTTAATTTTATTTTGAATTTATGGAATAAATGAAGAATTTTTGTAACATAGCACAATTTAAAAAGATGGCCATATATGAAACTGCTAATCTACTGTGTACAACTTGCTATTCCTTTCAAATATGCACAAAATTATGAGGTTTTTTTCCCTTCCCTCTTCATCCTAGAGATGGCTACCATTACACATAAATAGATTTCACACACACACACACACACACACACACACACACACGTAAAATTATTCTATACAGACTACTATTTCTCAGTTCTTTCTCTGGATGCAGATAGCATCTTTCCTCATATGTTCTTTATAGTTAATTTGGAGTCAAAGTAACTTATTCACTCAAAGTCATTCTTGAAACACTGTTGCTGTTACTGTATACAATGTTCTCTTGCTTATGCTCATTTTGCTCTTCGTTATTTTGTGCAAGACTTTCCATGTTTCTCTACAATCGTCGAGTTCATCACTTCTTAGAGCACAGTAGTATTCCACCACAATCATGTACCACAACTTGTTCAGCCATTCACCATTTGATGGGTATCCCTGCAATTTCCACTTCTTTGCCACCACAAGGAGAGCTTCTATAAACATTTTAGAACATATAGTTTCTTTTCCTTTTTCCCTAATAATCTTGGGAAATAAAACAAGTATTGCTGGTTCAAAGGGTATAGATAGATTAATAACTTTTGGGCATAATTCCAGATTGTTCTTGACAAAGAATTTTGTTAAATCAAGTGGGCTTCATGTATGTCCTGGGAAGAAGAGAGGGGCATTCTTCCCTTGGTCTCACTATTTCTTGAAAGAGGATACTTTCTATATCTACCAATCGATCTAGGCAGCTAAATGTTACTGAGGATAGAGCACTGGGCCTAGAGTCAGAAAGGCCTAAGCTCAAATCCAACCTCAGATACTAGCTATGTGACTCTGGGCAAGTTACTAAAACTCTTCGTGCCTCAATTTACTCAACTACAAAATAAAAATAATCATGGCACCTGCCTAACAGGGCTGTGCTGAGGATCAGATGGCATACTATTTGTAAGATCTTTTGCATAGTGCCTGGCATAGAGTAGACACTATATCAATGCTTATTCTCTTGTCCTTTCCCTTTATCTCTCTCTCTCTCTCTCTCTCTCTCTCTCTCTCTCTCTCTCTCTCTCTCTCTATCTATCTATCTATCTCTCTGTCTCTCTGAATGTATGTATATATGTGTGTGTGTATATGTATATATATAAACTTGTATGTATATATATGTATATATATATCAATGGATATATAACAGAATTTTAAAAAAAACTATTTCCCTTCACATATTAAATAATTGCTCTTTAGTGTCTACCCTAAATGAATGATCCAGAGAGAATGGGGAGGGGGAGATGGAGGGAGAGTAGAAATAAACATTTATTATGCACCTACTATGTGCTACCCACTGTGCTAAGCACTTTATAAATTTTATCTTATTTGATCCTCACAACATTCCTGGAAAGTAGATGATATTATAATCCCCATTTCATAGTTGAGACTTGTACAAGGTCAGCCAAGAAGTGTCTGAGACTGGGTTGGAACTCAGACAGGTCTTCCTAAGTCCCTCATATCCTTCAAGGCTCAGCTCGAGCAAACCTTGACTGCATGAGTCATCCTCCAATTCCTACTGCCTTCCACCTCAGTATTGTCTTTTACATAGTTTGGGGTTTAGAGGTTGGATATCTTTTTTTCTCTTCCCTACTTATTTATTCTATCATTTAAAAAACTAGAACAATGAATTCTTTTGCTCCATGTGGCTTCATTTATGATTTCTTGAAATATAACATTGGAAACCCAGACTTTGATGACATCTTTGAGATTCAGTGGAGCTACTTGACCATGCATTAAACCCAAATCACTCTGGTCATTGTTTAGGTTTTGATGGCTCAGAATGAGCATAAATAGCAACTGTTCCTATTTTGGCCAGAAGCTCTGAGGATGTTCTTCTCTGAGATGGATATTTTTTTCTCTTCTGACTAGGTAAAAGAGGTCATTTTTTGCCTCAATTCTTATCTACACTTAATCTCTAAAGGGGTATTGACTTAGATAAACTGATACCTGAGAAAGACCTTAGCTTAAAAAGACCAGTATCTCTCACTGCATGTGGGGCCGTCTTCAGTCATCCTGATATATGTCTTGCCACTGGACTCCTGAGGAAAGAGTGAGGTGGGTGATGTTGCACAGCCCTGCCTCACTTACATTCAATTTGCTTACAAGTCAAGACATTACCTTCCTGATGTCATTGGTCCCCTTGAAGGATGAAGGACAAACACAAACAATGTCTTTTACCTAGTTTCAACATGAAACCCCATTAAATGGTAAGAGAAAAGGTGAGCCTCTGTTGTGTACTACGTTCACTATATTGAAAGAGAGATCTGGCCCTCAATTGATGAGAGAATGCTGACAAGGATGTTTTGTGCCTACCATGAGGGACTGACTTGAGGTGAAAGGAAACAGGTCAGTAGAGACCTCCAAGGAGTGTAGATAAAAACAGATTGAAGGGCACAGTCAGGCTCTTCTAGATGGAAACTCACCATATCCCTTGAATTCCAACGCTTGTAGCCCTAGAGACTGCTAAGAGTAGACTTCCCCTAGATGAGAGAACTCCATCTCCTGATTGGAGCTGAGACCCAATCTCTCCCTATATCAAAGAGGTCACTGACTCTAGGCCATTCCTTATTATATTCCCATCTGTAGAATTTCTCTGAGTTCTGCTGGCTTTTGCTTAGACAAATGATTTACCTGATTTACACTATTTCTGTTGAACTTTGAAAGTGCAGGCAGTCTGAGGATGGCCCATCTCCTACTCTCTTCAGATGTGGACTTGACCTCAGATCATATCTATCCATGCCCCCATCAGCCATGTCTATATATTTATACAATTTACACATATTTATAGCCTATGTATGCATGGTTCTTAATATACCTATATGAATGTTTTCACTATCCCCACCCTATTGTAAGCTCTTTGAGAGGAGAAACTGCTGTAAGCTTGGTCTTTTTATCCCCAGCAACTAGGAGAGTTCCTGGTTCTTAGCAGGTTCTTCACAAAATACTCCTTGATTGATGGACCTCCATTTGACTGAAGCTAAGACAAGAAAACTGACTTGCCCATAGTCACCCAGAAAGGCAGTGTTGGGGCAGGATTCAAACCCAAATCTATTCTGGGATTAAGCATACTGCTCTATTAACTATATCATGATGTACCTTGTAAATATATTTCCCAGGAATACAGTGTTATGAATCCCAAATGGCTGGGGAACAGTCATCCCATCTCTCTGTCACTGGGGATCCCTGCCTAAAGATGATGGAGAGATAAGGACAAGACCTGAGCCCCTAAAGGGAGTGAGGGGACCAGTGGCAGTGTGTGCTGTTGGTTATGACTGACCAAGCATCTTTATCTCTCCTTGATTAACTGACAGATTGAGAAAGAGGCAAGTACATATGTACATGAATACACATATTCAGTAATACCTACATATACGTATGTGCAGCATATATATAAATAATATTACTAGAGTTATGTATGAATATACGTACATAAATATGCATTCATATGAATATATATGTGAATCTTTGTGTTATGAATAGCTTCTGTAGTCTAATGATGCCAACGGACTCCTCCTATTAAGAATAATTTCTTAATAGTTGAAGGAAACACTGACATTCCATTAAAGGTTATTGAAAAAAGATAATGTATCTCCTTCCAAGTTCACAGAACATCCAAAAAGTACTCATAGAACCTACGTTAAGTGTGTCTGACATAAACAGAAGTACATGCATATATTTAAGTTGGTATTAATATATATCATATGCATATATGAGTGCATTCCTATATATTCTTATATGTATATGTATATTGTATGTGTATAGGTTGTGATTGAATAAATACATATGTATATCCTTTTTTCCTTGTGAGAACATTAAAACCCAGGGTTCCTGCCAGTGCAAGACTCACCCTAATACCCACTCATAGTCTATGGAAATCTGAGGCTCTTGGATCTACATGAACAGCTGAGCCAAAAGGAAAATGTCCAATTTCACTTTCAGAAAAGTTCGAGGAAGGGAGTTAATGAACCAGGTGGCCCACAGGGGTTATTTGTTCCTTAAGGAACCAAGATTTATAAGTACCCAAGGATAATGTGAAGGACCCATGATTTGGGGATAATGGAGATAATGGACCAGACCAATTCAAAAGTAATTCCTCTAATGCCCTTCTGGACAGGTTGCTGTTGACAGAGAGTCAAAGTCTTTACCAGAGAAACACCATTTAGGAAACTTCATCAGGACTTGAAGTCTTTGGGAAGTTCATCTCCTGAGGCCAGTGTTTGCTAAATCCCCACCCTTAGTGCCTGAAAACAAATGGAAAATTTCTTTTCCTAGGTTTAAGGGATAGGGAAAAGAGGGAGGGCAATATAAGGGTAAGATAGTGAATCCTGCCCCTACCCCTCCCCCCAGGCCCCCATGTCTGGCCAGGAGATTCCTGAGAAGGACATGTACAGGCATCAGCAACAGGACCAGACACAGGTGTTATCAGGAACCAGGAGAGGAAAAAGGGAAGTTCTCCATCTGGGGCCCTTCCTTGTAATTCTTTGTCATCCTTGGATCTACTCCAGATTTCTCTGTGAGTTTAATCCTTTCTTTATATATTTACATTGATCCCCTCAAAGTGCACAGCTGGAAAATTGGACACTCTGGGAAGTGGTGGGCCACAGAAGTTTCTGTTATGCTATGTTCTGCTGCTATGTTCCGATGTTTTCTTTTTCCCTGGGAGGCAAAGAGTAGCCCCCAACCTTCAGACCTTTTTTAATATGGCCCCCAGCAGGGAGAGAGAGTTTTCTCTGGAGTGCTTCAGAAGCCCCTACAGCCCCAGGGTGTGAAAGTTCTTGTTCCCAATCATCCAGGCTCTGGCTCAGGGAAAGTGGACCCCATAATGCCCTGATTTTCTCCCATTCTCAGTCTGGATGAACAGACCCACCCTTTCACAGGCATTTGTCCCTAAAGCACATCATCTGTCAATAAAGAGGAGCTGAAGCCACAGCACTCAACAATCCTGACACCTGCAGTTGGTCGTGCTCTGTGCTGGTCAATTACCTGGTCTGGCACAGGTGAGCACCTGCTGCTGCATCCCCCCCCCCCCCCCCCGCCCACTCTCAGTAGAATATCAGCTGCCTCAGGGCAGGGACAGTTTCGTTGTCCTTGTATTCCCAGCACCAAGCCAAGGGATGAAAATTCATCTGGGCCCAGTATCCCAAAACAGTAATTGTTGAGCAAGACTTTATTGTAGTTTGGCACAGAAAACCGATAAAGAGGTAATTGCATCTCCTTCTCTCCTTTCCAGAGGTGAGTGACTATGGATGTCGAACACTATGTAGTACACTGTTAGATTTAATTTATATGATGCTTAAGTGTACTGAAATATTTTTTCTCTTCTTTTTTTACTCTTTGATTTTTAAAAATTGATTCTGTGGGCGATAGTATATAGAACAATAAAAAATTACATAAAAGGAAAAGTTATTGATACAAATATTAAAATATAATCAAATAAATGGATGCATGAATTTATGAATTGAGAAAATAGTAAATGAACAAATAAATGCATGCAAGCAAACATTAAATGAATAAATAAACATTTGTTGCATTGAATTAAGTGGTTCAGCTAACCCTTAGGCCTGTCCACGTGGGTTGTAGAAGGAAGCCAGATCCACATATACTAGAGAAAGAGCAGAAGACAGAGCAAAGTGAAAGGTGACCAGGAGTGGTCAGAGAAGAAAGGAGAGACAAGTATAACCCGATGTTCTCCAGAAGCCTCATTTCTATAGCTCACTGTCACATCATGACAAGACAAAAGGGAAAATGGAAAAATGAAACAAGACTTTTTAAGGGCCTACCATGTGCCAGTCAGAGTGTTAAACCCATTACCAATATTACCTCATTTGATCCTCTGAAGAACCCTATGAGGTTGGTGCTATTATTGGCCTCATTTTATAGATGAAGAACCTGAGAGAGATACATGCTAAGTGACTTGTCCAGGGTCACACAGCTAATGTGACTAATGAAAAGTCTGAGAGACATAATTTCTGGATGAAAAAGAATCAATTTATTGCAAATGAAAACAACTTTGAGGTACTACATCACACCTATCAGATTGGCCAATGTGACAAAACAGGAAAATGATAAATGTTGGAGAAGATGTGGGAAAATCGGAACACTAATGCATTGTTGGTGGAGTTGTGAAATGATCCAACCATTCTGGAGAGGAATTTGGAACTGTGCCCAAAGGGTTATAAAAAATGTGCATACCCTTTGACCCAGCAATAGCACTTCTAAGGCTATATCCCAAAGAGATCATACAAATGGGAAAAGGACCCACATGTACAAAAATATTCATAGCAGCTCTTTTTGTGGTGGCAAAGAATTGGAAATTGAGAGGATGCCCATCAATTGGGGAATGGCTGAGCAAGTTGTGGTATATGAATGTGATGGAATACTATTGTGCTATAAGAAATGATAAACAGGTCGACTTTAGAAAAACCTGGAAAGACTTGTATGGTCTGATGCTGAGTGAAGTGAGCAGAACTAAGAGAATGCTGTACACAATAACAGTCACGTTGTACGATGACTAATATTGATAGACTTAACCCTTACCAGCAATACAAGAATTGAAGACATCTCCTGAGGCCTTATGATGGAAAACGTTATCCACATCCAAAGAAAGAACTATGGAAGTTGAATTGCTATTTTTTTCTCTTTTGTTGAGTTTTGTTTCCTCTTTCTGATGGTTCCTCCTATTGGTTTTAATTTTTACTTACAACATCACTAATGTGAAAATTTGTTTAATATGAATGTAAATGTATAGACTATATCAGATTATGTGCCATCTTGGGGAGGGTGGTGGGGAGGAAGGGGGAGAAAAATTTTAAACTCAAAAGCATATGGAAGTGATTATTGATAAATCAAAAATAAATTAATTTAAAAAGTAATCAATGTATTAACTATGTCTAGCTAATAATAGAGGTCAGTGGCCTGCCTGGAAGCCAAAGATGCCCCCTGGTGAGCATTGAATGCTTCAAAAGTCTTTGGAAAGGGAGTGGGCCTAGAGGGTGGAAATCAACTCTGATTGGTTAACAATCAATGAGGGGGTAGACAAGGAGAAGGTCTGAAATCCTTCAGCTCTATGAGGGTGTGATGAGGTTCAGCTGCCTCTAGCAGTCTGGACAAAGGCATCCATCTCTACCCAGTCACTGAACAATGAACAATGGTGTGGTAGGAACAACACCTACATAAGATTCTCTTTGTAAGATCTTCTAGTTGGGTGGGGTCCAACCCATGATCAAAAATCATGCACCTGGAGGATTTCAGCAATCTCATCCATCAGCAATGTCTTCCAGAGACTGATGAACATACAGAGGCCTGGTTTCTGAATGAGGAAATATGAATGGTAAGTCTTAATCCTAACTGAATAAATTGTTATTAATATGAAAGAAATAATTATTTATGTCATTAAGAAGTGTCTGAGATTAGAGTTGAAGTAATTTCTTACTCTATACACATACCTGTGTGCACTGTAGTGCCACCTAGTTGGCCCCAGAGAGGGAGTGGGAAAGAGGAGGCTTTAACTCTTGAAGGTAGAGATGGGAGTAAATCTCTGGAAAAGTCCCTGATACATTTCTGTGTCTTTGTGTCCCCAGGGCATCTGAAAAGAGCCAGGCTTCCTGGGGCTGGGACCAACCCTCATGGCTGGGCAACTGAAATATCTTCATGACAATGAAACAGAGAGAAGTGCAAATGGGAATTCAGTCCTTCCAGAACATAAAATATTTTATTTTGGTCAATGGATGGAGATCTTCACTGTGCTCATTGCCATGGTTGGCCTGATGGGGAACAGGATCCTTCCGCATCCAGAGGAACCACTTCTCTCTCTACATCCTCAACCTGGCCGGGTCTGCTGCCCTTTTCTGCTCTACATATGTAACTTTTTTGGGTATTTTCATTCTTTAAAATACAAACTAGCGAACCTTCTCCAATTCATATTCTACCTTGTAAGCTGGAGCCTCCTGGCTGTGATCAGCATCAAGCGTTGTCTATCCGTGCTCTTTCCCATCTGGTACAGATGTCACTGCTCTAAGCACACATCTGCTGTGCTATGCGCTGTCCTCTGGGCTCTGTTCAGCCTGATCACTGTAGTAGTTTACATGCTTTGTTTGCATACGTTTATTTACCATTTCTGTTACCAAGTCATTATCATTATCCAGGTCGTGTGGTTCATCCTCCTCATCCCAGTGCTGTGCGTGTCCAGCCTGATTCTGCTGCTGTGGGTCTGGTGCAGCTCCCAGTGCCAGTAGCCCTCCCGGCTCTACCTCCTGGTGCTCCTCACCATCCTCATGTTCCTGCTTTGTGGCCTGCTCTTGGGGATCAAATATTTCATAGAGTTTGTGACAAACTCTATTTTCATGCCTTATTGGCTCCCTTGGCTCCTGGCCTGTGTGAACAGCAGTGCAAACACCTTCATTTATTTCTTCCTGGGCAGCCAAAGGCATAAAAGGAGGGAGCCCCTCAGAGTGGTCCTGCAGAGAGCCCCGGAGGATGAGCAGGAGGTGGGAGGTGGGACAAGGGAGGACCCCCACACCACCAGTCTGGAGACATCATTCTGAGGCTAAGAAGAAGATGCTCAGACTCCAGAGACCTTGAAATGAGTCCCTGCCCCAGGCCCAGCTGCAACCTCCTCCCCACCTCTCTGAGAGGGAGGGAAATCCACCCCATTTGTTGGTGCCTAGGGTTTGAAATCTAAGTGATGAGGAAACATTTATTAGGTGCCTACTATATGCCAGGCACCCAGACAAAGCAGAGGAAAGATCTCCAGGGTCTGGAATGGGAAAAACTGAAGTCAGATCTGACCTGAGACACCATCTGTACAACACCATCTGGAAAAGCCATTTAACTCTGTTTGCCTCAGTTTCCTTGTCTGTAAAATGAGCCATTCAAAGAAATGGTAAACAGCTCTAGTATCTTTGCCAAGAAAACCCCAAATGGGGGTCACAAACAGTCACATGACTGAACAAGACTATCAGTACTGCACCAAGTGCTTTATAAATATCTCACTAAATCCTCACAATATATCTGGAAGGTAGGTGCTCTCATGATCTCATTTTACATTTGAGGAAACTGAGGCAAGCAGAGGTTCAGTGATTTGTCCAGGGTCCCAAAGCAAGTAAGTATCTGAGACTAGATATAAACTCAGATCTTCCTGACTCCAGGCCCAACGCTCTATGCACTTTGGAGATCCCTAGCTTGCTGGAGACTCCTTTACCTGGGAAGTCAGGTCCAGGGCCTCACGTGTCACCAAACCAGAGGAAGGCTACTCCAACAAATAGCCACTATCTCTGTCTTGAAGAGTACAGGAAGAGGAAAGACATCTTCTACGGCCCCATGTCTCCCTGTCCTCTCCTTGGGAATTTCTAAATGAAGGCATAGAGGGGGCGGAGCCAAGACGGAGGAGTAAAAGCAGTGACTTGCTTGAGCTCTCCCTCAAACCCCTCTAAACAAATTCTAAAGCAGCAGAACCCACAAAAAGACAAAGTGAAACAAATTTCCAGCTCAAGACAGCCTGGATGGTTGATTGGAAAGGTATATCATGCTCGGCAGAGAGAGGAGAGCAGTTTGGCATGGGTACACAGGCAAAACAAGCCTCAGTGAACCTGGAGCGGGCCTCGGAGGACTGAATCACATGTAGCTGTGGTGGTTTCCAGACTTCTCAACCCATGAACACCAAAGACAACTTAGAAGGTCAGTGGGAAAAGTCGATTTCTATGGTGAGAGAGAGAAATGCTTAGTCCCAGCCCCAGTCCCTGGGGTGGTGGCTGCCTCTGGAACTTCCAGCCCACAGACTGAATGGGAATCAAATGGCTGATTGTAGAAGATTGCAGAGATCTCTCTCCTGGTGCAGGATTCTCTTGCATTGCCCATGCTTGGAACCAGGTCACAGCTCTGGGTGGCAGTCCTGGGGCAAGGAGGAGTACTAGCATCATGGACCTTGGCATGGTGGAGAGGAAATCCTCCTCACAGTTCCAAGACAGAAAATGGTGCTTGTTGTCACTCATAGACCAGAGCACAGGCCAAGAAAGGAGTAAACACTTTGACCCTTATCATACCACCTTGGGAGAACTGAAAATTAAGAAGTATCTCTGAAAACAGCTACACCAAACCCCCAAAGCTTGGGACAGTACATTCTCCACACTGGAAGCAGACTCCTACCTTAACAAAGAGCTTAAAACTCAAGTAATTGGCTGGGATTATGAATAAACAAAAGTCCAAAAAAAGTCAGACCATAGAATCTTTCTTTGGTGACAAAGAAGATCAAAGCATACAACCAGAAAAAGACAATAAAGTCAAAGCTCCTACATCCAAAGCCTCCAAGAAAAATATGAATCAGTGCCAGGCCATGGAAGAGCTCAAAATGTAGTTTGAGAAACAAGTAAGAGAAGTGGAGGAAAAACTGGAAAGAGAAATGAGAGTGATGCAAAAAAAATGATGAAAAACAAGTCAACAGCTTGCTAAAGAAGACCCAAAAAATATTGAAGAAAATAACACCTTAAAAAATAGCCTAACCCAAATGGCAAAAGGGGTCCAAAAAGCCAATGAGGAGAAGAATGCCCTAAAAAGCAAAATTGGCAAAAATGGAAAAGGAAGTCCAAAAGCTCATTGAAGAAAATACTTCCTTAAAAATTAGAATGGAGCAATTGGAAGCTAGTGACTTTATGAGAAATCAAGACACTGTAAAACAAATCCAAAAGAATGAAAACAATAGAAAACAATGTGAAATGTCTCATTGGAAAAACAACTGACCTGGAAAATAGATACAGGAGAGAGAATTTAAAAATTATTGGACTATCTGAAAGTCATGATCAAAAAAAGAACCTAGACATCATCTTTCAAGAAATTATCAAGGAAAATTGCGCTGATATTTTAGATCCAGAGGGCAAAATAGAAATTGAAAAAATCCACTGATCACATCCTGAAAGAGAGTCCCAAAGGAAAATTCCTAGGAATACAGTAGCCAAATTCCAGAGTTCCCAGATCAAAGAGAAAATATTGTAAGCAGCCAGAAAGAAACAATTCAAATATTGTGGAAACACAGTCAGGATAACACAAGATTTAGCATCTTCTACATAAGGGACTGGAGGGCTTAGAATAGCATATTCCAGAGGGCAAAGGAGATGGGATTACAACCAAGAATCACCTACCCAGCAAAACTGAGTATAATCCTTCAGGGGGAAAAAATGATCATTCAGTGAAATAGGGGACTTTCAGGCATTCTTGATGAAAAGACCAGAGCTGAATAGAAAATTTGACTTGCAAATACAAAACTCAAGTGAAACATGAAGAGGTAAACAGAAAAGAGAAATCATAAGAGACTAATTAAGGTTGAACTGTTTGCATTCCTGCAAGGAAAGATGATATTTGTAACTCATGAAACCTTTGTCAGTATTAGGGTAGTTGGAGGGAAAAAATTGTATGAATGTATGTATGTATGTAGATAGATAGATACATACATACATACATACATACAGGGCACAGGGTGAGTTGAAGATGAAGGGGTGATATCTGGAGAATAAAATTAAGGGGTAAGAGAGGATTATATTGGGAGAAGAAGAAAGGGAGAGGTAGAATGGGGTAAATTATCTCACATGAAACAGACAAGAAAAAGCTTTTACAGTGGAGAGGAAACAGGGGAAGGTGAGAGGGTATGAGTGAATCTTATTCTCATAGGATTTGACTTAAGGAGGGAATAACATACACACTCAATTGACTATGGAAATCTATCTTACCCTACAGGAAAAGAGGGGGTAAGGGGACAAGAGAGCAGGGAGATGATAGAGGGGAAGTCAGATTGGGGGAGGGGGTATCAGAAGCAAACACTTCTGAGGAGGGACAGGGTTAAAAGAGAGAATAGAATAAATGGGGGATGGGATAGGATTAAGGGAAATATACTTAGTGTTTCACAACATGGCTATAATGGAAGTGTTTTGCATGACTACACATGTATAACCTGTATTGAGTTACTTCCCTTTTCAATGAGGGTGGGTGGAGAGGGAGGAAGGGAGAAAATTTGGAACCCAAAGTTTTAAAAACACACATTAAAAAATTGTTTTCACATGCAACTGGCAAATAAGCAATACAGGAAATGGGGTATAGAAATCTATCCTACCCTACAGGAAAATAGAAGGGGAAGGGGATAAGAGAAGTGAGGGAGAGATAAAAGAGAGGGCAGATTAGGGGAAGGGATATACAGAATGCATGCCATCTTAGGTGGGGAGAGGGATGAGATGGGAGAAAGTTTGGAACTCAAAATCTTGTGGAAGTGAATGCTGAAAACTAAAAATAAGTAAATTTAAAAAAATAATAAATGAAGGCATAGAGTCAGGGGTCATACTCCTCAAGGTTCTGTGGGCCATGCTCCCCCACATTGTCTTCTCTCAGACTTGATCCACCAGGTTCCTTCAAGCCTCATTCCCCCTAGCCCTACTCTAAAAAGGGGAAATTCCAGCTTAGCCATGTCCTCCTCCATTCCCTGCTAGTGCTCCTTTCCCTTTCCCCCTCCCACTCCTATCATAGGAATTGAGGCAAATACTTTTCTCCTTCTGTAGGTCAAGGCTGGGGCCCAGCATCCTCACTTGTTTCCAGTGCATTTTTCCAGACCTCTGTCTCTCTGAGTTTCTGTGTTTCTATGTTTCTGTGACTCTCTCTATTCCAGTCTTTCACTCTGCATGACCCATGAAAGCAGTTATTTTAGGAGTGTTATATGAGAGAGGGCAACCTAATGAAACCAAAGCAGGGGAAGGGGATACATCTTCTCACACACATGTGTATCACACCCCCCACACATGTCAGACAACATGTATACTCAACATGCATACATGCCACATAGCACACACACACACACACACACACACATTGAACAACAATCTCCTATGGAATATCCGACTGTGAGAGGTCATTCAGCCTTCATTTGATTCCTCCAGTGACAATGACCTTGCTCTTCCCTCAGGGGTTTCAGGTCCCATATTTTATCTGGTCTTGCCACAGAATGCTGTGATCATATGATTTTTTAAAACTTTTATTATTTATATAATCAATCATAGTAATATTTTCCTTATGTTAAAGCATGCTTGCCTTCCTGGTATAAATCCCACTTGGTCAAAATATATAATCTTTGTAATATATTTCTGTAATCTTTTAGTATTTTATTTAGGAATTTTGTGTCCATATTTATTAATGAAATTGATCTATAATTTTCTTCTCTGTTTTAATTCTTCATGGTTTAGGTATCAGTGTCATATTTGTTTCATAAAAGGAGTTTCACAGGATCCCTTCTTTCCTATTATTTTAGTCAATCTTTAAATGTTTGATAGAATTCACTTATAAATCCATCTACTGCTGGTACTTTTTTTTCTAAGGAAGCTCATTTATGGCCTGTTCAACTTCTTTTTCTAAAATAAGTCCATTTAGATATTCTATTTCCTCTTCTGCTAAATCTAAAAAATTAAGATTTTTGTCAGTATTCTTGAATTTCACTTAAATTATTAAGTTTATTGGTATCCAATTGGGGAAAATAACTCCTTATAATTGATTTGATTTCATATTTATCAGTGGTAGATTCACACTTTTCATTTTTAATACTAGTGATTTGGTTTTCTTCTCTCATTTTAATTCAAATTAACCAAGTGTTCATCTATTTCATTTTTTTCTTAAAATCGACTCCTAGTTTTATTTATTAAGTCAACATTTTTACAATCAATTTTATTAATCTTATCTTTAATTTTTAGGATTTCCAATTAAGTGTTTAATTCAGGATTTTTAGTTTGTTCTTTTTTCTAGTTCTTTTCATTGCATACCCAGTTCATTGGTCTGATCTTTCTCTATTGTGTCAATGTAAGTAGTTAGAGAAATAAACTCTGATTCTTGCTTTTGCTGTATCCCATAGTTTTGGTATGTTGTTTCATTATTGACATTTTCTTTATTGGAGTTTTTAATTGAGTCTATAATTTGGTCTTTAACCCACTCATTCTTTAAGATTAGGTTGTTTAATCTACAATTAGTTTTAATCTGTTTCTGTGATCTTTTATTAAATGTGAGTTTATTGCATTGTGATCTGAAAAGAATAATTTTAATTTTTAATTTTTCTGCTTTTAAATATTAAATTTTTATATCCTCACATATGTTCAGCCTTTGTAAACTATGAACTGCTCACAAAAAAAGGTATATGTCTTTCTATTTTCATTCATTCAATCCATTTTCCATTTTAACTTACCCAGCAAAGTTGAGTATAATCCTTAATTTTTTTTTAAATTTTAAATTGGACATTTAATGAAATGAAAGACTTTCAGGGAATTGTGACAAAAAGACCAGAACTAAATGGAAAATTCAATATAGAAGATCCAAAAGAAATATAAAGAAAACATTTAAGATAAATTATGAGGGGCTCATGAAATTTAAACACATTACTTCTTAACCCTGAAAATCTTATCAGTATTTTCAAGACTGACATCATTACCAGGGTAGTTTGAAAGAAAGGTTGAGGCTGAGTTAAACATGATGGGGTGATTCTAATAAACAAAATTGGGGAGGAAAAAGTGAAAATGAGGAATTATCTCACAGAAATGGGCTGTGAAAGCAATAACTGTTGCAGAGGAAACAGGTGGAGGGAGGTCTGGTAACTTACTCTCATGGGTTATGGGTTAAAGGGGGTAGGAACAACATATACATCTAAATGGGTACTTTAAAAATATACACTTATGAAAAATAAGAAGATGAGGGAACATGATAAGAAAGGGACTTTTAGAAGGGTATTTAAAAGGAGATTTAGGAGGGTAAGGGGGGATGATAAGTGGGGAACCCATAGTGGGATGGATGGAATAAAGTATAGGAGGGTTAGAGGAGAGAAGGTAACAAGGATAGGGCAAAGGCTCAGAAGGACAGTAGTGAGTAAAAATAAGATGAAGGGAATTCACCAATAGGAATTATAACTTTGAATGTGAAATAATCTATTTCATGTCAATGATGTGTAACATAGAGGAGAGTTGAACATGAGCTCTACATGTGGAACAAATCCATTCAACATAACTTTGGCAGTCCTGAGAGATGGTCAATAATGTTCTCAAGACATCAGGCTCTCCTTTATGTTCTTTTGTGGTGCTAAAGGCCCCTGATAGGAAGGGGAGCACAGGAGCAACAAATTTACTTAAAAATCTGGACCCAAAAGGGGAATGTTTGACCCAGGAGGAGAAGCCCAAGGAACAGCCAGCATGAGGATACTCACTGACCAGAGAGGGGCTGGGAAATTGCTCAGGAAGATATTCCTGCATAAACACAGATTCTGAAGAGCAGTTTGGCAAAGTTGTTAAACATTTTTTAGCATAGAATAATAATTGTAACTAACTAGATGGTTTGTAAATAACTTTACATAGCTTGAAAATGATGTGATTCCTTAGAGCATGCACAGTGTGCTCTGTCTTGTACCAATGCAGAGCATTGACACCACCAAACAAAAAGGGAATTTCATCATTATACCAAAAGCCAAGAAGACTCACTCAAGAAATCCCTGCCCATGCTCTGAAAGGGACAGATAAAAATCTTCAGTCCTTCAAGCACATCTAGAAGCAACCTCACCAAGCCTCTGAAGGAGTTGTCACAAGATTGGACAGTTCCCTCATTATACTTAGAACGTAGGTGCTACTGGACATGAGAAAACTCAGAGAGGCTTAGAGAAGCTTCATTAACTTCCCAGGATCACACAATTAGTAAGAGGCAGAATTTGAATCCAGATTTTCTGGATCCCAAGCCCAGGAATCTGTTCATTATCCCAAAGTCCCTCACATAATCCAAGGGAACCAGGGCATTGGGATTGAGGCATGTGTAGACAGAAAAAGTTTGCACTAAAATGATGGGATTGTTCCTGGACATAAGAAAAGAATGAGTGATGTTTCTGATCTGCGTTATTGTCAGGAGACTGACAAAGGACAAAGGCAGTTTATATGATTACTATTTAGGCATTTTTAATTGTCACTCAGTCTCCATGTCATCCACACAACCTTTGCTATAGACCTGCCAGTAAAATGAGCCAAAGTTTATACCATTTCTCTAGTTAATATTTGCCTTAGAAGATGAAGAAGTTATCCTTGCTCCCAGCCAGGTCCACTCCTTGGACTCTGGACCAGGAAATCGGGAGGTTGCCTCATACCCTGGACACATTTCCTAGAAGGTTGATGTTTGGCCACCTAATCAGGACAGAAAATGAAAAGCAGAAAGTTTGCCAGAGTAGCTGATGCAAAAGTGTCTTATTGAGTCTGCTTTCCACAGGGGAATAGCAGCAGTATGAGAGCCAAGAGCACATCCCCCTCACCATGGGAAATTGGGTGACAGAGTACACTATTTGTCACAAAGGGGATTTGAATCATGAGTCTAAAATGGAAGCTTCATCTTCTTTTAACATGTTCTAGGGAGTATCAAGGCCTCCCCTCTAAGCCAATGAAAAAAATTGCTTCAGGACTTCAATTTCCAGGAGCCAAGGTGGCTGAGTAATAAGTCACTCTTACCCTTCCTTATTAACCTCTGAAAGCCCAGAAAATATCACCCCAGGAAAAACCCTGGAACAGCTGAAGCAGAAGAAAGTCAGGGTGCAGCAGTCCAGTAGCCCAGGTAGCTTGAGGGATTAACAGGAAAGGCCTCTCTTGCCCTGGGGGAAGGGGAGCTATACAGAACTGGAGGCATCCCAGCAAGCTAGCAGAAAGCCACAACTCAGCATACCAGGAGGAGATCCTGAAAACCAGGTGGTAGAGCAGGCAAACACCAACACCTGGACCCCCAAGGGCCTCAGTGCCACCCTGAGGAGTTTTGTTCCCCTTTCAATGACTGAAATCACCAAGGAAAAAGTAAATGAGCACTCAGGGCTGCTGATTATACAGGCCAGGAGAACAAACTGAAGAGGAGTGACATGTAATTTCAATTGCCTCCCTAAACTTTGGTTCTCCATCCAGGGGCAAGCCACAGAGCAGTAACATGAGAATGGTGAGGGGGAGAGAACCTGAGGGGCTGCTGGCACTGGGAGCTGCACTGCACCTGAGCAGCAGTCAGACTGGATCCACAAATCAGAGAGGGGAGGAGGATGAAACACACCACACCCAATATGTGCAATTGATGACAGATTGGGTCTCTGGATACATGCAAAAAAGGGCATAACCACCTCCATTGGACATAACTGTCAAAGCCCAGACCAGAGCCCAGACAGTGGCAGACTGTACTTGGGGCAGTGAAGGTGGTATCAGATGAGGAAGAGTACAGAAAGGCAGCATGTTGTGCTGGTTACAGTCAGAAGACTCTAGCCTACAATGTAGGACAAGAGAGTGATGCTGATACCTACCATGTTTGTGATAAAATGATAAAAATGTCCAATCACGATTCTTATGTAGAAAATAATGAAGCTGCAAAAAACAAGGAAGTTGATCCCAACCACACTGAGGATGGAGATAGAGAAGGGCTTCCTCTAGATATGGCAAACAGGAACCTCAGGTCAGCACTCATCCCAACTGGCCCATCCAGGCTGATGAGCAGAGAAAAGATCTGTGTCCAATCAAGTTCTAATTGTGTTATAAGTTCATTTTCATTCCTTCTGTGTTCTGGTGTGTCCAGCAAGGACTGAAAACTTGTGAAGTAATGGTAAAGTTCCCTCTTCTAAGTAGTTTTTGAAACGTCATCTTTTGATGTTATCTCATCATGCCATTAGCCTGCTCTGATTCACTCTTTTTTCTTTTCTTAATCAAATTTTATTTTTAATTTATGGGAAAAAACAAGCATTTCCATAACATAGTACAAGAAAACAATGATTGCACATAAAACTGCAAATCTACTGTGCACAACTTGCAATTTGTTTCAAATATGCAACAAAATTACCACATAAATTTCTTTTTTCTTCTTCCTTCCCCCACTTGCCCTAGAGATGGCTACCATTAGAAGCAAATAGGTGTGTGTGTGTGTGTGTGTGTGTATACATATATATATACACACATATGCATAGGTTTAGAATTATTCCATATATATAGGTATGTATACATATATATATATTCATCAGTTCTTTCTCTGAATGCAGATAGTGTCTTTCTTCCTATGTCCCTAATAGTTAATTTGAGTATTTATAATAATCAAAATAACTTATTCATTCAAAGTTATTCTTAAAACAATATTGCTGTTCTCTTGGTTCTGCTCATTTTACTCTTCATTATTTCATTCAAGGTTTCCATGTTTTTCTAAAATCATTGAGCTCATTATTCCTTATCACAGTAGTATTCCATCACAATCATATACCACTATTTGTTCAGCCATTCCCCAACTGATAAGCATTCCTGCAATTTCCAGTTCTTTGCCCCCACATAAAGAAAAGCTATAAACATTTTAGAATACACATTATTTTCCTTTTTTCCCTAATTATCTTCAGAAATAGGCCAAGTAGTAGAATTGCTGAGTCAAAGGATATAGGTGGCTTGATAATACTTTGAGCATAATTCTAGATTGCTCTCCAGAAGAGTTGGATCAATCCATAACTCCACCAAGAATGAATTAGTGTTCCAATTTTTCCACATCCCCTCCAGCACTTGTCATTTTCCCTTTCTATCATTGTAGCCAATCTGATAGGTATAAAATATCTCAAGTTTGTTTTAATTTGCATTTCTCTAATCAATAATAATTTAGAGCACTTTTTCATATGACCGTTAATTGTTTTGATTTCTTCATTGGAAAACTGCCTGTTTATATGCTTTGATATGAACATATCAATTGGGGAATGTTTCATATTCTTACATATTTCACAAAGTTCCTTATGTATTTTAGATATGAAATCTTTTTCTGAGAAACTATAAAAAAACTTTCACAATTGTCTGTTTTCCTTCTGATCTTGGTTATATTTTTTTATTTGTAAAAAAAAATTTTAATTTAATGTAATCAAAATTACCCCTTTTACACCTCAATTTGCCCTCTGTCTCTTCATTATTTATAAATTGTTCTCCTATCCATAAGTCTGATAAGTAATATGTTAAAAGTTCTTCTAATTTTCTTTAAAAATCTCTATGTCTAGGGCATGTATCTATTTTGACCTTATCTTGGTAAATGGTGAAAGATACTGGTCTATGTCCAGTTTCTGCTAGACAACTTTCCAGTTTTCCCAACAATTTTTACCAAATAATGGATGCTTATTGCAACATTTTAAGTCTTTATATGTGTCAAAAGAAGGCCATTATGTTTATTTGCAACTATAAATTGTATGTATATTCTATTTCATTGATCTACCTTTCTATTTCTTAGCCAACTCCTGATAGTTTTAATAATTACTGCCTTACCAAGATCTGGTACTGCTAAACCTCCTTTCTTTACACTTTTTTTTCACTATTTCCTTTTTTATTCTTGATTTTTGTTTTTCCAAATGAATTTTGTCATTTTTTTCTAATTCAGCAAAAAAATGGTAATTTAGTTGGGATGGCATTGAATATATAAATTAGTTTGGGTAAAATTGTGATTTTATTATATTGGCACTGCCTATACATGAACAAGTAATATTTCTTCAATTATTTAAATGTGATTTTATTTGCATAAAAAAGTTTTTTTCTAATTTTGTTTATATAGTTCTTGTGTTTGTTTTGGCAGGTTTTACCTGTTTTCCAAGGTATTTTATACTGTCTAGAGTTATTTTAAATGGGGTATTTTTTAATGTCTCTTCTTGCAGAGTTTCCTTTGTAACATACAGAAATGCTGATGATTTATGTGCATTTACATTATGTCCTGCTAGTTGATAAAATTGTTACTTGTTTCAACTAACTTTTTAGTTGAGTCTTTGAGATTTTCCAAGTATATCATTCTATCAGCTGCAAAAAGAGATAGTTTTATTTCCTCATTCCCTGTTCTGATTCCCTCTATTTCTTTTTCTTCTTTTATTGCTATTGCTAGGATTCCCAACACAATATTGAATAATATTGGTGACACTGAGCCTCCTTGTTTCACACATGATCTTACTGGAAAAGCTTCTAATTTATCTCCATTAAAATAATGCTCACTGATGGTTTTAGACAAGTTATTAATCAATTTGAAGAAAAATCCATTTATAACAATGCTTTCACTTTTTTTAAAATAAAGATGAGTGCTGAACTTTAACAAAAGCTTTTTCTACATCTAATGATAAAATCATATGATTTTGGTTTACTTTTGTTATTGATGCACTCAATTATGTTAATAGTTTCACTTATGTTAAACCTTACTGATATAAATCCCACTTGGTCATAATGTATAATCCTTGTAATATATTATTGTAATCTTTTAGCTATTATTTTATTCAGGATTTTTAGATCCGTATTCATTAAGGAAATTGGTCTATAATTTTCTTCTTCTGTTTTTAATCTTCCTGGTTTAGGTATCAGTTTCAAAAGGAATTTGATAGGATCCATACTTTACCTATTATTCCAAATAATTTATTTAATATAGTATTTAGTTGATCTTTAAATGTTTGATAGAATTTACTTGTAAGTCACCTGTTACTGGTGATTTTCTCTCAGGAAGCTCACTTGTGGCCTGTTCAACTTCTTTATCTAAAATATGTCTATTTAGAGACTCTATTTCCTCTTCTGCTAATCTAGGAAATTTATAGTTTTGTGAGTATTCTTTCATTTAACTTAAATAGTTCAATTGATTGGCTTATAATTGGGCAAGATAACTCCTTATAATCACTTTAATTTCATCAGCTTAGTGGTATATTCACCTTTTTCATTTTTGATACCAGTGATTTGATTTTCTCCTCTCTTTTTCTTTATCACATTAACCAATTGTTTATTTATTTGTTTGTTTTCATAAAACCTACTCTTATTATTATTTATTAAGTCCATGGGCTTTTAAAATCTCAATAATGTTTATAGCAGCTCTCCTTGTGGTACCAAAGAATTGGACATTGGAGGGATGCTAATCAATTAGGAAATTGCTGAATGAGTTGTGGTATATGATTGTGATGGAATACTACTGTACTGTAAGAAATAATGTACTGAATGATTTTAGAAAAACATGGAAAGACTTGCACAAAATAATAAAGAGAAAAATGGGCAGAACCAAGAGGACATTGTATACAGTAACAGCAATATAGTTTTAAGAAGGATTGAGCTCATCAAATCTAATCCACAATTCAGTTGAGTTGCATAGTCAGTTCAACGGACCATATTCATAGACCCCAGATATGCAAGAAATAGAAGCGCATTTTCTCCATGCATTTCTGCAGCCAAGCTCTATCATTACAATTACACAGAATTCAGTTGCTTTCTTTTTTTTCCAAGTATGTGGTTAAAGTGGTTGTATATATTCTTCTCCTGGTCCTACATACTTTGATCTTCTTCCATTTATCCCTTTTCTCATGCATTGTTGAATCATTTTTTCCCTTCATTTTTAATGATTCAGTAGTATTTCTTAGGGAGAGGGATATCTTAACTGAGAAACAGAGAGGAAGACAAAATATACAAGATAACTTTGATTATATCAAATTTAAACAAAACACAAGGCACATAATAGGCATTTAATAAATGTTTAATGACAATTCAGAGAAACATGAGAACACAAACTGATATGAGTTTGAGGTGCATGAAGAAAGCATGTGCATTTACAGCAAAAACACAAATAAAAGGGGGCAAAAATAAAGAAATTGAGTACGTATAATTACAATGGACAATAGCCTTGGTCCTAGAAAAGAAAATAACCTTCCCTCTCTTCTTTCCAGAGTGGGGGGGGGGGGGGGGGAGAGGGGGGAGCAGGGGGGGAAGGAGGAGAGAGGGGGGGGAGATTGTGTTATAGTTGCTCATCCATTGTCAGTCGCGTCTGACTCTTTGTGACCTCATTTGAGTTTCTCTTGGCAAAATACTGGAATGGTTTGTCATTTTCTTCTCCAGTTCATTTCACAGATGATGAAACTGAGGCAAACAGGGCTAAGTGACTGAGCCAGAGTTACACAGATACTAAGTGTCTGAGACCTGATTTGAACTCAGGAGGATGAGTCTTCCTGACTCTAGGCCCAGCACTCAATCCACCACCTAAGCGTTGAGTAGTTCAGTTGAATTTATTTTTTTCCTCTTTCATTTACAATGATTTTCTTGCTATTTAGGGGAAGGGAAGAGATATTCAAAAATAAAGATGATATATTAAAAACCACAATGCTCATGAAAATATTTTGGGAATAAAATTAAATAACTTATATTGCTAAAATAAGAAAAAAGGAAAATCATATTTCAGAAATGAACTTAGAGTAATTACAGAAAAAGAAGGGAAAGAAAGGGAGAGGAAGTCACTTAAGTTCCCCCATTCCTTAGTTTCCTTATCTGTAAAATCAATGTATTAGACTTGATGGATTCTTTGGTCCCTTTCAGCTGTAAATCTATGTGAATGTGACGCACTGTGGAAAGACTTCCATACATTAACCCTAGCTCTTTTTCTAAGCAAGGATCTCAAACAAAGCTGGAGCTCAGGAAAAATTACTGGTGCCTTAGTCATGTCTGTTGTAAGGAAGAGTTGGTTGGTAAAAATGTTGTCTAGAAACAAACATTAGCCTGAGTGGCCATAAAGGTTGGGGATGGACAATTCCCAAGGCATCAGAGGAAGGGGGGGGATGAACAGAGTCAGCAAAGGTGGGGAGATAAGCACCCTGAGAGGACATTATTTAAAATTCCCCAGAGTCTGATTGACCAGTGATGTTGCACAGGAAATCACAAGATTGTCCAAACTTTTCATAAGGCTTGTTCTGTCTCCAAGTCTCATCAGAGTGTCATGAAGACAAACTCATAGTCAGAGGACAGAAGATTATCTCCAGATCAATCACTGCAGGGAGGTCAATTTTGGTGAGTGATTCTTGACTCTAAGCCTTTATCCTTTGCATTGGTATTTAAAGCTCTCCACTAATTCATGTTTGATCCTGACTATGGTTCTTTGGTATCTAAATTCTTTCTGACTGATTGCAACATTTTTTTGACCTGGTATCTTTGGGTTCACCCTGTAATGTTCCTGTGAGGCTTTACTGGGGAGTTTCTTTCAGGATCTGAAAAGTGAATTCCTTTTACTCCCACTTTTACCTTCTTCTTCTAAGAAATCTGGACAGTTTTCTTTTAAGATTTCATCAGATATTGTGTGTAGTTTCTTTGTTTTTTGCTCAGGGATTTCAGGCAGTCCAGTGATTTTGAAATTTTTTCTCCACAATATGTTTTCTAGGTCAGCTGTTTTTGCTATGATATAACTTGTATTTTCTTATAACTTATATTTTCTTAGATTTTTTTAAATGATTTTTTCTGGGGTTATTGAGTGTGGTGCTAGCCAGGAAGAGCTCAGACTATAGAAATACAAACTATAAGTGCTCCCAAAGTGGTCTGATCCAGGGCAAAGTCTAATCAATGGCCTCCTGTTCTGAGGTCTTCAAGTTCCCAATTGGATTTGGATCAGAGCAAAAGAGACAACTAGGTGGCACTATGGACAGAGTGTCACACCCGGAGTCAGGAAGATGAATTCAAAATCTGGCTGCACAGTTTCATCAAATAATACTGTTATGCCAAGACCCAATGCCCTTCACCATCCTCCCCATCCTCTTGAGTGGCAATGACAAGGCTCAAGAAGTCATCTCTCACATCCTGGATGTCTAACATTGGGAAGTCAGAACAACTGTTATTTATGTTGGTTTGTCAAAGAGCTAGCAGGATACAATATGGGGAGGTTTGTTCTGTTTTGTTTTCCCAGCAAGAAGTTACCAACCCTCTGTGTGACATTGGGCAAATCACTTAGCATCTCTGGGACTCAGTTTACTCAATCATAAAATGAAACGGTACTCGAGAAATTCTCTAAAGCAGAATCCAATCCAAAGTCCTATAATTCCATAAATGTATCCAGATTCTTCCGTATAGGTAAACGCTCTTCAATAGTGACTAGGCACCAAAGTCAATGTTACCCAGGCACAGTCATGCAGATTGAAGAAAAGGCTGAGTATCTGCCATAGGGAAAAGACCAGCTGGTAATCAACCTGCACCCTGACCCTCCTGGCATATTCAATTCAATTCAGCCAACATCTATTAAGCACCTACTATGTTCTAGGCATTATGCTATTTCCTTCTATAGCTCATTTTACAAATGAGGAAACTAAGGAAAATGGGATTAAATGACTTACCTAGAGTCACATAGCTAGTAGGTGTCTTAGTCCAGAATTGAATTACAAAGATGAGTCTTCCTGACTTGAGGTTCAACACTCTATACACTATGTCATCTAGCTTCCCACCATCACCACCCTCCCCCCAAAAAAACACTTAATCCTCAAAAACTTTTTTCATCAGTCCCCTCTCCACTAGGTTTCCATGCCCAAGGAAGAAAAAAGGAAACTCACCAAGACACCATCCCCCAAAGATGGCAGGATTCAAACCTCTTCCTCTCCTGCTTCCCTGCCTGGCATTGGGGTTGGCCTAACTCCATCCATGGACTTTGGGGATCCAGGAAGTCCTGCTGGTCCTGCCCTCACCTTTTCAATTAGGTTGCTTTCTCATTAGCCCTGGAGTTCCTCCTCCACATAGCTCTGATGAGGCAGGAAGGGCTCTTGGCTACTGACTCCTCTCTTCAATGGGAGCCTGAGTCTAAATGACTCATAAATACATTAAACAAATCAACATCCTGTCACCAATCATTACAGTCTATGTCAAGTGAACTGGGGAGTGAGAAGGGTAGAATAAATCCTGACTATATGGAATTTCAGAAAGACCGAGCAGACAAAGTTTTTTTTTTTTGTCTTCTAATACTTGATGATAGTTTCCGTTACTCCTAAATTTTCTCTCTTCCAGCTGAAATAACCACAATTTCTTCAAAAATCCTGATATGCCAAGATCCAAGGCCCCTCACCATCCTCATCACCCTCCTGGGTGGCAATGACAAGGCTCAAGAAGTCATTTCTCTTATCCTAATGATGGGGTGCTTGGGTGCTTGTACTGGAACCCCAATTCCATGACCATGTTTCTCCCTAGCCTCAGAAACACTATCCCTGGCAGTTTCTCCCCAGTCCAAGGACACTGTGCCTAGCAATTATTCATGAGTGGGCCCCAGCAAGACCCTTATCTCTCTCCCTGGTGCAGTAACAAACAGCATCTGAAGGAATTATCAGTTTGAACTGGCTTTGCACTGGGTCATAAAGATATTCTTACCCACTGGACTATCTATATTACCTCCCTACCTCATTATCTACATCCTGGACTCCTCATTATCTGTATTCTAGACCTAAAACATATCTATACTCCCTACATCTATCTTGTCAAACAAGACATTGACTGGTAGCAGACTGGACAACTCTCAGTTGCCCCTGACCACTAGTTAACTTAGTGATGTAGCAGGTCTAAAACCACAACTCAGTGTGGCCCCCTTGTGGACTTTTCCTAGTGAACTTTGGGTAAAACGCCTGTGCAGTAGACGCAAAAAGTAGAGACAAAAAAATGCATATTCCTTTAAGAACTGGCTATTCCTTAACCACTCCCTAATCCCATCCTGAATCACCTAGTTAGCAAGTTTGGTGCATGTTTTATTACATATAAACTTTAACTGTACCCCCCTAAAGTCACAGGTTCCTTAAGAATCCTTGCCCACTATATAGCATAACAATAAATCTTTGCCAACTTGACTCAAACAGTGCTTGAGTTTATGAATTCATTCCAGATGACCCCATCTACTCCAGTCTTTGAGGGGTCTCAACCTCTCTGACCACAACACTAACATTGCCTAACATTAGGGAGACAGGCCAACTCTTCATTACTTATGCCCATTTGTTACAGAGCTACTTGGAGAGGACCAGTGTCAGTTTCTGCTATGGGTTATGACTAACCAAGCATCATTATCTCTGCTTGCCTGCAGGAGAGATTGTGATAAAGGCAAGTACATATGTACATGAATACAAGTATTTGTTATAGACAGACAGATAGATAGATAGATAGATAGATAGATAGATAGATAGATAGATATAGACACATATTTGTAGCATCTATAATAATGTGATAATAATGTATATTACTATAGTTATGTGTGAATATATGTACATAAACATGCTTTCACATGAATATATATGTGTATCCTTGTGTTATAGATATTTTCTGTAGTCTAAAGATGCCTCTGGACTCCTCTTCTTAAGAATAATTTCTTAATAATTTAAGGTAATATGGAAATTTAATTAGATGTTAGTGAAGATAACGATAATTTCCCTCCCTGCAAGTTCACAGAACATCCAAAAACTATTCATGAACCCTAGGTTTTAATAGAAATATACATATGTGCATAAATAGAAATATACTTATGTGCATACGTGGGTATGAATATGTATATTACATTTTATGCATATGTGTGTGAATTGCTATATGTCCAAATATGTATATTGTATGTGCATGTTTTGTGAATGAATAAGTCTGTTGGGTATGTTTTCATACCTCACCCCAATACTCACCTGTCGTCTAGGGAAATCTGAGGCTCTTGGATTTCCATGGACAGCTGAGCCCACAGGAGAATGACCAATTTCACTTTCAGAAAAGTTCTGTGAGAGCTAGAAAGGGAGCTAATGAACCAGGGGGCCCAGAGGGGACATTTCTTCCCTAAGTTGCAGGAACCATGACTGATAACTATGCAAGGATAATGGAAAGACCAGTAGATTGGAGATAATGGACCAGACCAATCCAACAGTAATTCCCCTAATGCCCTTATGTACAGGTCAGTGTTTAGGGAGAATCAAAGTCTTTACCAGAGAAGCACCACTTAGGAAGCATTGTCTGGACTTGAAGGCTTTGGGGAGTTCATCTACTGAGGCCAGTGTTTAGGAAATCCCCACCTTTGGTGCCTGAAAGCAAATAAAAAATCTTTTTCTGTTGGCCTATATAATTCAGAGAAGATGGAGGGGAATATAAGGGTAAGAAGGTAAGGACTGAATCCTACCCCTATCCCACCCCTCATGCCTCAGTGTCTGTCCAGGAGATTTCTGAGAAGGACAGGTACAGGCATCAGCAGCAGGACCAGGCACAGCAGTCATCAGGAACTTGGAGAGGAAAAAGGGAAGTTCTCCATCTGGGGCCTTTCCTTGTAATTCTTTGTCCTCCTTGGATCTACAGAAGATTTTTCTGTGAGTTTAATTCTTTGTTTATACATTTACACTAATTCCTTCAATGGGCACAGCTAGAAGATTGGTCAGTTTGGGAAATAGGAGGTGGCAGATGTTTCTGCTGCTATATTCTGTTTTCTGTTTCCCTTGGAGGCAGGAGCAGCCCCCAACTTTCAGACCCTTTTTAATATGGTCCCCAGCAGGGAGGGAGAGTTTTCTTTGGAGTGCTTCAGAAGCCCCTACAGCCCCAGGGTGTGAAAGTTCTTGTTCCCAATCCTCCATGCCTAGGCTCTGGCTCAGGGGGAGTGGACCCCATATCTCCTTGATTTTCTCCTATTCTCAGTCTGGATGAACAGACCCACCCTTTCCCAGGTATTTGTCCCCAAAGCAAATGATTTCTCAGTAAAGAGGAGCTGAAGCCACAGCACTCAACAATCCAGACACCTGCAGTTGATCATGTTCTGTGCCGGTCAATTACCTGGTCTGGCAGAGGTGAGCACCTGCTGCTCCATCCTCCCCGCCCCCCCACCCACTCTCAGTAGAATATCGGCTACTTCGGGGCAGGGACAGTTTCACTGTCCTTGTATTCCCAGCACCCAGCCCAAAGGTGAAAGTTATTCTAGGCCCAGTATCCCAAAACAGTATTGAGCAAATGTTTTTACAGTTTGGCACAGAAAATCAATAAAGAAATAATTGCATTTCCTTCCCTCCTATCCATGGATGAGTGTCTGTGGATGCAGAACACTGTGTAGTACACTGTTGGACTTAGGTCATGTGATGGATTGTTGTGCTGAAATATTTTTTCTTCTTTTTTTCTTCTTTCATTTTTTTTAAATTGACTCTGGGGGATAGTATATAGTATAGAAATAATGTAAAAGGAAAATGTATTGATAGAGATTTTAAAAAATAAATGGATGAACGAATTTATGAATTAATAAAAGTAAATGGATACATAAATATAATCATACATACATTAAATGAATGAACAAATGCCTGTTACATTGAATTTAGTGGTTCAGCCCACCTTTAGGCCTGTCAACATAGGTTGTAGAAGGAAGTCAAACCCCCACATACTAAAGAAAGATCAGAAGAGAGAGGAAAATGGAGGATGAGTTGAGTGTGGTCAGAGAAGAAAGAAGAGATAGGTACACCCCCCAATCTTCTCCAGAAGATCCATTTCTATGCCTCACTGTCATAACATGACAAGAAAAAGGGGGAAAGGGGAAAATGAAACAAGCTTTTCTTAAAGGCGTACTATGTGCCAGGCAGAGTGTTATCTCATTTTATCCTCTGTAGAACCCTGTGAGGTTGATGCTATTATTGGCCTCGTTTTCACTGAGGAACCTGAGGGAGACATATGTTAAGGGACTTGTCCAGGGTCATACAGCTAATGTGACTAATGAAAAGTCTGAGACACACAATTTCTGGGTAATTAATAATCAATTTATTAACTATGGCTAGCAAATAATAGATTGAGATCACTGGCACAGCCTAGAAGTCAAAGATGTTCCATTCCCTGACCCTGGAGAGAATTGAATGCTTCAAAAGCCTTTGGAAAAGGGGGAGGCCTGGAGATAGAAATCAACTGTGGTTAAAAATCAATGAGGGGGTGGACAGGGAAGTAGGCTAAAAGCCTTCACCTCCACTTGCTGAGGGTGTGATGAGGTTCAGCAGCCTCAGTATCTGAACAAAGATATCCATCTCTACCCAGTCAATGAACAATGAACAATGGTGAGGTCAGAATAACAGCTACAAAAGATTCTCTTTGTAAGATCTAGTTGGCTGGCATCTCACCCATGATGGAAAAGCCTGTACCAGGATCTCATCAGCAATGTCCTTCAGGGACTCACTGAATAACCTACCTGTAACGGGCTTCTGACGAGATAGGACAGGGAAGTCTTAATCTTAATTGAATGATTGGTTATGAATAATAGAGAAATAAGCATTTCTCTCGCTAGTAAGTGTCTGAAACTAGATTTTAAGTCATTCCTTACTGTAGCTTCATACTCTCGCTAGTAAGTGTCTGAAACTAGATTTTAAGTCATTCCTTACTGTAGCTTCATATCTCTGTGCAGTGTGGCACCACCTAGCTGCTCCCAAAGAGAGGGAGTGGGGAAGAGGAGGCTCTACCTCATGAAGGTAGAAATGGGAGTAAATCTCTGGAAAAGTCACTGATGCCCTTCTTTGGCTTCATGTCCCCAGGGTGTCTGAGAGGAGCAGGGCTTCCTGGGGCTAGGACCAACCAACATGCCTATGTGCCCCACACCTGAACAGCTGGAATATGTTCACAACAACACAAAGCAAAGAAGTGCAAACGACAGTTTAGTTCTTGTGGCACCTAGACAATTTGGCTTGAGCGACTGGATGTGGATCCTCTGCCTGCTCATTGCCCTGGTTGGGCTGGTGGGGAACAGCCTCGTCCTATGGCTCCTGGGCCTCCGCATCCCCAGGAACCCCTTCTCCGTCTACATCCTCAGCCTGGCCGGGGCGATGCCCTCTTCTTCTGTGACTCCTTTCTGATGCCTATTTGTATAATTCTTTCATGTACAAGATAGTGGTCTACGTCACATCCACGTTCTACGGTGAGGGCCTGAGCTTCCTGTCAGCTATCAGCACCGAGCGCTGTCTCTCCGTGTTGGTACCGATGTCACCGCCCCGAGCACATGTCTGCTGCTACATGCGCTGTCCTCTGGGCTCAGGCCAGCCTGAATAGGCTAGCGACTTTTGTCGTTTGTTTTTATATGTATACTCGCCATTTCTGTGGCGACTTCTTCATCATCGAGTTCGTGTGGTTCATCTTTTTCACTTGTGTGCTGTGCGGGTCCAGCCTGACTCTGCTGCTGAGGGTCCAGTGCAGCTCCCAACGCCGGCATCCCCCCAGGCTCTACCTCCTGGTCCTGCTCACCATCCTCATGTTCCTGCTTTGTGGTCTGGCCCTGGAAATCGGGGATTTTATAGCGCGCTGAGACACAGTTTTCATGCCCCTTTGGCTTCCTTGGCTCCTGGCCTGTGTGAACAGCAGCGCAAACCCCCTCATTTATTTCTTCCTGGGCAGCCAAAGGCATTAAAAAAAAGGGAGCCCCTCAGGGTGGTCCTGCAGAGGGCCCTGGGGGATAAGTAAGCGGTAGGAGGTGGGACCAGGGACACTCCTCACACTAACAGCCCTGAGATGTCATCCTGAAGCTAAGAACAAGTTCTCAGGCTCCAGAGCCCTTGAAATGAGCCCCCTTCCCCAGGCCCATCTGCAGCCCACCTCCCACTTTCCTGGGAAGGAAACCAGGATTCCCCCTCCATCCCTTATGTTGGTGCCTAGGGTTTGAACTCTAAGTGATGAACAAACATTTACTATGTGCTGGGCAGTGCAGAGGATAGAGCCCCAGGGCTTGGAATGGGAAGACTTCAGTTCATGTCTGTCCTGATACATTTACCAAATGTGTGACCTTGGGCAAGTCACTTAACTCTGTGTGCCTCAGTTTCTTTATCTGTAAAATAAGTGAGCAAAAAAGTGGGAAACTACTCCAGTATATTTGTCAATAAAACCCCAGATGGGGGGGGGGTCACAAACAGTCCCATGATTCAACAAGACTATGCCAGGCACTACACTAAGTGTTTTACAAACATCTCACTTAATCCTCATAATATACCTGGGATGTAGGTGCTCTCATGATCCCCATTTTACACCTGAGGAAACTGAGGCAGGCAGAGGTTCAGTGACTTGCCCAGGATCCCAAAGCAAACAGTGTCTGAGACTGGATTTGAACTCAAATCTTCCTGACTCCAGGCCTAATGCTCTGTGAACTTTGGAGACCCCCAGCTTGCTGAAGTCTCCTTTACTGGGGAGTCAGGTCCAGGGCCTCATGGGTTACCAGCCCAGTGGAAGACTATTCCAACAACAGGCCACTGGCCCTGTCTTGAAGAGTACAGGAAGAGGAAACACATCCTCTAAGGCCCCATGTCTCCCTGTCCTCTCCTTGTGAGTCTCTTTAAATGAAGGCAGAGTCAGGGGTCAGACTCTTCAAGGTTCTGCGGGCCATGCTCCCCCACCTTGTCTTCTCTCAAGCTAGATCCACCAGGTTCCCTCAGGCCTCATTCCCCCTAGTGCTGGCCTAAAAAGAGGAGATTCCAGCTTAGCTATGCCCCACTCCATTCCCTGCTAATGCTCCTTTCCTTTCTCTCCCATCATAGGAGTTGAGACAAATACTTCTGCCTCTAAAGGTCAAGGCTGGGGCTCAGCATCCTCTCTTGTTTCCAGTCTATTTCTCCAGGCCTCAGTCTCTCTAAATCTCTGTTTCTATGTTTCTGTGATTCTCTCTATTCCAGTCTTTCTTTCACTTTAAATATTGCAGTTCCTAATGAGGGCAGGTATTATGGGTTCTCATGTATAAGGCATACACTAATAAGACCAAAGCAAGGGGAAAGGGACACATCATATAACACACATACATATCGCACACACCCCAAACACATGCCTACTCAACATACATACATGCCACACAATGCACACACACACACACACACACACTGAACAACAATCTCCTATGGAATATCCCAACTGTGAGAGATCATTCAGCCTCCACTTGATTCCTCCAATGACAACGACCTTATTCTTTCCTCGGTGGTTTCAGCTTCCATATTTTACCTTTTTCAGCCATGAAATGGTGTCATTGTATGATGTTTTTTCACTTTCATGATTTGTATGATCAATTCTGTTAAATAGTTTTCATCAAGGTAAACCATGCCTGCATTCTTAATTCTTCGTTGTCATAATGTATAGTCTTTATAATATATTGTTGTAATTTTTTACCTGGTATTTTATTGAGAGTTTTTGCATACATGTTCATTAATGAAATTAGTCTGTAATTTTCTTCCTGTGTTTTTAATTTTCCTGATTTAGTTATCAGTATCATATTTGTTTCAGAAAAGGAGTTTGATAAGATCCTTTCTTTGCCTATTATGTCAAATCATTTATTTAATATTGGAATTAGTTGATCTTTAAATGTTTAATAGAGTTTACTTGTAAATACAGCTAGTCCTGGTATTTTTTTTTCATTAGGAAGCTCATTCATGTCCTGTTCGATATATTTTTCTAAAATGGGTTTTTTAGATATTCTATTTCCTCTTCTAATTTGGACAATTTATACTTTTGTAAACATTCTTCCATTTCACTTCCATTATTAAATTTATTGGCATATAGTTAAGCAAAACAACTCCTTATAACTGATTTAATTTCATCTTCATGAGTGTTAGATTCACACTTAATTTTTAATACTAGTGATTTGGTTTTCTTCTCTCTTTTGAATCAAATTAACAAATTGTTTATCTATTTCATTTTTTTCTTAAAATTAACTCCCATTTTTATTTATTAACTCAATGGTTGTTTATAATCAATTTTAACAATTTCATCTTTAATGTTTAGGATTTCCAATTTAATTGGGGATTTCTAGGGTTTTTTTAATTGCATACCCAACTCATTGGTCTATTCTTTCTCAATTTTATTGATGTAAATATTTGAAGATATAAATTTTTCCTTTATTCTTGCTTTTGCTGTATCCCACAGGTTTTGGTATGTTGTCTTGTTATTGGCATTTTCTTTAATGAAATTATTTATTGTTTCTATGATTTCTCCTTTAACCCACTTGTCCTTTAAGATCAGGTTATTTAATCTCCAATTAGTTTTTAATTTATGTTTGGCTGGTCCTTTATTAAGTATAATTTTATTGCATTGTGATCTGAAAAAGATTTTTTTAAATATTTCTGATTTTAACTATTAAATTTTTATGTCCTAATACATGGTCATTCTTTGTAAAGTTACCATAAACTTCTGAGAAAAAAGGTGAATTTCTTTCTTTTGCCACTCATTTCTTTCCAGATATCTATCATATCTAGCTTATCTAAAATTCTATTTTTTTACTTCCTTCTTATTTATTTTTGGTTAAATTTGTCAAGTTCTAAGAGGGGAAGATTAAAGTCCCCCACTATTATAATACTACTATCTCCACTTGTAATTTATTTAATTTTTCTTATAAAAATTTAGATGCTATTGTATTTGGTGCATATAAGTTCGGTACTGATATTGCTTCATTGCTGATGATATCTTTTATCAAAGCATAGTTACTATGTTTATCACTTTCAATTAAATCTATTTTATCCTTAACTTTGTCTAAGATCAGGATTGCTACCTCAGGTGAAGCATAATAAATTCTATGCCAATCCTTCATTTTTAACTCTGTGTGTATCATCCATTTTAAATGTGTTTCTTATAAACAACATATTGTTGATTCTGATTTTTAATACATTCTGCTATCCATTTTCCATTTTAACTTACCCAGGAAAGTTGAGTATAATCCTTAATTTTAAAAAATGGACATTTAATGAACTTAAAAACTTTCAGGTATTTTTGACAAAAAGATCAGAAGTAAATGGAAAATTTGACATAGAAGATCCAGAAGAAATATAAGGAAAACATTGAAGAGTAATTATAAGAGACTCATTAAGTTCAAACAGTTTGTTTCTTAGGTATGAAAATGTTATCATCATTCCTAAAACAGCCATCATTACCAGGGTAGTTTGAAAGAAAGGTTGGGTTGAGTTAAGTATGATGAGATAATTCTAAAAAAAACAAAATTAGGAAGGAAAAAGTAAAAGGAACAATTATCTCATACAAATGAGGCATGAAATGAAGAATTGATACAGAGTAAACATTTGGAAGAGGGATGTCTAGTATTGCTGGAACATTACTTTCATGGGATCTGGGTTAAAGAGAAAAGGAACAACATATACATCTAAAAGGATATTTTAAAAAGTGTTCTAAACTTATAAAGAAATAATAGAATGAGGGAGCAGGATAAGGGAGGGACTTTTAGAAGGGTGTATAGATGAAGATTTAAGAGGGTGGGGGAGAAGCTAAGGGAAGGACTCTTAGTGGAACGGGTAGAATAAAAAATTGGAGGGTAAGGGAGAGGATAAGGTAACAGGGATAGGGTAAAAAGAGAGGCTGAGATGGACAATAATGAATAAAAATAACATGGAGGGAAATTCACAAATATGAATTATAACTTTGAATGTGAAATAATCTATTTTCATGTCAATGATGTGTAACCTAGAGGAGAGTTGGAAATGAGCTCTACATGTGGAACAAATCCATTCAGCATACCTTTGGCTACTCTGAGAGTTAATACAATTCTCAAGCCATCAGCATTTCCTGTATCTTCTTCTGTGTGGTTCCAATGGACACCAACAGGAAGGATAATACAGAAACAACATAACTGACATGAGAATCTGGATCTGAAATGAGAATGTTTGACCACAGGGGAGGGGCTCTGTGACCTCATTTGGGTTTCTTTGTTGAAGATACTGATGTAGTTTACCATTTCCTTCTTCAGTTCATTTTGCAAATGGCAAAACAGAGGCAAACAGGGTTAAGTGTCTTGCCTGGGGTCACACAGCTATTAAGTTTGTGAGGCCAGATTTAAACTTAGAAAAACAAATTTTCCTAACTCTGAGCCCAGCCCTATATCCATACCAGCTACCTTCCCCAAATATTTATTAATAGTTATATTGTTTATATATGTGTGTATTCATATATGTGTATTATATTACATATTTTGTGAATGAAAAAGTATACATGTATGTATGTGTATAAGTGTATATGCCTTTTTTCTTTATGAGAACCTTTAAATCCATAGCTTCTCACCTGTATATCTACACATAGCCTAGGGATATCTGAGGCTCTTCTAGATTCTCCATGAATAGCCGAGCCAAAAGGAAAACACCCAACTTCACTTTCAGAAAAGTTCTCCAAGGGCTAGAAATGGGGCTAATGAACCAAATGGCCCACAGCAGCTATTTTTTTCCTTAAAATGAAGTAAATATGATTGTTAAATACCCCAGGATAATGGGAAAGACCAGTGGATTGCAGATAATTGGCCACAACAATCCAGCTGTAATCCCTCTAATGCCTTTGTGCAGAGGCAATTGTTTAGAGAAAATTGAAGTCTTTATGAGAGAGACACCAAGGAGTTCCACTTCTGGTAGCCAAGATGGCAGAGTAAGAAGTAAGTCACTCTCACCATCTATTATTAACCTCTGAAAGCCCAGAAAATATCATCCCAGGAAAAACCCTGGAACAGTTGAACCAGCAGAAATATGGGGAACAGCAGTCCTGTAGCCCAGGAAGATTAGGGAATTAATGGGAAAGGCCCCTCTTGCTCTGGGGGAGGGGGAGCAGTACAGAATGAGAGACATCCCAACAAGCTAACAAAAAGCCCCAGACAGGCACCAACACCAGGACCTCTCAGTGCCTTAGTATGGGCAGGGGAATCAGTAGAAACTGGTTCAGAAAATGACCACATGCCACAGCATTCTCTGGTAGCCAAGTCTTGACAAAAACTGCTGGGAAAACCAGAAAATACTATGGTAGAAAGTAGGCATAGACCAAAATTTTACACCACATACCAAAATAAAGTAAAAATGGGCACACAATTTATATGTAAAGGCTGAGACTATAAGCAAATGGGGAGCTAATGCAACCAAGATTAGGAGGGAAGCAGAAAACTGGGAAAGAATTTTTACAACCAGTGTCTCTGATGAGGACCTCATTTCTAAAATATATAGAGAACTAAGTCAAATTTATAAGAATACAAGTCATTCCCCGATTGACAAATAGTCAAAGGATATGAACAGGCAGTTTTCAGATAAAGAAATTAAAGTCATCTATAGTCATATGAAAAAATACTCCAAATCACTATTGATTAGAGAAGTTCAAATCAAAATAACTCTGAGGTACTACATACCTATCAGATTGGCTAACTTGACAAAACAGGAAAATTATAAATGTTGGAGGAGATGTGGGAAAATTGGAACACTAATGCATTGTTGGTGGAGTTGTGAATTGACCTAACCATTTTGGAGAGCAATTTGGAACTATGCTCAAAGAGCTATAAAAATGTGCATATCCTTTGACCCAGCAATAAGGTCTAGGGCTATATCCCAAAGACATCATAAAAGTGGGAAAATAACCCACATGTACAAAAATATTTATAGCATCTCTTTCTGTGGTGGCAAAGAATTGGCAATTGAGGAGATGCCCATCAATTGGGGAATGGCTGAACAAGTTGTGTATATGAATGTAATGGAACACTATTGTGCTATAAGAAATGATGAGGAAGTAGACTTCAGAAAACCTGGAAAGACTTGTATGAACTGATGCTTAGTGAAGTGAGCAGAACCAGGAGAATGTTGTACACAGTTACAGCCACATTGTGAGATGAATGACTTTAATAGACTTGGTTCTTCTCAGCAATGTAAGGATCTAAGACTTCTCCAAAAGTCTCATGATGGAAAATGCTATCCTCATGCAGAGAAAGAACTGTGGAGTTTGAATGCAGATCAAAGCATATTATTTGCTCTTTTTTTCTTGTTTTTTTTTTGTTTGTTTGTTTCTACTTTCTTGTAGTTCCTCCTATTGATTCTAATTCTTCTTTATAACATGACTAATGGGAAAATGTTTAATAAGAATGTATATGTAGAGCCTATATCAGATTGCATGCCATCTTGGGGGAAAGGAGAGAGAGGGAGGGGAAGAAAATTTAAAACTCAAATGCTTATGGAAGTGAATATTGAAAACTAAAAATAAATTAATTTAAAAAATAAAATAAGTCTATTCAGCTATTCTATTTCCTCTTCTGCTAATCCTGACAATTTATAGTTTTGCAAATGTTCTTCCATTTCACTTAAAGTATTAAATTTATTGGCATAAAATTGGGCAAAACAACTTCTTATAATTGCTTTAATTTCATCTTTTTAGTGGTATATTCACCCTTTTCATTCTTAATACTAGTGATTTGGTTTTCTTCTCTCTTTTTAAAAATCAACTTAACCAATGGTTTATCTATTATATTGCTTTTTTTCATAAGACCAACTCCTGGTTTTATTTATTAATTCAATTTTATACTCATGTTTATTAATATCATCTTTAATTTTTAGGATTTCCAATTAACTGGAGATTTTTAGTTTGTTCTTTTTCCAATTTTTTTTAATTGCACACCCAATTCATTAGTCTGGTCTCTATTCTACTGACATAAGTGTTTGGAGGTATACACCTTCCTTTAATTACTGCTTTTGCTTTAACAAAATGCCTTTGCAAGTCAGAGATTTTGCCTGAGATTCATTTCCTGGAGGTAATTAACCTAGAAATGGTTTAGGATAACAGGAAGGAGATTTTTCAACTCTAAGTATCCATTAAGTACCAATGAGCCCCCTCTCTGGCTTCCTTGACCCAAGCCCTCATTCACCACTTAGAGGTAGATGGAGGTGTAATCCACACCCAGAATGAATGACTCTTCTGCCTTTAGAAGGATCCATCTCAATCTTGGTGATTTGTCACCATTTCTTTTTTTTTTTGTCTGAATCCCCCAACCAGGGGAAACCACTGATTTAAGGTCAAGATCAGTATTAGGAAAGCAAAGGAGCCTTAATCCTCATGGGAAGACACAGCCTAGGAATGCAGAGACCCCGGGACAAGCTTTACTTAACATGATCAAAAATGAACACAACTGAGAGGACAGAAAAGATCTGTATTCAAATCCATAAATGGTCCTGACAGCTCCCATTACATCATCACTGGCTTCCAAGCCACAGGCAGGTCACAAAGGACTGTGAGCAGGACCAGGAGGTAGAGTTTGGGTGGCTGCTGGCTCTGGGAGCTTTACTGGACCCTCAGCAGCAGTCACGCTGCACAGCACACAAGTAAGGAGGAAGAACCACATGGTCTGGAAGTTGAAGGAGACAGGACAGAAATGCTTACTGTAGATGGAAACACAATAGATATAATTTGCTGTGCATAACGCCCCACTAGAGCCCAGAGGACAGCGCACACAGAGGCAGAGGTGTGCTTGCGGCAGTGACATCGATACCAGACAGGGAAAAGGAGGGATGGACAGCACTCAGTGCTGATTGCAGCCAAGAGGCTCAGGCCCCCACAGTAGGACATGAATGTCATGTAGATCACTCCTACATCCATGACAGAGTAATTAAAATGCCCAACAAATCCCTGGATGAAGACTAAAAAAAAGGCTGCAAAGGTAGAGGGCATGGGCCTTGGCCAGGTTGAGGACATAGAATGAGAAGGGGTTCCTCTGAACACGATGGCCCGGGAGCCACAGGACAATGCTGTTCCCCACCAACCCAACTATGGTAATGAGCAGAGTGAGGACATACATCCAGTCACTTAAGCCAAATTTTCTAGGTGTCTCAGCCCCAGGAACTAAAATAATTTTTATTGTTCACTATCATGTCTCCCATCCAGAATACATTTTTTAAATGAAAGAATAAAACAGAAAAAGAAGAGTACTTCAGCAGGACTAACTATCATATGAATTAGATTCAACAGTATACACAGTATTCCACAGCCACAGTCACCCACCTGTGGAAAGGAGGGAAGGAAATGCAGTTAATACTTTATTGTTTTTCTGTGACAAACTGCAAAAAAGCATTTGCTCAATACTTACTCTTCATTGTTGTTTTTTTAAATTAAATTTTAGTTTTAACAATCACTGCCATAAGCTCCCCTCGTCCCCCCCCCAAGATGTCATGCAATCTGATATAGGTTCTATCTATACATTCCTATTAAACATATTTTCACATTACTCACGTTGTAAAGAAAAATTAGAACCAATAGGAGGAACCACAAGAAAGAAGAAACAAAACAAAATAGACAAAAAAAAAAGGTCAAATAGTATGCTTTGATCTGTATTCAAACTCCATAGTTCTTTCTCTGGATGTGGATAGCATTTTCCATCATGAGACTTTTGGAGATGTCTTAGATCCTTGTGTTGCTGAGAAGAGCTAAGTCTATCAAAGTTAGTCATCATGCAACATGGCAGTTATTGTGTACAACATTCCCCTGATTCTGCTCACTTCACTCAGCATCAGTCCACACAAGTCTTTCCAGGTTTTTCTGAAGTCCACTTCATCATCATTTCTTATAGCACAATAGTATTCCATTACATTCATATACCACAACTTGTTCAGCCATTCCCCAAGTGATGAGCATTCCCTCAGTTGCCAATTCTTTGCCACCACAGAAAGAGATGGTATGAATATTTTTGTACATGTGGGTCTTTTTCTCACTTTTATGATCCCCTTGGGATATAACCCTAGAAGTGCAATTGTTGGGTCAAAGGGTATGCACATTTTTATAGCTATTTGGGCATAGTTCCAAATTGCTCTCCAAAATGGTTAGGTCAGTTCACAACTCCACCAACAATGCATTAGTGTTCCAATTTTCCCACATTTTCTCCAACATTTATCATTTTCCTGTTTTGCCAAGTTAACCAATCTGATAGGTGTGATGTGGTACCTCTGACTTATTTTGATTTGCATTTCTCTAATCAATAGTGATTTACAGCATTTTTTCATATGACTGTAGATGCCTTTAATTTCTTTATCTGCAAAACTGCCTATTCATATCCTTTGACCATTTATCAATTGGGGAATGACTTGTATCCTTATGAATTTGACTCAGTTTTCCACATATGTTACAAATAATGTCCTTATCAATGACACTAGTTGTAGAAATTCTTTCCCAGTTTTCTGCTTCCCTCCTAATCTTGGTTGCATTGGCTTTGTTTGTGCAAAAAATTTTCAATCTAATGTAATCAAAATGATCCATTTTGCATTTCATAATGTTCTCTATCTCTTGTTTCATCATAAATTCTTCTGTTCTCCCTAAATTTGATAGGTAAACCATTCCTTGCTCTCCCAGTTTGCTTATAGTCTCAGCCTTTATATCTAAATTGAATACCCACTTTGACTTTATTTTGGTATTTGGTGTGAGATTTTGGTCTATGCCTAGTTTCTACCATACTATTTTCCAGTTTTCCCAGAAGTTTTTGACAAATAGTGAGTTCTAATCCCAGAAACTGGGGTCTTTGGATTTATCAAACAGTAGATTAATACAGTCATTGACTACTGTGTCTTGTGTACCTGACTTATTCCACTAATCCACCATTCTATTCCTTAGCCAGTATCAAGTAGTTTTGATGATTGCCGCTTTATAATACAATTTAAGATCTGGTCTGGCTAGGCCACCTTCTCTAGCATTTCTTTTCTTTAGTTCCCTTGATATTCTGGACCTTTTGTTCTTCCAAATGAATATTGTTATTATTTTTTCTAGTTCTATAAAATAATTTTTTGGAAGTTGGATTGGTATGGCACTGAATAAGTAAATTAATTTAGGTAGAATTGTCATTTTTGTTATATTAGCTCAGCCTACCCATGAGCAACTGATATTTTTCCCAATTATTTAGATCTGACTTTATTTGTGTGGAAAGTGTTTGTAATTTTATTCTTATAGTTCCTGGGTTTGTTTTGGCAGGTAGACTCCTAAATATTTTATAATCTCTACAGTAACTTTAAATGGAATTTCTCTTTCTATCTCTTGCTTTTGAGCTTTGTCAGTAATATATAGAAATACTGATGATTTATGTGTGTTTATTTTATAGCCTGCAACTTTGCTAAAGTTGTTTATTATTTCAAGTAGTTTTTTACTTGATTCTCTAGAATTCTCTAAATATATCATCATATCACGTGTGCAAAGAATGATAGCTTTGTTTCTTCTTTGCCTATTCTAATTCCTTCAATTTCTTTTTCTTCTCTTATTGCTAAAGTTAATGTTTCTAGTTCCATATTGAACAACAGTGTTAATAATGGACATCCTTGTTTCACCCCATTGGAAATGATTCTAGCTTATCCCCATTATATATAATGCTTGCTGAAGGTTTTAGGTAGATGATACTTATCATTTTAAGAAAGACTCCACTTATTCCTATGCTGTCTAGTGTTTTCAATAGGAATGGGTGTGATATTTTGTCAAAAACTCTTTCTGCATCTATTGAGATGATCATGTGGTTTCTGTTAGTTTTTTTTTCATTGTGCAATGACCAACTTTAATACTTAGTTCTTCTCAGCAATGAAATGATCTAACACAATTCCAAGAGACTCATGATGGAAAATGTTGTCCACAACCAGAGGAAGAACTATGGAGTCTGAATGCAGATAGAAGCATACTATTTTCTCTTTTTTTCTTTCTTATGGTTTTTCCCTTTTGTTCTGATTCTTCTCTCACAACATGACTGATGTGGAAATATGTTTGATTGTACATATATAGCCTATATCAGATTGTATGCCATCCTGGGCAGGAGGGGAGGGAGAGAGAAAAAAAAATTGGAACTCAAAATCTTGTAAAAGTAAATGTTAAAAACTATCTATGAATGTGATTGGAAAAAAACAAAATACTGTTAAGTAAAAAATAAATCTTCCCATTCTCAGGGTGAGGGAGACATGTTGGGGACGGAACATGCTCAAAGTTGGGATTCAGTTGGCAAAAATCATACATCCTAAGAATGAGTTTGGTTGAGAACAAGTAACCAGTGCCAGATATAGAAAAGGACAATCTTAATTAGACTCAGGTATGGTGTTAAAGTAATATAAGACTTGAGTGAAGCTTGAGTAAGGAGGACTTTCCTTATCAGGACCACAAACCAGTGAGAGGATGTAATATTAACTATTTAAGACAGCAGAAGGAGGCTGACTCAAGGCCCCTGCAACAGGTCAAGAGTTCATCTAATCAAAAACTGCAACTCTTCTCTGGCTAACAGAGAGTTAAGAGTTGAAAAGTCCAAATGGTCTGTTTTGCCTACATGTTTTTTTTTTTAATTTATATTTTATTTTTTATTTTTTTGGATTTTTTTATTAATTTATTTTGATTTATCAATAATCACTTCCATATGCTTTTGAGGTTAAATTTTTTCTCCCCATTCCTCCCCACCACCCTGCCCAAGACAGCACACAATCTGATATAGACTATACATTTACATTCATATTAAACATATTTTCACATTAGTGATGTTGTAAGTAAAATTTAAAACCAATAAGAAGAACCATCAGAAAGAGGAAACAAAACTCAACAGAAGAGAAAAAAAAATAGTAATTCAACTTCCATAGTTCTTTCTTTGGATGTGGACAGAATTTTCCATCACAAGGCCTCTGGAGATGTCTTACATCCTTGTATTGCCAGGAAGGGTTAAGTTTATCAGTATTAGTCATCACACAAAGTGGCTGTTACTGTGTACAACATTCTCTTGGTTCTGCTCACTTCATTCAGCATCAGACCATACAAGTCTTTCCAGTTTTTTCTGAAGTCAGCCTGTTCATCATTTATTATAGCACAATAGTATTCTATCACATTCATATACCACAACTTGCTCAGCCATTCCCCAATTGATGGGCATCCTCTCAATTTCCAATTCTTTGCCACCACAAAAAGAGCTGCTATGAATATTTTTGTACATGTAGGTCCTTTTCCCATTTGTGTGATCTTTTTGGGATATAGCCCTAGAAGTGCTATTTCTGGGTCAAAGGGTATGTACATTTTTATAGCCCTTTGGGCATGGCTCCAAATTGCTCTCCAAAATGGTTGGATCATTTCACAACTCCACCAACAATGCATTAGTGTTTCAATTTCCCACATTTTCTCCAACATTTATCATTTTCCTGTTCTGTCATGTTGGCCATTCTGATAGGTGTTAGTTTTGTTTTTGATAGGATCAATTATACTGATAGTTTTCCTAATATTGAACCAGCCCTGCATTCCTGGTATAAATCCTACCTGGTCATAGTGTATTACTCTTGTGATAAGTTGCTGTAATCTTTTTTCTAATATTTTATTTAAAATTTAGTTTTAAAATTTTATTTAAAATTTATTAGGGAAATTGGTCTATAATTTTCTTTCTCTGTTTTGACTCTTCCTGGTTTAGGTATCAGCACCATATTCGTATCACAAAAAGAATTTGGTAAGACTCCTTCTTCACCTATTTTCCCAAATAGTCTGTATAGTATTGGAATTAATTGTTCTTTAAATGTTTAATTGAAATCACTTGTAAATCCATCTGACCCTGGATATGTATTTCTAAGGAGTTCATTGATGGCTTGTTCAATTTCTTTTTCTGAGATAGGGTTAGGTATTTTACTTCCTCTTCTGTTAATCTGGGCAATTTATATTTTGTAAATATTCATCCATTTCACTAAGATTGTCAAATTTATTGGCATACAGGTGGGCAAAATAGTTTCTAATTATTGTTTTAATTTCTTTTTCATTGGTGGAGATTTCATCCTTTTCATTTTTGATACTGATAATTTGGTTTTCTTCTTTTTTTAATTAAATTAACCAAAGGTTTATCTATTTGATTGGGTTTTTTTTCATAAAATCAGTTCTTAGTTTTATTTATTTGTTCAATAGCTTTCTTAACTTTAATTTTATTAATCTCTCCTTTGGTTTTCAGTATTTCTAAATTGGTATTTAATTGGGGATTTTTAATTTTTTCTTTTTCTAGTTTTTTTTAGTTGCAAGCCCAATTCATTGATATCCTCTTTCTCTATTTTATCCATATAACCATTTAGAGATAGAAAACTTCCCCTAAAAACTGCTTTCGCTGCATCCCATAAGTTTTGGTACATTATCTCATTATTGTCATTCTCATGGATGAAATTAGATTGTTTCTATGACTTGTTGTTTGACCCATTCATTTTTTAGAATTTGATTATTTAGTTTCCAATTAATTTTAGTCTATCTTTCCACGGCTCATTATTACATATAATTTTAATGCATCATGATCTGAAAAAGATGCATTTAATATTTCTGCCTTTCTACATTAGATTGTGAGGTTTTTATGCCCTAGTACATAGTCAATTTTTGTGTATGTGCCATGTACCACTGAGAAAAAAAGTATATTCCTTTCTATCCCCATTCAACTTTCTCCCGAGGTCTACCATATCTAACTTTTCTAAAAATTCTATTCACCTTCTTGACTTATTTTTTGTTTATTTTGTGGCTAGATTTATCTAGTTCAGAGAGGGGAAGGTTGAGGTCTCCCACTAGCGTTTTGTTATTTATTTCTTCCTGTAACTCCCTTAACTTCTCTAGGAATTTGGATGCTATACCACTTGGTGCATATATGTTTAATAATGATATTATTTCATTTTTTATGGTGCCTTTTAGCAGGATGTAATTTCTTTCCTTATCTCTTTGACTAAGATCTATTATTGCTTTTGCTTTGTCTGAGATCAGGATTGCTACCCCTGCTTTTTTTTTTTAACTTCAGCTAAAGCATAATATATTCTACTCCAGCCTTTTACCTTTGCCCTGTGTGTATCCCTCTGTTTCAGATGTGTTTCTTGTAAACAAGATATTGTAGGATTATGGTTTTTAATGTATTCTGCTATCCATTTCCATTTTATGGGAGAGTTCATCCCATTCACATTCACAGTCATGATTATTCTCTGTGTCTTTCTCTCCATCCTATTTTCCCCTTTTTAATGCTTTTCTTTCTCCTTTCTCCCTTTCCCTCCTCACCAGTGTTTTCTTTTGACCACCACCCTCCTCAGTCCACCCTCCCTTCTATTAGCCCTCACACATTTCTTCCCTTTTAACATTACTATTTCTTCCCTCCCTTCTATTCACCCCTTCACTTTTCTTTTCCCTTTCCCCACCTACTTTCTCTAGGATAAGTTAGATTTCTCTAACTGATTATGTTATTCCCTCTTTGAAACAAATCTGATGAAAGTAAGGTTCAAACAAGGCTCATCTCCCTACATTCTTTCCCTTTACTGTAATAGGTTTTTGTGCTTTTTAATGTAATGTAATTTACCCTTGCCTGTCTCTTCCTTTCCTTTTCTCCCACTACAATTCCTTAATTAGATCCACTTAGCCCACTTACTTTGATCCACTTAACCCACTTAATTAGATTTTTTTATCATTATCAAAATTGTTATACTCATCCCCTCTGTCTATGTATATTCCTTTTAAATGGTGTAATAAGAGCACAGTTCTCAGGAGTTACAAATATAATCTTCCCTTGTAGGGATGTAAACAATTTGCCCTTATTAATAGCATGTTATTGTTTTTTTCTGTCCTATTTATCTTTTTACACCTCTCTTGAGTCTTGTATTTGAAGGTCAAATTTTCTGTTGATCTGTGGTATCTTCATCACAAAGGTTTGGAAGTCCCCTGTTTTGTTGAATGTCTATCTTCTCCCCTGAAAGAGTATGCTCAATTTCACTGGGTAGTTGATCTTTGGTTGTAATTCAAGCTTTTTTGCCTCATGGAATATTGTATTCCATGCCCTATGATTTCTTAAAGTAGAAGCTGCAAGGTCCTGTGTAATCCCTATTGTGGTTTCATGATTTAAATTGTTTCTTTCTGGCTATTCACAGTATCTTCTCTTTAACCTAGTAATTTTGGAATTTTGCTACTATATTTCTTGGCATTTTCAACTTGAGATCTCTTTCAGGAAGTGATAGGTGGATTCTTTCAATGACTATTTCATCCTCTGGTTCTAGGACCTCAGGGCAGTTTTCCTTGATGATTGCCTGAAGATGCTGTCCAGGCTCAAAATCATCATGGTTTTCAAGTAGACCAATAATTTCTAAACTGTCTCTCCTGGAACTATTTTCCATGTCAGTTGTTTTACCAATGAGGTATTTTACATTTTCATCTATTTTTTCATTCTTTTATTTCTGTTTGACTTATTCTTGCTCTCTCATAGAGCCATTGGCTTCCATTTGTCCAATTGTAATTTTTAATAAGTTGTTTTCTTCTATTAGAATTTGTATCCCCATCTCCTTGAGCCATTTGGCTCATTTTACTTTTTAAGGCGTTCTCCTCAGTGAGTTTTTGTGCCTCTTTTTCCATTTGGCCAATTCTGCTTTCGTTTTTCACTTCTTTTTTATTTATTTATTTTTAGTTTTCAACATTCACTTCCACAAGGTTTTCAGTTCTAAAATTTCTCCCCATCCCTCCCCTCTCCCCTACCCCATTACTTCCTGCATTCTGATCCTTCCTTCACCCAATCTGTTCTCCCCTCTATTACCTTTCTATTATCCCTCTATTACTTCTATTACTCACTCCACCCCCAATAGACTTATTTTAGAAAAAGAAATTGAACAGATCATAAATGAGTTTCCTAAGAAAAAAGCACCAGGACCAAGTAAATTCTATCAAATATTTAAAGATCAATGACTACAATATTAAATAAATTATTTGGAATAATAGACAAAGAAGTGATCCAACCAAACTCTTTTTATGAAACAAATATGATACTGATACCTAAACCAGGAAGAGTAAAAACAGAGGAAGAAAATTATAGACCAATTTCATTAATGAAGACGGATACAAAAATCCGAAAGAAAATCCTTTCTGGCTGTTCACCGTGCCAAGAATGCACACTGCATAAGAGAATTCCATCTCCTGATTGGAGTTGAGATCCAATATCTCTCTGAATCAAAGAGTTCACTTACTCTAGGCCATTCTCTGGTATATTTCCATCTGTAGAACTTCTCTGATTTCTGTTGTCTTTTGCTTAGACAAATGACTTGCCTGTGATTCGCTATTCCTGTTGATCTTTGTATAACCAACATGTGGCAGAAATTGGCTGAGATGGAGTGTGTACAATGACAGCCAACTGGGCCCCTTAAACACAGTCAGAAAGTATCTTTCTTTGTGAACCTTTAAACAGCACACTTTGAAACTAGAGAAAGTCTAGCCCAATACACATTTTTGAGTCTCAAGGAGAAACTGTCCAGCATCTCAATTCTTGGAAGCTACCTGTCCTGCCCATGTGTCCAGCTAGTTTGTAGGCAATGTGAGACTAGCCCATCTCCTACTCTCTGCAGATGTAGACTTGACCTTAGATCATATCTATCCACATTACCTGTCAGCCATGTTGATATATTTATATAATTCACACATATTTATAGTCTATATACACATTGTTCTAAACATACCTATATATATGTTTTCACTCCTCCCAACTCTATTGTAAATGCTTTGAGAGTAGAGACTACTTTCTATTTTGTCTTTTTATCTATCCCCAGCAACTAGCAGAGTTCCTGGCTCATAGGAGATACCTCACAAAATACCTCTTCTTTGATATACCTCCATTTGACTGAAGAGTAAAGTGAGGTTAAGAGAAGGAAAATGACTAACCCATAGTCACCCATAAATGCAGTGCTGGGGCAGGATTCAAAGCCAAATCTCATCTGAGATCAAGCATACTACTCTATTAACTGTATCAAGATGTACCTTGTAAGCATATTTCCCAAGAACATAATGTTATAGATCCCATGTGGGGATTAAAATTGTTCAACCTACAATAAGAAAGACTGACAGTTAACATATGATGCATAAGCTAAAATAAGCAAAAATGACATGTCAGTAGGGTCACAGTTGAGTGAAGGAAGGAATATCTCTGTTGACTAGGTGGTCACTAGATGGTCACTTACTCTTGGAAAAAAGGGAAAAGTCCAGAGGTACAAAAATAAATTGCATGACTTTCCATTGTAATTGACCACACTGGGCTTGGTCTCCATGACAAGGAAAAACAAGTCTGGGGGGCCTCTGGTTAACTTCTATTATTAAGCAGGTGAACTTATAATTTGCAGCTTACAGCTCTGAGGCCTAATATACAGAACTTATAATCACTACCCCTATAGAATCATATCAAATTGATTAATACTGTTTTGAATAGAGTAGGGGGCCAGAGGAATTCTTTCTCACATTCCTCCACTTCAATACACAGAAAGACCCCAGTCTTCTTTGGATGTTACAATCTAAATGCATGGAGGGTAGTCCTCCATGGGCAACATAAAACCAGTAGGGGAAAATTCCCTTCTTGAGGTGCAAAGATTACATTAGAGAAGAGGGAAAATGGGCACAACTTGTAACATACAGATCATGTTCCATTTGATTAAACATTAACTCATAAAATACTAAATGTACAATGAATGTTTGAGAAGACTCCCTCACTGACCAAGAACCATGAGGGACAGGTACCTCCTAGTAAAATATACCCCACAAGATATGTAAATGGAGGATCAGAGGACATTTGTTCACACACAGTAATGCAAGCATTGTCTGCCTGACACACGGGTTCTGGGAAACTTTTACATTTATAAAAACAATTCAAGTAATTTCGAAAAACAGCCATCCCATTACAGTGATGAGAGGCAACATCCCTACAGACAACACAAACAGATCTAGGAGGAAAATAAGCAATAGATTGAGTTCCATGAACAAATGAATTATCAGTCATTGCTGTTGGTGGTGGAGCAAAGCCAAAGTAGGAGACTGAAAAGGAGGATTTGAGGTTCCAGTCACTACAGGCTCAGGAACAGGTAGATTAGGAACCATTTGTGGAGGGGATAATGATGATGATGATGATGATGATGATGATGATGATGATGATAATGATGATGATGACGAAGGTGTTATGTTTACTTCCCAGCTCATCCAGTTGTCCAGTCTCTGAAACATCCACTGAAGGACTCCTGTGGTCCTCTGGAGATCTCTCCTCTGGGGAATACTGGAATGAGTGGGGCTTCAGAGCAACTTCTAGTGAATTTGCTTCTCCAGTTCAGGTCACTTGCAGAGATCCCCTTCTCTATTAAAAATCTCTGACAACATAGATCTTAATACAATTCTAGTTTGCTATGGCAAAACCAGGTCAGATAGTGAGGCCTAGCTCAAACCTTAATAGCACTAATATGAACATCACTAGTCCAGAGAATTTACATTTTTAGGTTGACAAATTCAAATAACAACTTAAAAATTAAAAACTTCTGAACCTAAATTTTATGTTTGGCCTTTATAATTGCCTAATTTTGTTACAACTACTCACGAAAACCAACAGAAAAATTATCACTCTAGCTATTTTCTTTTCTTTTTCTTTTCTTTCAGTTGCTTATCCCTCCCTAGAAGGATGGGATTTTGCTAGGGAATCATTAACAAAACACTTTTTTATGGTGATGATCCCTGATGCATAACTGAATTCATTTAAAAGTTTCCTAAATAATTGCAATTGCCAGAAAAAGTTCTGAGATGGCATGTATAAATCCTTGGGTACTCAATTACAAGACAATGTAGATCAAAAAAGTCATTTACAACAAAACATGTTTGCCTTTTGAGACATGCTGAACATTCAGGTAGTAATAATAATCCCAAATCCAATTGGCTTTTCCCATTTAGATAACACAAGTTATTCTATAATTCTTTTTCTTTTTAACCAAAACTGAAGATATTCCTGCTTTAGGCTAGGTCATTACTAAAACACCAGTTTGGTCCCATAAACTGTTTCACCAATACCCAATTATCCTCACATTAATTTTAGGAAGGACTACGATTTTAGGCTAAGTAGCTCGAATCTTATCTCCAGGAGTCATCTATCAAATAAGGATTTAATATTGTACTAAATCAAAAGCCACCCATAAGGTTCATCTTCTTTTACTCTTACCCTTATCATGGAATTTTCTCTGTGAGAAGAAAGGCAGGGACATGGTGGCATCTCTTCTGTTTGATTTCAGGTATGAGTCAGAGGCAGCCAATTGTATGACAAGATGTCATAGCCAGGCTCAGCATTAACCAGGTGGGAAAAGGTCTTATTTACCAAGATGGGGATAGGTCAAGAGAATCCTACTTTCACTTTAGCAAGGTCATTCTCTCAACTTTCCTAGGGACAGACATCTTCAGACAGCAGGGGCTCATGGCACTTCCATTGAATGATGAACCAGCAGCCTTATGCAGGGTCAAGACACTTAGACCTGGATTCAAGACTTGGAATAGCAGCAAATTGAAGTCCCAAGAGACTCTTCCTCAAACAGCAAAATTTCACTAACTACAGCTTACAGCTAAATGAGTGGTTTTTTTTCTCATAAATTAGTCTCAAATTTTCATTTAGAATTTTGTAACTATTCACAAATTTCATCTGTTCACAACCTTCATTCCCCCCTTTGTCTGCAGATGAAGCCAAAGAGAAAACATCAGACCATTTCTAGAATCCAGTGGGATGAAAGTGAGGTCAGATTCCCCCAGCAGAGTCCATGTAGGCAAATGGGCCATAGCTGGGCACGCTTTCCTTGGTGAAAGCTATGGTATCAGAGGGAGCAATGGCTTTAGAACTAGGGAATAGTTCAACCTTGAGCAAGGACTGACTTGTGCACAATAATAATCTTATTCTGTAAGTGCTCCAAGAGGGTACAAGCTAGCAAATGGCAAACAGTGGATGTGACTTGGAGGGCCAACTGGTTAAAAATCACACAAGTTGGACAAGTGGCTGTCATGCACGTTGCCACTTGGGTGGTGTCTGGAGTAACCCACTCTTGCTTAATTAAATCTATTAACCCTTGTGTGCTACAATGATGCCCCCTTTTATGAACTAAAGTATATATACCTGGTGATAGAATTTCTGAGGAAGAATGATTTACCTTCCTCAGTCCATTCAGACTCAAGAGACGTGTATAGCGTTGTACTGCTTTTTTCACTTCTTCACCACAAGTTCATACACAGTTGGTTCAAAATACTAGCATTAAAAGATACAATTACAAAAGTTTCCAAAGGATCTCAAAAGATACCCACTTATTCAAAAGTTTCACTTCTCCACTTTCAGAGGCAGTTCCTTAAATGGCAGTACTGCCAGGTTTCACACTATCCAGTCATCAGGGCTCATCCCAAGGAACTTCACAGACGAAGATCTCCTAAGAGGATTTCACCATGCTTTTCTCTCAAGAGTAAGTCATTTATTATTGTTACCATCATTATTATTGTTACTATTATTATTATTACTACTACTACCACCTAGGTTTTTTTACTCAAAATGCGCTCTAATAGCCATATAACAGATATATTTATAATGTCACAGTATTCATATTTAAAAGAGGAAGAAATATGATTTTAAAACTCTTCTTAGGTGATAATAATTTAACCAAATACCTTTCAAACTTATCAATTCATAGAAAGGCATTTATCTTATTACACCTGGCATTTTCATGCTAATCATAGTAGTTTATGCAACCCACATGAAGTGCCAAACTTTGCTGTCTTGAAAGTTGCTTAAGACTGTTTTTAGCAACACTTTAAAACATTTAGTCTGTGATTTCCCAATTTAGTCAACATTGCATGCCAATTAGAAAAAGTACCTGTAAATGGGATAGCATTTTGTTCACTTGTGTTCCGACAAGGTCTGAGCACTACAGTGCTCACACTTTACACAAGCCAGGTGCTGTGGTAAGCACTGTACAACCAGGTATTTCTCCCAACAACCCTGGGAGACAGGTGTAAATATTTATTATTTCTTTTGTACATACAAGGACTGATTAGATTCTCTCATTTACTACCATTACAAAATTTTCAGCCAAATCAGTTTTGATTTAGAATGACTAGTGGCAGTAACTCAACTCCATTTTTCACAAGGTTCCACTATTTTTATTTGGCTTGTATTCAAAACATTCATGGTAACATTCCCAATTTCCCATTACTGCTTCTTTGTTTCTTTGAGTTACCCAAAGAGCCAAACTTATTCCTCTAAATTTTCTAAATGACTAATCCTTTAGCCTAAGTATTTAAACCAGAGCAAAGGTGCAATCCTTTCTCTATCAATCAATTAACATGCATTTTATGAAACTTATTTTGTAGTCTTACATTGATTGCGGAAGGAAGACATGTAGCAACTATCAAAGGGCATTGCATTCAAAAAACATTCTGAAATCTTTTCTATTTCAGTGAGATTAAGATGCTCTCTGAAATCTTTTTCAAAACTCTAAAACCTTTTACTTTCAAACCCTGGATTTACCCTCCCAGTGCAAACTTCAACGTTCTTTACCCTAGGACTCATCCTTCCCTTTTATTATTTCCTTAATGCAACATTACTCTTTCTTTCTTCTACTTGCTCAATTCCTCTAGTAAACCCTTTTCTGGTTCTTCAGTGGTTACAAATTCTCAGTTCATCCCAATTTCTTTAAGGGCTTTTGGGCAATTAGAATTAGTTACAGACTCATAATTTTTTGTGATAGGCAAATAGACCCTCAAAAAGCTCACTCAGCACAAGTTCCTCATTGTAGGGTGAAACAGATTTCAGTAAGCAGGATGACTCGAGAAGAAATCATCTCTCTCCTCAAATTTGACGTCTTTTTTGCTGGAAAGGCATTCATTTGGCAATTCTCAGGGGGATCAGAAAAAAAGTCCAGCTGTGGCACAGGAACATAACAAGAATTGCACTACTAGAAAACTATCTGATAGAGATTGGATTTTTCTGAAGGGCTCAGGGTGTAACTTTTTCTCCTTTTCCTTTCGAATCACTCAAAATTAAGTCCACTTATTTTGGTTTTTAAATAATTTGCAAGTTCTGCTTTTCCCTCTCAAAATTTCAGGATTTTATACCTTTGTAAACCATATGCTCATTTTAATCCAATCTTTAGTGATCTGGGCACTCTTTATCATCAGTGACTAGCTCATTTATGGCTTTTGATGGCTTTCAGACTAGCCAGCCTTACTTTCAAAACTGCTATCTCTGTGAGCTGCTCAAAATGGCCTTGGTGTGGCTGTTCTCAGTTCCAATACCATGAAAGCTCCTAAGCACCTTTCTCTCTTATTAAAGGGTTACAGGGCTCCCACCAGCACCCACTCTCTGCAATTGGTATCACAGTGCCCTGCTCCCCTTCCTTAGAATCCTGACCACTCTCAGCTATATCTTTCCTCCCAGAAAAGACAGCATCCCAGTAAAATCCTGGTAGCCAGGTTCTCCTCAATGGGGCTAGAGGTAACCCTGAGGCTGAAGAAACAAGAGTTTGTTTGGGGAGTATGATCTAGTGCCTCATGTATGGTTGGCCCAAGGGAAGAAAACAACAAATGGGTCCTCTCTCTGTCCTGAAGAGGGGAGGAGAAAGAATGTTATCTCTCAAGTCCTTTGCTATTCCTGCTGTCTCCTGGTCAGTCTCTGCATGTGGAGGAACATGTTGCCCTCAGGCTCCCTGCCCTTCCCTCTGCTTCTGAAAAGAGTTTCCAGGTCTTGTTTCCAACATCTGCTCCCCTCCCTCCCTCCCCAATACCATCTCCACTCTCCTCCGTCACAGGAAATGATTCTTTGTAGGTCCCCAGCAATGCAGAACTTTGACGTCCTCTATCACTTTCTGTTTTCACTCTCCATAACCTGGTTCTATATCTGATAGTTGTACTATGGTATTCAGATAATGTGTGACAAGTTACCTCATTGTAGCCAAAAAAGGAATTAATCATCTTTCTCTCTCATGTCTCACACATAGGAATCTCTCTCTCTCTCTCTCTCCCTCTCTCTCTCTCTCTCTCTCTCTCTCTCTCTCATATTTCTTTGTAATAAAAAAATTGCTCCACTATTGAAAAATTGACAAAGCATATCAACAGGCAATTGGAAGAAATTTTATCACCTATTTATCTATTCATCTATCTAGAGCTATTGTTTTTCTATTTAAAATATTCCAATTCACTAATAATCAAACAATTATAATAAAAGTAGTCTGTGGTTCCACCTCAGATTTTAAAGATTGGCAAAGTTGACAAAATAGTAAAATAATAAATATTGGTGGGACTCAGTGAAAGCTGTCATTTAAAGCACTATGGATGGGTTTTTCATTTGGTCTAGCCTTTCTGAAAAACAACTGGAAACTCAGTGCATAGCCATTGATCCAGTAATTCAACTTTGAGGCCTTGACCCAAAAGACATGACAGAGAAAACAAAATGTTCTATGTACAATATTTCCAACACCTCTTTTTTGCAGTGACAAATAACTGGAAATTAAAAAGGTGTTTGTGAATTGGACAATGCCTGAATAAATTATGGTACAAGAATGTAATAGAATGCTATTGTATGGTAAAAACAAAAACAGAAATAATAACCATGGAGATGGTTGTCCTGCAAATCTGTGTCCCAATTTTTCCAAATCCTCTCCAACATTTGTCACTTTCCCCTTCTGTCATTTTAGCCAATTTGGTAGGTGTGAGATGATATCTCAAGGGTTTTTTAATTGGAATTTCTCTAATCAATTACTTGGAGCATTTTTATATCACTATAAATTATTTTGATTTCTTCAGGTAATAAGTGTCTTAGGGCAGACTTGAACTCATGAAGAGAAGTCTTCCCAACTCCAGGTTCAGCACTCTATCCACTGTGCCACCTTGCTGCCCTCCCTCCCCCCAAAAAACACTTGCTTAATCCTCAAAAACTTCTTTTATCTCTGCAACACCCTCTCCACCAGGTTCCCATGCCTAAAGAAAGAACAGGAAAATTCACCAAGACACTATTCCCCAAGGATGACAGGATTCAGATACCTTCCTCTCCTGTTTTCCTGTCTGGTATTGGGGTTAGCCTAAGGATTGTGCCTAATCCATAGGCTTTTGGGATCCAGGAAATTCTTATTATCCTGCCTTTACCTTTTCAACTGGGTTCCTTTCTCATTATCCCTGGAGTGAACTTTCCACATAGCTCTACTAAGTCAAAAAGGGCTCTTGGCTACTGGCTCCTCTCTTCTATGGAACCCTGAGTCTAAGAGACTCATAAATACATTAAAACATGTTAACATCCTGTCATCAATCATTACAGCCCATGTCAAGTGACCTGGGGAGTGGGAAAGGTAGGACAAATTCTGATTGTATGGAATTTCAGAAGGACCAGACAAAGTCTTCTAATACTTGATGAGAGTTTCCCTATTAATCCCTAAATTTTCCTCCAGGTAAAATGATCACAATTTCTTCTAATAATTCTGATATGCCAAAATCCAAGGCCCCTCACCTTCCTCATCACCCTCCTGGGTGGCAATAACAGTGCTCAAGAAGTCATCTATCACATTCTGGATCCCTGACAATGGGGACACAGGCCAATGTTACTTGTGTCCATTTCTTAAAGACCTACTTGGATACTGTTGGGGATTTTTTTATCCATAAAGGAGTCACCAACCTTCTGTATAACATTAGACAAATCACTTAACCTCTCTGGGACTCAATTTACTCAACTATAAAATGGAAGGGTTCTCTAGAGGTTGTCTAAAGCATCATCTAGTCCAATACTATGATCCTATGAATGTATCCAGATTCTTCCATATGGGGAAACACTCTTCAATAGTGACTAGGTGCCAAAGTTAATGGTAACCACGCATAGCTATGCAGATTCAAAGAAAGGCTGAGTATCTGCCATGGGGAAAAGACCAGCTCCTACACAGCCTAAACCCTAGCCCCTCAAGCATTTTCAATTTAATTGAGTAAATATTTATTAAACATTTACTATGTTCTGAGCACTATGTTAAGTGATGACTCTATAAAAGCAAAAGGGAGAGAGGGGAGTGCCAACAGTGGGAATATGTACAGGAGCATCATGTTCCTTGGAAGTCAAACCAAGCAAAGATGTGGATGGAAAGTGCAGAGTTACCTGGAGAATCCAGATCCAACCTGTGTGAAGGAAACCCTTGGGAAGACTTTAGTGCTGCACTCTCCAGCTCTCCAATCAGAGGAGAGAGGATGCTGAGGAAGATGGGAAGGTCTTGAGTAACCAAAGCTAAGTAAAACAGCATGAGGAGATGTCAGGTGACCAGCTTCTCCTGGATGAGGCAGCATACTCATTGGAGCTCAAGCCAAGCAGAGCTGTAGAAGGCAAGGGAAGGTTTATCAGCAACCTGGGGCTCTCTCTCTGAAGGGAACTAGAATTCTTTCACACTTTCCTATAACTCACAGCAGCCAAAGGGGAAATTCTGAAGGCAACCCTGCTGCCTAACCCTGTCTCCATCTCCACACCTCTGTAGTAGAGATCAAGGACCAGAGACAATGTGGTTCATTGTCTATCTATGTCTAGAGAGCTGCTGAAAGAGGACAATCCACTGTGAAAAAAATGGTTTTCCTTAGTAATCAGTATCTTGGAGGCTCAGAGCCCCCACCCCCAACCTTTTTCTCTAGTTCTTCACAAGGACATTACTGATAATGAGATTGTACTGAGTCTTATCTTGGTCAAACCCAAGCCAGAGGCTGAATTGATTTAACCAAAGTCTGCTCAGGCTTAGGTGGAGACAGGTTGTTCTGTCCAGATAGCCCAAGGCTGAGAGTGGTCTGGTTTGGTTGGAGGATAGAAGAGGCATTTTCTCTGAGGTGGGGTGATATCAGCCTCTGTTGAAAAGACATATAAACCAAGCACTCTAACTCCCAAATTAAGCCAGTTCTTGACTGTAACTCACAAGCAATGCATGTCAAGCAGCTTGAGAGAAATCCAAACATGGACACACAACCTAATCCATTTGTCTCTTTTCTTAGAACAAACTCTGTACAGGTTGACACCACTTACCTGCAAAAGGTGTTAGGGGCCTGCTTGCACAGCCATCCCTGACAGGAGAGTGAGAGGCAAGATGCCACCCTGTCACCTTCTAGTAGTGAGGATGGAGGAGGGGAAATAATGACCAACTTTATGGCCTCACTTAACCCAAGCCAGGAAAGAAATCCCATCATGAACTGCTGAGTAGACAGATTTGGCTTCTTCTCTTCACTGAGGCAAGAGCTCCCTGATTTAATGAAATTTATTCCTTGGAAATGTTGTAGGAGACTGGGGGAGTACACCCTTTGACCTTAGGGTCAAGCAGAACTTGGTAGTGACTCTGATGCTTCTGACTCTCCAGAGAAGTATGTCAGGTCCAAATGTGACTTGACAGTCTTAGGGTAGTAGGGGGTAATACAAAGACTCAGGCCTTTGAGACTTTTTACCTTGGTCCCTTAACTCCCTGCCTCTCTGAAGGCTCATTTCTTCTTGCTCAGGAGAGACCTTATTGTTTCTTTTACTCTACTACTTTTCATTATCTTTTCTGTAATAATTTGATGTTTCATCATTTCATAATTCTTTTTCATGAGTACAAGTATCATTTAATACAAGTCATTTCATGACATATTGGTGGGTCAGCTTTTCAGCTGAGAATTTTCACTGTAGCTCATGTGCATCATGAATCTCATCAAATATTTCTCTCTGACATAACATTATGCCCCCATTTGCTGAAGATCCTCCCACCAAGCTTTCCAATGATCGTGGTCTAAAAAAGGAGAAAGATTGGACCCCAAGCAGACTTGGGATGTGGCAGCCTCATTACCAAACATAAAAGATCTAGAAGGCAGAGGACAGCTTTTTTTTTCAGATATGCATAGTTATCCCTGCTTTATCCAGTTTGGCCAGTTTAACTCTACTCAGGAAAGGCCATGGGTATGGGATGGGGACCAGGTCTGCTCCATGCCTGAGGAAACTTAAGTAAAACGGTCTTATAATGCAGCACAAATGTAAGCTGGACATAAGGATGGTAACTTGCCTGAAGCTTAATGTTTAACATTGCAGTGAATTACCAACCAGTGACTTGGATTTAAGTGAGGGGAGCTGTGCAAAGTCACCAGCCTCACTTTCTCCTCTGGAGCCATCTGGGTCCAGTGACCAGATGTGGATCAGCACAACTGGAGATGGCTCAGAATGCAGTGGGGGACTTTGGCCTTTTCAAGCTAAGGTCTTTAACAGGTCTCAGTATGACTGACGCAGTGCCCATTCAGTGATTAAGACTTAACAAGAAATGAGGCAAAGAATGGCCTCTTTAAAAAAATAGATCCTGGAAGGGAAGACCTTCAGGGTTTTGGACCAAAACAAAAACAAATCACTGAATGGGTGCTGCCTCAGTCAAACTGAGACCTGTTAAAGACCTTAGCTTGAAAAGGCCAAGGTTCTTCACTGCATCCTGGGTCATCTTCTGTTTTCCTGATCCATATCTGGCCCTTGGACCCAGATGGCTCTGGAAGAGAAAGTGAGGCTGGTGACTTTGCACAGCACTGCCTCACTTAAATCCAATTCACTTGTCGGGGCATCACCTCCCTGATGTCATGGTCCTCTCTGAGAACTAAAGACTAACAGCTGCAGAATTACCATCAAAAGGACACCAATGTGCTCTGATCATCTCCAAAAGCATTTCAGATGGAGAACACAATGAGATTTGTTCAGCAATTTGTGTGTGTGTGTGACTCGGGGGGATGAATGAGAGAATCCCCATACCCTATAACTCCTCATCTCTGGTTTGAGAAGAGGCAGTCGGATGTGGGATGAGGAGGCTCTGTATGTAACCCCAGCTCATACAATAGAAAATACCTAGAGCTACTCCATACCCAGACTTCTCTGGCAGTTAAGAAGAGAAGAGAAGGAAATCTCTGCACAAACTTAAAAGGCCTCTCTAGATGTCAGCTATCTTTATCTGTAATATGAATTTTCTTGGTCTCATTCCATCTCCATGAGCAGAGACATCTTCCAGAGGGGTCAAACACACAGCTCCAGGGCCCAGGGCTGCATGTTCCAAACCAGATTCAATTGTCGTTGGGAAACGTTGGTTTCCCGGGGAAGTTCATCGGTATTGTACATCATTTTCATGATAGCATGCTTGCCCAGGTTCTGGATAATGGACAATGCTCTCCCACTTTCCCAGTCACCAGTGGAGTGAAACAAGGCTGTGTGCTTGCCCCCATCCTTTTTAGCATGATGTTTTCAGCCATGTTGTCAAATGCTTTCAATAAGGATGAACATGGCATCAAGGTCAGCTACTGCGCTGATGGTAAATTCTTCAACTTGAAAAAACTACAAGCCAAGACCAAAGTGTAGGGAGGGTTGGTGCATGATTTTCTGTTTGCAGATGATTGTGCGCTCAATGCCGCCTCTGAGACTGAGATGCAGCAAAGTATGGATCCATTCTCTGCTGCTCGTGCTACATTTGGCCTAACAATTAACACCAAGAAAACACAGGTGCTCCATCAAACACCACCACACCATCCATATGTAGAACCATCAGTTACAGCAAATGGAGAAGTTTGGAATGCTGTGGGTAAGTTCACCTACCTTGGCAGTGTACTCTCCAGGGATGTGCACATTGATAATGAGGTGGATGCAGGCATTGCCGGAGCTAGCTCAGTGTTTGGGAGGTTCTGAAGGAAAGTGTGGGAGAGAAGAGGTATTAGACTGACTACCAGACTGAAGGTATACAGAGCCATTGTGCTGACTTCGTTGTTGAATGCCTGTGAAACCTGGACGATCTACCAGCGCCATGCCAGGACATCGAATCACTTCCATGTGAATTGTCTTAAGAAGATCCTGAAGATCACGTGGCAGGAGAAGGTGCCAGGTGCTGAGGTCCTTTCTCGAACTAAACTGCCAAGCATTCAAACTCTGCTTCAGAGAGCACAACTCTGATGGGCTGGCCATGTTGCTTGAATGCAAAATGTACACTTGCCAAAAAGACTTTTATGGAGAACTCAAACAGGGCAAATGTTTACATGGTGGTCAGAAGAAGCAATACAAGGACACTCTCAAGATGTCTCTTAAGAACTTTGGAATTAGTTGTGTGACATGGGAGACTCTGGCACAGGACAGCTCATCATGGCATGCCCTCATCAGAGAAGGTGCTGTGCTCCATGAGCAGAGGAGAATTGAAATAGTTCAAGAAAAACTCGAGATACACAAACTTAGAGAACCCACCCCAAAAGTTCACACCACTATTCATGCCTGACCTGTGGCAGAGCACTCCAAGCTTGTATTGGTCTGATCAGCCACAGTCAGATACACTGAAACTTGACTCCAGCATAGTGATGTTGTTTGGGTCCTCTTTGAAAATGAAGGACAGCAACAAATTGTAATTGGGAAATGTTTACCAAATATATAAAAATACAACACAACATAGATGTTAAATTTGTATTTTTCTAAGTCAGTATGACAGAGTATAGGCCCTGGAAAGCTCCCCCCAACTTCCTCTGAATTCTCCCACATGGCCCTGAGGCTCATTTCAGTATAATCCTTTCAACTGTCTTTGCATTGTGGCTTTGACCCTACCTCAATCTCCAAATCTCTGTTACCTGTAACCTGGCCCAGCCCTTCATTGTCTTACCTCTGGATGTTGTCTCTGCCACTTACCACCCTTAATTCCATCTAGATCCCTTCTGAAAGTCAGCGAAGACTACTTGGCCACTCCTAAATCACATCCAGATCTTCCCATAGTCTTTCTGTATATAAGTGTCCATCTTGCCCCCATTAGAAAGTTCAGATTCTTAAAATCTGGCCAATAGTGCAGCTTCTCTAGGGATCTCACTCACCCCAATCGGTGTTTTGATATATCCTGTCTCTAAAGAAGGCTTGAATTGAATTCATTAATTTGGGGGTTCCCAGCACTCCTAGACCGTAACAATGTGACTTTCAAGCATCAGTCTCTATTTGAGTTTGACAGGGCTGTGAGGACTCTAATTGTGCCTGGAGAGTGTGGAGGCCATTGGTGTGGGAAGGGGAGCTGCCATGGCCATTTATGGATTCAAATCTTTTCTGTCCTCTGGGTTGTGTTTGTTTTTTGTTTTGTTTTTATCATATTAAGTAAAGCTTGTCCTGTGATCTCTGCATGGCTGGGCTGCATCTTCCCATGGGGATTAAGACCCCTTTGTTTTTTTAATACCCGAGATGACCTAAGTCAGTGGTTTCTAGAAGAAACCCTAGTTGGGGAACTCAGGCAAAAAAAAAAAAACTGCGTCAAATCACCAAGATTGAGTTGGATCCTTTTAGAGTCAGAAGGAACATTAGTTCAGCGACGTGGGTTACACCTTTCTGCACCTCTAAGTGGTGAATAAGAGCTTGGTTCAAGGAAGTCAGAGAGGCCTCTCATTAGCACTTAATGGATACTTAGAATTGAAAAATCTCCTTCCTATTATCCTAAGTAGTCTGTAGGATAAGTACCTCCAGGAAAGGAATCTTTGGAAAGATCTCTCACTGGACAACACATTTTGTTGTTTTTTTATTTTGTTTTTAATTTATGGAATAAAACAAGAATTTTCATAACATAGTATGATAAAGAAAAGACAATCATACATGAAACTGCCAATCTACTATGTACAACCTGCTATTCCTTTCAAATATACAACAAAGTTATTACAGAATTTTTTTTCTTCCTTCCCCATCTCCTGCCCTGGAGATGACTACCATTAGACGCAAATAGGTATATAAATACATGCTTGTGTGTGGTGTGTGTGTGTGTGTTTGTGTGTAAAATTATACTCTACATACTTCTATTTATCAGTTCTTTCTCTGGATTCAGAAAACATATTTCTTCATATATCCTTTATAGTTAATTTGTGCATTTATAATAGTCAAAATGACTTATTCACTCAAAGTCATTCTTAAAACAATAGTGCTGTTACTGCATACAATGATCTCTTGGTTCAGCTCATTTTACTCTTCATTATTTTGTACAAGTCTTTCCATGTTTTCTCATCATTTCACAGTAGTATTTCACCACAATCATGTACCACAACTTGTTCAGCCATTACCCAATCAATGGACATTTTTGACATTTCCAGTTCTTTGCCACCATACAGAGAGCTGCTATAAGCATTTTGGAACATGTAGGGTCTTTTCCTTTTTCCCTCATCATCTTGGCAAATAGACCAAGTAGTGGTATTGCTGGGTCAAAGGGTATAGGTGGTTTAATAACTCTTTGGGCATAATTCCAGATTGCTCTTGACAAGGCATTTTGTTACAGCAAATGGGCCCCATTTATGTCCAGGGGAAAAAGAGAAGGGCATTCATCCCATGGTCTCACTATTTCTTGAAACAGACTTCTTTCTAGATCTACCTAGCTATCTAAGTAGCTAGGTACTATAATGGATAGAGCACTGGGACTAGAATCAGAAACACTTGAGTCCAAATCCAACCACAGATCCAGCTAGGTGACTCTGGAGAAGTCACTAACACTCTTTCTGCCTCAATTTACCAACTATAAAATAATGACAATCATGGCACCTACCATACAGGGTTCTGGGTAGGATCAACTGGAATAATATTTGTAAGATCTTTAGCATGGTGCCAGGCACATAGTAGGCACTATATCGATGCTTATTTGCTCTCTCTCAACATATGTGTGTGTGCACATACATGTGTGTACATATACATATATAACAGAGCTTTTAAAAAACACTATTTCTCTTTTCACATTAAATAATTGCTCTTTACACACTGGGTGAAGGACACAGAGAGAAGGACACAGAGGGAGGGAGAATAGATATAAATATTTACTAGGCACCTACTATGTGCTTCCCACTGTGCTAAGCATTTTATAAATTTTATCTCATTTGTCCCCACAACAATCCTGGGAGATAGATGATATAATAATCCTCATTTTACAGTTGAGGAAACTGAGACAGAGGTTAAGTGACTTATACAAGGTCAGCGAGGAATGTCTGAGGCTCGATTGGAACTCAAGCAGGTCTTCCTGACTTCAGGCCCGGCACTCTACCCACAGGACCACTTAGCTGCCACACCAGCAGTGTCCCCTGACCAGTTCAGTGTCAATGTCTCTGACTTAGTCTTCTTGTTCATAGAAAAGCAATGTTAAAATAAGTCTTTATCCTCCATGAATAGATAATATGAGTCACTGGTGAGTGGGAAGGGAAGGAGAAGGTCTCATCCAATGCAATAAATTGGTACAATTATGAGGAAAGAAAATTCTCAAGGGAATTGTTGCTTTGGAGTCCACCATTCCTGTGGCAACAAGTAGAGGGAGAAAATCAAGAAGTATCTAAGGATTAGGTTTGGAAGTCCCCTATTTCTTTGAATCTCCATCTCCTCCCCTGAAAGATTATGCTCATTTTCTCTGGGTAGCTGATCCTTAGTTGTAATCCAAGTTCCTTTGCCTTATAGAATATTGTATTCCACACCCTATGATCTTTTAACATAAAAGTTGCAAGGTCCTGCATAATCCTGACTGTGGTTCTATGATGATTAAATTGTTTCTTTCTGGCTGCTTGCAGTATTTTCCCTTTGACTTAGTAATTTTGGAATTTGGCTACTATATTCCTTGGATTTTCCAATTAGGGATTTCTTTCTATGGTTATTTTACCCTCTGGTTCTAGAATCTCCGGGCAGTTTTCCTTGATGATTTCCTGAAAGATGCTGTCCAGGCTCTTTTTTCATCATGATTTTCAGGTAGACCAATAATTTTTAAATTGTCTCTCCTAGGTCTATTTTCCAGGTCAATTGTTTTACCAATGAAGTATTTTACATTTTTCGTTATATTTTCATTCTTTTGTTTCTTTTTGATTGATTCTCGCTCTCTCATAGAGTCATTAGCTTCCATTTGCCCAATTCTAATTTTTAACAAATTGTTTTCTTCTATTAGATTTTGTACCTCCTTTTCCACTTGGCCCATTTTACTTTTAAGGAATTCTTCTCCTCAATGAGTTTTTGTGTCTCCTTTTCTGTTTGGCCAAGTCTGCTTTTTAAGGAGTTGTTTTCTTCAGTTAATTTTTGTCCTTTCTTTCCCAAGCTATTGCCTCTCTCTTGCATACTTCTCATTTCTTTTCCCTATTTTTCTTCTACCTCTCTTATTTGACTTTTAAAATCCTTCTTGAGCTCTTCCAAGAAGACTTTTTGGGCTTCAGACCAGTTCATATTCCCTTTTGAGGTTCCAGATGTGGGTTGTTGACAATGTTGTTTTCTTCAAAATTTCTGCCTTGATCTTCACTGTTCCCATAATAAGAATCTATAGTATGTTTCTTTTTGTTCAGGGCATTTGCTTATTCCCTGGCCTTTAAAGGGATTGCGCTCTCCTGCTGGGGAGCAGGGGCCACTGACCCAAGCTTCTTGTGTTAGGAGCCCAGGGCCTGATCACTGGCTTTGTGTGCTGGGGCCTCTGATGCTGGCAGTTGGAGGCTGTAGGGTTCTGGCAGCTTACCTGATGTTGGGCTGGAATCAGCAACACTGGAACTCTAGGGGCAGGATTGGGTAGTCTGGCCCCTGGAGGTTAGCTGTACTCCTGGGCCTTTCCTTTCACTTTCTTCGGCTCCTTTCAGATGTATGTTCACTGCTGTGAGATGTTTCTCCACCTGGGGCTTTCCCCTTTGGAGAACTTCCCAGAGTTGTTGGGTTTTGGGGTTTTTTTTTGTTTGGTTGGGTTTTTTTAGGCAATTGGGGTTAAATGACTTGCCTAGGGTCACGCAACTAGTAAGTGTCAAGTGTTTGGTCTGAAGCCAGATTTGAACTCAGGTCCTCCTGACTTCAGGGCCAGTGCTCTATCCACTGTGCCACCTAGCTGCCCTTAAATTTTTTTTTTTTTTGCTTTTTTTGGTGAGGCATTTGGTGTTAAGTGACTTGCCTAGGGTCACACAGCTAATAAGTGTCAAGTGTCTGAGGCCAGATTTGAACTCAAGTCCTCCTGACTTTAAGGCCATAGCTCTATCTACTCTGCCACCTAGCTGCCCCTGCTTCCCAGAGTTTTGCTGAGGCACTGGGAGACTTGGCTGCCATAGAATGCTGTGGCATGTGGTGATTTTCCAAGCCAGTTTCCACTGGTTTCCCTGCCTGTACTGAGGCACTTGGGGGTCCTGGTGTTGGTGTTTGCCTGCTTCACCACCTGGGGTTCAGGATCTCCCCCTGGTATGCTGAGGTGGGGCTTTCCACTAGCCTGGTGGGATGCCTCCAGTTCTGTATGGCTCCCCCTCCCCCCAGGGCAAGAGGGGCCTTTCCCATTAATCCCTCATGCTTCCTAGGCTACTGGACTGCTGCACCCTGTCTTTCTGCTGGTTCAGCTGTCCCAGGGTATTTCCTGGGGTGATATTTTTTGGCTTTCAGAGGTTAATAAGGGATAGTGAGAGCGACTTACTTCTTCCTCCACCATCTTGGCTCTCAGAAGCAGAATGCATCTAAGGATTAGGAAGAAATGTCAGGCCTGAACCAGGAATGACCAGACAGAAAACTCTGGGGCCATCTTGGACTCTTCATTCTCACTTACTCTATATATTCAAACTATTTCCAAGTCTTGCTGTTTCTACCTCCACGACATCACTAATTTACATCCCATCTCTCCCCTCAAACAGTGAAAATCAGAAATCAGGCCATCAGCACCCAAATATGTTTTTCTACAAGACTAATCTGTACGCATCACTCTCTAATTTCAATAAACTCCAATGGTTCCCTCTCATGACCAGAAACTTCCCCATTTGGGATTAACAGTCATTCCTAACCACATCAGAACATTCTTGACAGTTTGATCAATCACCTCTCCTCTCTCCACTCAAGGCCTCTGAGGCCTCTCAGGTTCTCTCCTCAAGGCCTAAAATGTACTCTCTCACCAGCTCCATCCCTCAGAATCCTTCATGTCCTTCAAGGCTCAGCTCAAGCAAACCTTGACTGCCTGAGTCACCCTCCAATTCCTACTGCCTTCTGCCCCAATATTGTCTTGTATCTAGTTTCAACATAGGACTCCCTTAAATGGTACCTCCAAAAGATAGGCCTGTGTTGTGTGCTGTGCGCAGTATATTCAAAGAAACACTTGGCCCTCAATAGATGAGAGAATGCTGGCCATGATGTTCCATACCTACCATGAGAGACAGACATGAGGTGATTGGAAACAGGTCAATAGAGACCTCCAGGAGAGTGGTTAAAGACAGAGATTGAAGGGGACATTCAGACCCTTCTAGCTGTAAACTGGTGTGAAAGCCTGGCCCAACACATCCCTTGAATTCCAAGGCTTGTAGTCCTAGAGACTGCTAAGAGTAGACTTTCCCTAGGTAAGAGAACTCCATCTCCTCATTGGAGCTGAGACCCGATCTCTCTCTGAATAGAGGTCACTGACTCTAGACCATTCTTAGATATATTCTCATCTGTAGAATTTCTCTGATTTCTGCTGGCTTTTGCTGAGACAAATGATTTACCTGCAATTCACTATTCCTGTTGGTCTTTGTGTGTGAAGGCAGTCTGAGAATGGCCCATCTCCTACTCTCTGTAGATGTGGACTTGGCCTCAGACCATATCTATCCATGCCACCTCTGAGCCATGTCTATATATTTACACAACTCACACACATTTGTAGCCTATATATACAAAGTTCTAAAGACACCTACTCCTGACTCTTGGGTAAGCTCTTTGAGAGTAGGAATTGCTTTCTGTGCTGTCTCTTTATCCCCAGCAACTAGCAGAGTTCTTGGATCTTAGTAGGTGCTTTACAAAATACTTCTTGATAGATGGACCTCCATTTGATTGAAGACCAAACTGAGGCTAAGACAAGGAAAATGACTTGCCCATAGGCACACAGAAATGCAGTGTTGGGGCAAGATTCAAACCCACATCTCTTCTGAGATCAAGGACACCACTTTATTCACTATATCATAATGCACTTTGTAAGCAGGTTTCCCAGGAATACAGTGTTATTGATCACCACATAACTGAGGGGCAGATCCAATGGCAGACTTTTATTACTCTATCTCTTTGTCACTGGGGACACTTCCCTAAAGATGGTGTTGTAGAAGGAGAAAAGATTAGGACAAGAGAATAAGGAGCAGAAGCCCTAAAGAGGCAGAGAGGACAAGTGGCAGTTTCTGCTGTTGGCTATGACTGACCAAGCAGTGTTATCTCTGCTTGCCTGAAAGAGAGACAGTGATAGAGGTAAGTACATAGTATGGGGAGTCAGGTACAGGGCCTCATGTGTCACCAGCCTAGAGGAGGTCTACTCCAACAAATAGCCACTGTCCTCGTCTTGAAGAGTAGAGTAAAAGGAAAGACATCGTCTAAGGCCTCATGTCTCCCTGTCTTTTCCTTATGAAACTCTTTAAATAAAGGCATAAAGTCAGATGTCAGATTCCTCAAGGTTCAATGGGCCATGCTCTCCCACCTTGTCTTCTTTTCTCAGGCTTGATCCACAAGGCTTGCCCTCAGACCTTATCCCTGGCCCTAAAAAAGAGGAGACTCCAGCTCAGCTATGTTCCCCTCCCTCATCTTCTTCCCCCACTACCACTCCCATCATGGGACTTCAGCTAAATACTTCTCTGCCTCTAAAGGTCAAGGCTGGGGCTCAGCATCCTCTCTTATTTCCAGTCTGTTTCTGCAGGTCTCCATCTCTCTGAGTCTCTATGTTTCTGTGACTCTTCTATTTCAATGTCTCTCACTCTGCGTAACCTAGTTCCTGATCAGGGCAGGTATTGTGGGGGTGTTATATGAGAGGGGGCACCCTAATGAGACCAAAGCTGAGGAATGGGACACATCATCTCACACACATACATATCATACCACACACATGCTGAACACACATACATCACACACAAACACACATGCACGCGCACACACATACACACACACTAAACAACAATCTCCCATAGAATATCCTGATCATTCAGCCTCCATTTGATTCCTCCAGTGAGAATGAACTCAATTTTTTCAGTGGTTTTTCAGGTCCCATATCCTACTTGGTCCAGGCACAGAGTGGTGTACTCATATGATTTTATTTTGCTTTTATCATTTATACAATCAATTATGTTAATAGTTTTCATTACAGTAAGCTATCCTTGCATTCCTGGTATAAACTCACTTGAGCATAATGTATTATCAGAGTAATATAATCTTTTAACTAATATTTTATTTAGAATTTTTACCTCTATATTGATTAATAAAACTGTTCTATAAATTTCTTCCTGTTCTTACTCTTCCTGGTTTAGTTATCAGTATCATTTTTGTTTCATAAAAGGAGTTTGGTCAGATCCCTTCTTTGCCTATTATTCTGAATAATGTATTTAATATTGAATTTGTTGATCTTTAAATGTTTCACAGAATTCACTTGTAAATTCATCTGGTCTCAGTGCTTTTCTCTTAGGAAGCTCATTTCTGGTCTGTCCAATTTCCTTTTTTTTTTTTTCAATTTCTTTTTCTTTCTTTCTTTTTTTTTTTTTGACTGGGGTTAAGTGACTTGCCCAGGGTCACATAGCTAGTAAGTGTCAAGTGTTTGGTCTGAGGCTGGATTTGAACTCAGGTCCTCCTGACTTCAGGGGCAGTGCTCTATCAGCTCAATTTCTTTTTCTAAAATAGATCTATTTAGATATTCAATTCCCTCTTCTGCTAATCTAGGAAATTTATAGTTTTGTAAATATTCTTCCATTTCACTTAAATTGCTAAATTTATTGGCATGTAATTTGGCAAAATAACTTCTTATAATTGATTTAATTTCATCTTCATCAGTGGTAGATTCACCCTTTTCTAATGATTATGTTTTCTTCTCTCTTTTTTTAATCCAATTAACCAATAGTTTATCTACTTTATTGGTTTATTAACAAAAACAACTCCTTGTCTTATTTATTAATTCAATGGTTTTTACACTCAATTTTATTAATCTCGCCTTTAATTTTTAGGATTTCCAATTTAGTGTTTAATTAGGGATATTTAGTTTGTTCTTGTTCTACTTTTTTTAATTGTATACACAATTCATTGGACTGATCAGTCTCTATTTTATTGACGTAAGCATTTAGAGATATGAATTTTCTTCTGATTCCTGTTTTTCCTCAATTACATATGTTTTTATATGTTGTCTCATTGTCATTCTCTTTAATGAAATTATTGTTTCTATGGTTTGTTCTTTAACCAAACATTCTTTAATATTAGTTTGTTTAATCTCCAATTGGTTTTTAATCTCTGTTTCCATGGTTCTTTATTAAATATAATTTTTGTTGCATCATGATCTGAAAAGGTTACTTTTAATATTTCTGCTTTTCTGCTTTTAACTGTAAAATTTTTATATTCTATATGGTCAATATTTGTAAAGGTACCATGAACTACTGAGACAAAGGTGTATTCCTTTCTATTTCCATTAAATTCTCTCCAATTCTCTATCATATCTATCTCATCTAAAATTCTACTCACTTCCTTGACTTCTTTCTTATTTAATTTTGGTTAGATTTAACAAGTTCTGAGAGGGGAGGATTAAAGTCCCTCATTATTATAGTACTGCTATCTATTTCCATCCCATAATTCATTTAACTTAAAATTTTAAATGTTATTGTATTTGGTGTGTATAGGTTCAGTAATAATATTGCTTCATGTGTCAATGTGTCAATGGTATTTTTATAGTTACCCTGCTTATCTCTCTTAATTAAGTCTATTTTAGCCTTAACTTTCTCTGAGATCATAATTTCTACCCCTGCCTTTTTTGCATCAGGTGAAGCATAATAAATTTTATGCCAACCTTCCATTTTAACTCTGCATGTATCTCCGATTATTAAATGTGTTTCTTGCAAACAATACATTGTTGGATTGTGATGTTTAATTCATTCTGCTTTCCATTTTCCTTTTTAACTTACTCAGAAAAGTTGAATATAATCCTTAACTTTTTTTCCCCTGTAAAGAGGCATGCACATTAAAATTTATTTATTTTTAGTTATCAACATTCACTTCCATGAGATTTTGAGTTCCGAATTTTTACCCCATCTCACCCCTCCCCCCACCCCAAGATGGCATGCATTCTGAATACCCTTTCCCCTAGTCTGCCCTCCCTTCTATCTCTCCCCCCCATTTTCTTATACCCTTCCCCTTCTATTTTCCTGTAGGGCAGGATAGATTTCTGTACTCCATTTCCTGTATTTCCTATTTCCCAGTTGCATGTGAAAACATTTTTTTAAACATGTGTTTTTAAAACTTTGGGTTCCAGATTTTTTCCCTTCCTCCCTCCCCACCCACCTTCATTGAAAAGACAAGCAACTCAATGCAGGTTATACATGTGCAGTTATGCAAAACACTTCCATAGCAGTCATGTTGTGAAAAACTAACTCTATTTCCCTTAATCCTATTCTGCCCCCCCATTTATTCTAATCTTTCTTTTGACCTCTCCCTCCTCAGAAGTGTTTGCTTCTGATTACCCCTTCTCCTCTATCATCTATCTGCCTTCCCCTCTATCATTCTCCTATTCTCTTGTCCCCTTTCCCCCCTATTTTCCTGGAGGGTAAGATAGATTTCCATATGCAATTGAGTGTGCATGTTATTCCCTCCTTAAGCCAAATAGTATGAGAATAAGATTCACTTATTCCCTCTCACCTTCCCCTGTTTCCCCTCCACTGTAAGAGCATTTTCTTTTCTGTTTTTTTCTGAGATAATTTACCCCATTCTACCTCTCCCCTTCTCCTTCTCCTAGTATAATCCTCTCTCACCCCTTAATTTTATTCTCCAGATATCACCCCTTCATCTTCAACTCACCCTGTGCCCTCTATCTATCTATCTATCTATCTATCTATCTATCTATCTATCTATCT
>NW_020954568.1:1731708-1793312 GCF_900497805.2 Vombatus ursinus | reverse complement strand
TCTATCTATCTATCTATCTATCTATCTATCTATCTATCTATCTATCTATCATCTATCTATATCTATATAGATATATATACATACATACATATAATTTTTTTTCCTCCAACTACCCTAATACTGACAAAGGTCTCATGAGTTACAAATATCCTTCCATGCAGGAATGTAAACAGTTCAACCTTAATAAGTCTCTTATGATTTCTCTTTCTTGTTTTCCTCTTCATGTTCCACTTGAGTCTTGTATTTGAAAGTCAAATTTTCTATTCAGCTCTAGTCTTTTCATCAAGAATGCCTGAAAGTCCTCTATTTCACTGAATGACCATTTTTTCCCCTGAAGGATTATACTCAGTTTTGCTGGGTAGGTAATCCTTGGTTGTAACCCTATCTCCTTCGCTCTCCAGAATTTTATATTCCATACCCTCCAGTCCCTTAATGTAGAAGCTACTAAAATCTTGTGTTATCTTGATTGTGTTTCCACAATATTTGAATTGTTTCTTTCTGGCTGCTTGCAATATTTTCTCCTTGATCTGGGAACTCTGGAATTTGGCTACAATATTTCTAGGAGTTTTCCTTTGGGGATCTCTTTCAGGAGGAGATCGGTGGATTCTTTCCATTTCTATTTTGCCCTCTGGTTCTAAAATGTCAGGGCAGTTTTCCTTAATAATTTCTTGAAAGATGACGTCTAGGTTCTTTTTGTGATTGTGACTTTCAGATAGTCCAATAATTTTTAAATTATCTCTCCTGGATCTATTTTCCAGGTCTGTTGTTTATCCAATGAGATATTTCACATTATTTTCTAATTTATCATGCTTTTGGATTTGTTTTACAGTGTCTTGATTTCTCATAAAGTCTCTAGCTCCCAATTTCTCTCTTCTAATTTTTAAGGAAGTATTTTCTTCAGTAAGCTTTTGGACCTCCTTTTCCATTTGGCTAATTTTGCTTTTTAGGGCATTCTTCTCCTCATTGTCTTTTTGGACCTCTTTTGCCATTTGGGTTAGGCTATTTTCTAAGGTGTTATTTTCTTCAGTAATTTTTTGGGTCTCCTTTAGCAAGCTGTTGATTTGTTTTTCATGATATTCTTGCAACACTCTCATTTCTCTTTCCAGTTTTTCCTCTGCTTCTCTTACTTTCTTCTCAAAATCCTTTTTGGGCTCTTCCAAGGCCTGGGACTGATTCATATTTTTCTTGGAGGCTTTGGATGTAGGAGCTTTGACTGCATTGTCTTCTTCTGGTTGTGTGTTTTGATCTTCTTTGTTACCAAAAAAAGATTCTATGATCTGATTCTTCTTTCAAGGTTTGCTCATGATCCCAGCCAATTACTTGAGTTTTAAACTCTTTGTTAAGGTAGGGGTTTGCGTCCAATGTGGAGAATGTACTGTCTCAAGCTTTGGGGGTTTGTATAGCTGTTTTCAGAGATACTTCTAGGTACCTGTAAATTTTCAGTTCTTCCAAGGTGATATGATAAGGGGTGAGGTGTTTACTCCTTTCCTGGCCTGTGCTCTGGTCTATGAGTAACCACAAGCACTCTTTTCTGTCTTGGAACTGTGAGGAAGATTTCCTCTCCACCACCACTACAAACTCCACCATGCCAACACTCCTCCTCACCCTGGGACTGCCACCCAGAACTGTGACCCGGATCCAAGCACAGGCAAAGCAAGAGATTCCTGTGTCAGCCCTGGAAAAGAGATCCCTGCAATCCTCCTCTGATCAGCCACTTGATCTCCCCTCAGTCTGTGGGTCAGAAGCTCTGGAAGCAGCCACTATCCCGGGGCTGTGCTAGGGAACTGGGGCTGGGACCTAGCTTCTCTCTCTCACCACAGAAATAGACTTTTCTCACTGACCTTCTAAGCTCTCTTTTTCATTCATGAATTGAGAGGTCTGGAAACCACCACAGCTGCCTGTGATTCAGTCTTCTGATGCCTGCTCCAGGTTCACTTAGGCCTGCCTTGCTTGTGTGCCCATGCTGCACTGCGCTCCTCTCCGCACCTGGTGCTATATACCTTTCTGACCAACCATCCAGGTTGTCTTGGGCTGGAAATTTGTTTCACTCTGTCTTTTTGTGGGTTCTGCTGCTTTAGAATTTGTTTAGATTCATTTTTTACAGGTATTTGAAGGGGTTTGGGGGAGAGCTCAAGCAAGTCATTGCTTTCACTCCACCATCTTGGCTCCACTTCCCCTAATCCTTAATTTAAAAAAAAAAATGGGCACTTAACAAAAAACAAAAAAGGGAAATTTCATCATTATACTGAAGTCAAAAGCACTCACTCAAGGAATCCCTGACTATGCTCTGAAGGGGGCAGATAAAGGTCTTCAGTCCATCATGTACACCCAGAAGCAACTTCACTGAGACTCTCAATGAGTTGTCACAAGATGGGATAGTTCCCTTATTATACCTAGGATGTAGGTGCTGCTATGCAACTATTTTCCCCATTTAGACATGAGGAAACTCAGAGAGGCTTAGAGAAGCTGCATTAACTGCCCAGCATCACACATTTAGTAAGAGGAAGAATTTTAATTCAGATTTTGCTGACTCCAAGTCCAGGAATCTATTCACTATTCCAGAGTCCCTCACAAAGGAACCAATTCATTGGGACTGAGGTATGCATAGACAGAGCAGGTTTGCACTAAAATAATAGGATTGTTCCTGGACTTAAAATAATGGAGATTTCTGATCTGCATGATTATCAGGAGAATGATAAAGGACAAAGGCAGCTTGTATGATTACCATTTAGGCATTTTTACTTGTTGCACACTCTCTCTACTGTCCGTACAACCTTTGGAATAGGTCTGCTAGTAAAATGAGCCAAAGCTTGTACCACTTCTCTGCTCAAGAGTTGCCTTTGCTGATGAAGAAGGTTTCCTTGCCCCAGTAAGGTCCACTCCTTGGACTCTGGACCTTCCTAGTAGGTTAGTATTTGACTCCCTGCTCAATAAAGAAAAAGAGAAACAAAAAATGCTGCCAGGGTAGCTGGTACAAAGGTGGCTGATTGAGTTGACTTTCCACATGGGAATGGCAGCAGGATAGGAGCAAATAACCCATCCCCCTCAATTAGTTCAGTTAGAGATAATTGAAAATAAAGATATTTTTCTCCTCATACAAGTTCACAGAATACCCCAACTCTATTCATGGACTCCAGTTTAAGGGTACCTGGCATAAATAGAAATGTATATATGTGTGTATAAATCTTGCTATTGTTCATTCATCATTCATGTTTGACTCTTTGTAACCTCATTTTTTTGGTCAAAGTTACTGATGTGTTCTACCTTTTCCATCTCCAGCTCATTTTGCAGTTGAGGAAACAGAGGCAAATAGGGTTAAATGACTTGCCCAGGGTCATGCAGCTACTAAGTTTCTGCGGCCAGATTTGGACACAAGAAGATAAATTTTCCTAACTCCAGTCCCAGCCCTATATCCACTGGACTACCTTGGCTTCCTCAAGTGTTTATGAATATGAGACTTGCTCTGATGCCTCTGACTCTCTAGCAGTAAATGCCAGGCCCAAATGTGACTTGACTGTCTGAGAGTCATAGGGAGCAATTCAAAGACTCAGGTCTCTGACAGTCTTTACGTTGGTCCCTTAACTCCCTGCCTCTCTAAAGGCCCATTTCTTCTTGGTCAGGAGAGACCTTATTGTTTCTTTTACTCTACTACTTTTCATTATCTTTTCAGGAATAATTTGGTGTTTCATCATTTCCTCATTCTTTTTCATGAATGCAAGTATCATTTAATGCAATTCATTTCATGACGTATTGGTGGGTCAGCTTTTCAGCTAAGAATTTTCAATGTAGATCATGTGCATCATGGACTGCATCAAACATTTTCCTCTGACACAACATCATGCTCCTATTTGCTTAAGATCATCCTACCAAACTTTCCAATGATCATGGCCTAAAAGACGACAAGGATTGGACCCCAAATAGACTTGGGATGTGAAAGCCTCATTAACACACAAAAAAGATTTAGAAGGTGGAGGCCAGTTTTTTTTTTCAGATAAACCTAGTCATTCCTGCTTTATATAATTTGGCCTGCTTAATCCTGTTCAGGAAGACCCTCAGTATGGATGGGAACCAGTTCTGCTTCCTGCCTAAGGAAACATAATTAAAATGGGTTTAAAATGCAGCATGAAGGTAAGCTGGAGATAAGGATGATGACTTGCCTGAAGCTGAATGTTTAACATTGAAGTGAACTACCAACAAAAGGAGACCAATGTGCTCTGATCATCTCCAAAAGCATTTCAGATTGAGCACACATTGATATTTGTTCAGCGGTTTTTTGTGAGTCGGGGGATGAATGAGATAGTTCCTATACGCTGTGTCAGCTGGACTGCACCTGCCTCTAACCTGTGGGTGGAAGGAGCCAAAACAGATCAGGCTAGAGACAGGTGTATCAGGACACAAACAGAAGTTTAATTTCAGAATGAGGAAGATGCTGCCTGCAAGGGGAACACCACCCCCCCTCAAAGAAGGAGGGCTTAACATGCTAGACCAAAGGCAGATATTATATACAGAAAAACCACAAGTGGGTGGGACTGTGACAAGCATTTTTAGGTCTTGTGTTACCGTTCACTTGGTTAGCATTTCTTGGTACAATCCATGCATTCTTGGGTCCCATGGAAAGAGTCATTTTCTCAAGTCTTGGGAGTCATGATTAACCTGGGGCACAGAACCTGAGTTCTATGATGGGCAAGGAGCATAGTATAAACATGTGGTGAAAGGACCTGGGAAATAGGAAGAGCTAAATCCCTCAGTGAACACCTGGTGCTGGTCTAAGCAATATACTTTGCCAGAAGGTGAGGTCATTCCAGAGCACAAAGGATTATTGTTAAGCCAAGCACAGGACACAGCCTTCTTGCAGGGCCTTAGCACTGGGAAACAAGATATCTCTACAATATTTTGACACCTGTAACTCCTCATTTCTGGTTTGGAAAGAGGCAGTCAGTTGTGGAAGGAAGAGGCTCTGCTAACAAAAGTCAACTCATATACTTATTGGCTCTGTGATCCTGGTCAAGTCACTACACTCCTCCTAGACTCATTTTCTTCACCTTTGAATAGAAAATACCTAGAACCACTCCATTCCCAGACTTCTCTGGCAATTAAGAAGAGAAAAGAAGAAAATCTCTGCACAGACTTCAAAAGGCCTCTATGGATTTTGGCTATTATTATTATTAATTATTATTAATATCTTGAATGTTCTTGGCCTCATTCCATCTCCATGAACACAAAGAATCTTCCAAATACATAGCCCCAGGGCCCAGGGCTGCATGCTCGAAACCTGATCAAATTGTCATTGGAAAGTGTTTACCAAAATAAATAAAAGCACAACATAGATAATGGTAAATTTTTGCTTTTCTAAGTCAGTATGTGACTCTTAAGCATCAGTTTCTATTTGAGTTTGACATCACTAGGGGGACTCTATGGGGCCCTGGGGAGTGTGGAAGCCATTGATGACCAAGGCAGGATGTCATGATAATTTATGGATTCAAATACAGATCTTTTCTGTCCTCTGGGTTGTGTTTGCTTTTGATCATGTTAAGTAAAGCTTGTCCTGTGATCTCTGCATTGCTAGGCTGCATCTTCCCATGGGGATTAAGGCCCTTTTGCTTTGTTAATACCCAGAATGATCTAAGTCTGTGGTTTCTAGAGAAAACCCTGGTTGGGGAACTCAGACCAAAAAAAAAATTGTGGCAAGTCACAGAGATTGAGTTGGATCTCTCCACAGTCAGAAGAAACATTCATTCAGGGATGTGGGATATAACTCTCTGCACCTCAAAGTGGTGAATAAGGGCTTGGATCAAGGAAGCCAGAGAGGCCTCTCATTAGCACTTAATGAGTACTTAGAATTGAAAAATCTCCTTCCTATCATTCTAAGTCATGAATGGGGTAATTACCTCCAGGAAATGAATCTTTGAAAAGATCTGCCTGGATCAAAGGCATTTTGTTGTTGTCTTAATTTTGTTGTTGTTTTAATTTTGTTTTAATTTATGGAATAAAACAAGAATTTTCAAAATGTAGTACAATAAAAAAGATAATCAAGACAAATAAATTGGGGTAGAGCCAAGATGGTGGAGTAAAAGCAGTGACTTCCTTGATCTCTCCCCCAAACGCTTCCAAATACCTGTAAAAAACGACTCTAACCAAATTCTAGAGCAGAAGAATCCACAAAAAGACAGACTGAAACAAATTTCCAGCCCAAGGCAACATGGATGGTCCATGGGAAGGGTCTGTTGCACTGGGCTGGGAGAGGAGCACAGTTCGGCATGGGCTGTGCCTGCAAAGACAGGGCCCCAGCAAACCTGGAGCAGGCCTCAGGAGACTGAATCACCAATAGCTGTGGTATTTTCCAGGCTTCTAAACCCATAAACATCAAAAACAACTTAGAAGGTCAGTGGAAAGGCCTGCCAGACCTGAGTGAGAGAGGAGCATGGTCCAGCTCCAGCCCTGGCACAGGGGTGGTGGTGGTAGTGGCTGCTGCTTCCAGAGCTCTCTGTCCACAAACAGTGGTGGGAAATCTAGTGGCTAATCAGAGGAGGATTGCGGGGATCTCTTTGCTGGCACTGAGGCAGTATTCTTTTGCTTTGCCCATGCTTGGAGCTGGGTTGTAGTCCTGGGTGGTAGTCCTGAGGCAAGGAGGAACACTGGCAAGGAGGAGCTTAGGGTGGCCATGAAGAGGGAACTTTCCTCACAGCTCCAAGGCAGAAAAGTGTGCTTGTGGTCACTCAAAAACCAGAGCACAGGCCAGGAAAGGAGTAAACACCTCACCTTTGATCATACTACCTTGGAAGAACTGAAAATTTACAGGTCCCTAGAAATATCTCTGATAACAGCTGCACAAAACCCCTGAAGCTCGGAAGTGTATGCCCTCCACAGTGAAAGCAGAGCCCTACCTTAACAAAGAGTTAAAAAGTCAAGTAATTGACTGGGAAAATGAGCAAGCAGCACAAAAAGAGTCAGACCATAGAATCTTACTTTGGTGACAAAGAAGATCAAAACATACAACCAGAAGAAGATGACAAACTCAAAGCACCTACATCCAAAGCCTCCAAGAAAAATAGGAGTTGGTCTCAGGCCATGGAAGAGCTCAAAAAGGATTTTGAAAAGCAAGTAAGAGAAGTAGAGCAAAAAAATGAGAAGAGAAATGAGAGTGATGCAAGAAAATCATGAAAAATGAGTCAACAGCTTACCAAAGGAGACCTCCCCCCAAAAAATAGTGAAGAAAATAACACCTTAAAAATAGACTAAGGCGGTGCAGTGGATGGAGCTGTGACCTTGGAGTCAGGAGGACCTGAGTTTAAAACCGGCCTCAGACCAAACACTTGACACTTACTAGCTGTGTGACCCTGGGCAAGTCATTTAACCTCAATTGCCTAAAAATAAAAGAAAATAGACTAACTCAAATGGTAAACAAGGTGCAAAAAAATAATAAAGAGAAGAATGTCTTAAAAAAGCAGAATTGGCCAAATGAGAAAGAAGTCCAAAAGCTCACTGAAGAAAATAATTCCTTAAATAATAGAATGGAGCAAATGGAAGCTAATGATTCTATGAGAAATCAAGATGTTATAAAACAAAAATCCAAAGGATGAAAAAAAAGAAGACAATGTGAAATATCTCATTGGAAAAACAACTGACCTGGAAAATAGATCCAGGAGAGATAATTTTAAAATTATTGGACTACTTGAAAGCCATGATCAAAAAAAAAGATTCTACACATCATCTTTCAAGAAATTATCAAGGAAAACTGCCCTGATATTCTAGAACCAGAGGGTGAAATAGAAATTGAAAATATCCACTGATCACTTCCTGAAAGAGATCCCAAAAGGAAAACTCCTAGGAATATTGTGGCCGAATTCCAGAGTTTCCAGGTCAAGGAAAAAATATTGCAAACAGCCAGAAAGAAACAATTCAAGTATTGTAGAAACACAATCAGGATAACACAAGATTTAGCAGGTTCTACATTAAAGGATCAGAGAGCTTGGAATATGATATTCTGGAGGTCAAAGGAGCTAGGATTAAAACCAAGAATCACCTACCCAGCAAAACTAAGTATAATCCTTCAGGGAAAAAATTCAATGAAATAGTAGACTTTCAAGCATTCTTGATGAAAAGACCAGAGCTGAATAGAAAATTTGACTTTCAAATATAAGTCTCAAGAGAAGCATGAAAAGGTAAACAGAAAAGAGAAATCATAAAAGATTTATTAAAATCAAACTGTTTACATTCCTACATGGAAAGATGATGTTGGTAACTCATGAGACCTTTCTCAGCATTAAGGTAGTTGGAGGGATCACATATATAAACATAGGGCACAAGGTGAATTGAATATGAAGGGATGATATCTAAAAAATAAAATTAAGGGGTGAGAGAGGATTATACTGGATGAAGGAGAAAGGGAGAGGTAGAATGGGGTAAATTATCTCATACAAAAGAGGCAAGAAAAAGCTTTTATGGTGGAGGGGAAGAGGGGGCAGGTGAGAGGGAATGAGTGAATCTTACTCTCATAGGATTTGGCTTAAGGAGGGAATAACATAACACACTCAATTGGGTATGGAAATCTATCTTACACTACAGGAAAATAGGGAGTAAGGGGATAAGAGTGGGGGATGATAGAAGAAAAGTCAGATTGAAGGAGGAGGTAATCAGAAGCAAACACTTTTGAGAAGGGACAGGGTCAAAGGAGAGAATAGAATAAATGGGGTCAGAATAGGATGGAGGGAAATTTAGTCAGTCTTTCACAACATGACTATTATGGAAGTGTTTTGCATGACTACATATGTATAACCTATATCAAATTGCTTGCTTCTAAATGAGGGTGGGTGAGAAGGGAGGAATGGAGAGAATTTGGAACTCAAAGTTTTAAAAATGAATGTTAAAAAATTGTTTTTATATGCAACTGAGAAATAAAATATATAGGCAAAGGGGTATAGAAATCTGTCCTGCCCTACAGGAAAATAGAAGGGGAAGGGGATAAGAGAAGTGGGAGGGGAGATGATAGAAGGGAGGTCAGATTGGAGGAAGGGGTATTCAAAATGCATGCCATCTTGGGGTGAGGGAAGCAGAGAGATGGGGAGAAAATTTGGAACTCAAAATCTTGTGGAAGTGAATGCTGAAAACTAAAAACAAGTAAATTAATAAAAAAGAAAGAAAAAATATAAAAAAGAAAAGAAAGAAAACTTTAAAAAAGATAATCATACAAGAAACTGCAAATCTACTATGTACAACTTGTTATTCCTTTCCAATATACAAAAAAAATTATCATGTAATTTTTTCCTTTTTTTCTTCCTCCTCCATCCCTAGACATGGCTACCATTAGACACAAATATTTATATTTATATATGTGTGTGTATGTATGTATGTATATATATATATGTATGTATGTGTGTGTGTGTATATAAATATACATACATACATACTTCTTTTTATCAGTTCTTTCTCTGGATGCAGAACGCATCTTTCATCATATGTCCTATAAAGGGTTAATTTGGGCATTTATAATAGTCAAAATAACTTATTCACTAAAAATCATTCTTTTTTTTTTAAATCATTCTTAAAAGGCTACCACTGTTACTGCATACAATGTTTGCTTGGTTCTGCTCATTTCCCTCTTCATTATTTCATGCAATGCTTTCCATGTTTTTTCTAAAATCATTGAACTTTTGATTTATTATAGCATAGTAGTAGTCTAACATGATCAAAGAACACATCTTGTTCAGTAGTTCCCAATTGATGGACATTCAATTTCCAGTTCTTTGCAACACAACAAGAGCTGCTATAAACATTTTAGATTAATAGACCAAGTAGTGGTATTGCTGGGTCAAAGGGTATAGATAGTTTAATAACTCTTTGGGCATAATTCCAGATTGGGCATTTTATTAAAGCAACCAGGCTTCATTTATGTACTGGGGGGAAGAGAGGGGCACTATCCCTTTGTCTTACTATTTCTTGAAATAGGATACTGTCTAGATCTACCTAGCTATCTAGATGGCTATCTGTGGATAGAACACTAGGCCTTAGTTCAAATTCAACCTCAAATCCTAGATAGGTGACTCTGGGCAAGTCACTAAAACTTTTCCTGCTTCAATTTACTCAACTATAAAACAGCAATAATACTAGCACCTACCTCAAAAAGGATGTGGTGAGGATCGAATGGAATAATGTTAGTAAGATCTTTAGCACAGTACCTGGCATAGAGTAAACACTATATCAATACTTAGTGTCTTTCTCTTTCACTTGTCCTCTCTCTCTCTCTCTCTCTCCATATACATATATATATATATATATACATACATACATGCATACATATGTACATATAATACGGGCATGTACATATATAACAGATTTTTAAAAAACACTGTTTCCCTTCTCACATTAAATAATTGCCCTTGTGTGTCCACCTGGTGTGAATGGTCCAGAGAGAATGACAGGAAGGGAGAGAGAATGGAAATAAGCATTTATTATGCACCTACTATGTGCTACTCACTGTGCTAAGCATTTTGTATGTTTTATCTCATTTGATCCTCACAACAATCCTTGGAAGTAGATGATATTATAATCCCTATTTTACAGTTGAGGAAACTGAGACAGAGGTTAAGTGACTTGTACAAGGTCAGCCAGGAATGTCTCAGACTGGATTGGAACTCAGGCAAGTCTTCCTAAGTCCAGGCCCAGCACTCTACCCATAGGATCACCTAGCTGCCACATCAGGAATATCACCTGACCAGTTCAGTGTCCATGTCTCTGACTTAGTCCTCTTGTCCATAGAAAATCAATGTTAATATAAGTCTTTGTCCTCCATGAATAGATACTATGAGTCACTTGTGAGTAGGAAGGGAAGGAGAAGGTCTCATCCAATACAATAAATTGTCACAATTATGAGGAGAGAAAACACTCAAGTGAATTGTTGCTTTGGAGTCTGCCATTCCTGAAGCAACAAATGGAGACAGGAAACCAAGAAGTACCTAAGGATGAGGAAGAAATGCAGCATGAGGCGTCAGGCCTGGACTGGGAATGACCAGACAGAAAGTTCTAGGGCCATCTTGGACTATTCATTCTCACTTCAAATATTCAAACTATTTCCAAGTCTTGTTGTTTCTACCTCCACAATATCACTAATTTACATCCCATCCCTCCCCTCAAACAGAGATAACCATGGGTCAGGCCATTAGTACCCAATTATTTTTTACAAGACAAATCTGCACACATCACTCTCTAATTTCAATAAACTCCAATGACTCTCTCTCATGACCAGGATCCAAAAGGAACTCCCCCATTTGGGATTAACAGCCATTCCTAACAAAGTCAGAATGTAATCACATTCTTATAGCTTTATCAATCATCTCTCCTCTCTCCACTCATAGTAGCACAGCCAGAATTGCTTTCTGTTGGTTGTCATCATGTCCAGCACTCTCTTTCATCTGTGTATTTATGGTGCTCTCCACAAGGCCTGCAATGCACACTCTCTCCTCAGCTCCATCCCTCAGAATCCCTCATGTCCTTCAAGGCTCAGCTTAAGCAAACCTTGACTACATGAGTCTTCCTCCAATTCCTACTGCCTTCTACCTCAATATTGTCTTTTACATAGTTTGGGGTTTAGAGGTTAGATATCTTTTTTTCTTTTCCCTACTTATTTATTCTATCATTTAAAAAACTAGAACAATGAATTCTTTTGCTCCATGTGGCTTCATTTATGATTTCTTGAAATATAGCATTGGAAACCCAAACTTTTGATAATATCTATTGGGATTCAATGGAGCTACTTGACCATGCTTTAAACCCAAATCACTCTGGTCATTGTTTGGGTTTTGATGGCTCAGAATGAGCATAAATAGCAATTATTCCTGTTTTGGCCAGAAACCCTGATGATCTTCCTCTCCCAGAATGATATTTTTGTCTCTTCTGACTAGGTAAAAGAGGTCATTTTTTGCCTCATTTCTTACCTAGCCTTAATGCCTAAAGGAATATTGACTTAGACAAACTGACACTGGGAAAGACCTTAGCTTAAAAAGACCAAAATCTCCCACTGCATCTAGGACCATCTTCAGTCATCCTGATATATATCTTGCCACTGGACCCAGATGGCTCCTAAGGAAAAAGTGAGGTGAGTGATGTTGCACAACCCTGCCTCACTTACATTCAATTTGTTTGCAAGTCAAGACATTACCTTCCTGATGTCATTGGTCCTCTTGAAGAATGAAGGACAAATAACAATGCCTTTTACCTAGTATCAACATGAAACCCCATTAAATGGTAAGAGAAAAGGTGGACCTCTGTTGTGTACTATGTTCGCTATATTGAAAGAGAGATCTGGCCCTCAATTGTTGAGAGAATGCTGACAAGGAAGTTTCATGCCTACCACGAGGGACTGACTTGAGGTGATAGGAAACAGGTCAATAGAGACCCTTGCGGAATGTGGATGAAGAGAGACATTGAAGGGTACACTCAGGCTCTTCTAGCTGGAAACTCACCATATCCCTTGAATAACAATTGTAGCCCTAGAGACTGCTAAGAGTAGACTTTCGACTTTGAGCAGGGATGGAGCCAAGATGGCGGAGGGAAAGCAGTGACTTGCTAGAGCTCTCCCCCAAAGCCCTCCAAATACCTACAAAAAATGGCTCTAAACAAATTCTAAAGCAGCAGAAAAAAACAGAGTAAAACAAATTTCCAGCCCAAGACAACCTGGATGGCTGATTGGAAAGGTATATCACGCTGGGCTGGAAGAGGAGTGCAGTTTGGGTGTGGGCGCACAAGCTGCAGCGACCCTGAAGCAGGCCTCCAAGGACTGAATCGCGGGCAGCTGTGGTGGTTTCCAGACTTCACAACCCAGAACGCCAAAGACAACTTAGAAGGTCAGTGGGAAAAGTCTGTTACTGCAATGAGAGAAGAAGCTAGATGTCAGCCACCCTGAGGGAAGTGGCTGCCTTCTGAGCTTCCAGCCCACAGACTGAGGGGGAATTGAGTGGCTGATCAGAGGGGAATTGCAGGGTTATCTTTGCCAGTGCTGAGGCAGGAATCTCTTGCTTTGCCCATGCTTGGATCTGGGTCACAGTTCTGAGGGCATTCCTGGGGCAAGGAGGAGCACTGGTGTGGTGGAGCTTGTTGTGGCAGTGGAGAAGAAACACCTAGCCCCTTATCATAGTACCTTGGAAGAACTGACACTTTTCAGGTCCCTAAAAGTATCCCTGAAAACAGCTGTACAAACCCCCAAAGCTTGAGACAGTACATTCTCCTCATTGGAAACAGACTCTTACCTTAACAAAGAGTTTAAAACTCAAGTAATTGGTTGGGATCATGAGGAAGCAGTGCAAAAAGAGTCAGACTATATTATCTTACTTTGGTGACAAAAAAGATCAAAACATACAACCAGAAGAAGAAAACAAAGTCAAAGGTCCTACATCCAAAACTTCCAAGAAAAATATGAATCAGTCCCAGGACTTGGAAGAGCTCAAAAGGGATTTTGAGAAGCAAGTAAGAGAAGTAGAGGAAAAACTGGGAAGAGAAATGAGAGTGATGCAAGAAAATCATGAAAAACAAGTTAACAGCTTGCTAAAGGAGACCCAAAAAAATATTGAAGGAAATAATACCTTAAAAAATAGCCTAACCCAAATGGCAAAAGAGGTCCAAAAAGGCAATGAAGAAAAGAATGCCTTAAAGAGCAAAACTGGACAAATGGAAAAGGAAGTCCAAAAGATTACTGAAGAAAATACTTCCTTAAAAATTAGAATAGAGCAATTGGGAGCTAGTGACTTTATGAGAAATCAAGACACTGTAAAACAAATCCAAAAGAATGAAAAATTAGAAAACAATGTGAAATATCTAATTGGAAAAACAACTGACCTGGAAAATAGAGAGAGAATTTAAAAATTATTGGACTATCCAAAAGCCATGATCAAAAAAAGAGCCTAGACATCATCTTTCAAGAAAATTATCAAGGAAAACTGCCCTGACATTTTGGAACCAGAGGGCAAAATAGAAATGGAAAGAATCCACCGATCTCCTCCTGAAAGAAATCCCCAAAGGAAAACTCCTAGGAATATTGTAGCCAAATTCCAGAGTTCCCAGGTCAAGGAGAAAATATTACAAGCAGCCAGAAAGAAACAATTCAAGTATGGTGGAAACACAATCAGGATAACACAAGATTTAGCTGCTTTTACATTAAGGGACCACAGGGCATGGAATATAATATTCTGGAGAGCAAAGGAGATAGGATTACAGCCAAGAATCACCTACCCAGCAAAACTGAGTATAATTCTTCCAGGGAAGAAATGGTCATTCAGTGAAATAGAGGACTTTCAGGCATTCTTGATGAAAAGACCAGAGCTGAATAGAAAATTTGACTTTCAAATACAAGACTGAAGTGGAACATGAAGAGGGAAACAGGAAAGAGAAATCATAAGAGACTTATTAAGGTTGAACTGTTTATATTCTTGCATGGAAAGATGATATTTGCAACTCATGAGACTTTTGTCAGCATTAAGGTAGTTGGAGGGAAAAAATTTTATGTGTGTATATATATACATATAGATAGATGGATAGATAGATAGATACATACATAGATAGAGGGCACAGGGTGAGTTGAAGATGAAGGGGTCACATCTGCAGAATAAAATTAAGGGGTGAGAGAGGATTATACTAGGAGAAGGAGAAAGGGAAAGGTAGAACGGGGTAAATTATCTCACAAAAAAAAACAGAAAAGAAAATGCTCTTACAGTGGAGGGGAACCAGGGGAAGGTGAAAGGAAATGAGTGAGTCTTATTCTCATAGGATTTGACTTAAGGAGGGTGTAACATACACTCTCAATTGGGTATGGAAATCTGTCTTACCCTACAGGAAAATAGGAGGGGAAGTGGGGGAAAGCAGACCAGGGGAAGGGCTATTCAGAATGCATGCCATCTTGGGTTGGGGGGAGGGGGGAGATGGGGTGAAAATTTGGAACTCAAAATCTTGTGGAAGTAAATGTTGAAAACTAAAAATAAAAAAGAAAAGAATTTTTAAAAAATAGTGGACTTTCCCTAAGTGAGAGAATTCCATCTCCTGATTGGAGCTGAGACCCAATGTCTCTCTGAATCAAAGAGGTCACTGACTCTAGGCCATTCCTTATTATATTTCCATCTGTAGAATTTCTCTGATTTCTGCTGGCTTTTGCTTAGACAAATGATTTACCTGATTTACACTATTTCTGTTGAATTTTGAAAGTGCAGGCAGTCTGAGGATGGCCCATCTCCTACTCTCTTCAGATGTGGACTTGACCTCAGATCATATCTATCCATGCCCCCGTCAGCCATGTCTATAGCTTTACACAACTCACACACATTTATAGCCTATATGTACATTTTTCTAAATATACCTATATACATGTTTTCACTACCCCCAACTCTATTATAAGTTCTTTGAGAGGAGAAACTGCTTTAAGTTTGGTCTCTTTATCCCCAGCAACTAGGAGAGTTTCTGGTTCTTAGCAGGTTCTTCACAAAATACTTCTTGATTGATGGACCTCCATTTGACTGAAGCTAAGACAAGAAAACTGACTTGCCCATAGTCACCCAGAAAGGCAGTGTTGGGGCAGGATTCAAACCCAACTTCTGGGATTAAGCATACTACTCTATTAACTATATCATGATGTACCTTGTAAGTGTATTTCCCAGTGTTATGGATCCCAAATGACTGGGGAACAGTCAACCCATCTTTCTGTCACTGGGGATCCCTGCCTAAAGATGAGACTGTGAGGGAAGAAAAGATAAAGAAAAGACCTGAGACCCTAAGGAGAGTGAGAGGACCAGTATTAGTTTCTGCTGTTGGTTATGACTGACCAAGCACCTTTATCTCTGCTTGCCTGCAGGAGAGATTGTGATGGAGGCAAGTAGAGGTTAGCGAAAATAAAGACAATTTCCCTCCCTCCAAGTTCACAGAACATCCAGAAACTACTCATGAAACCTAGGTAAGAGTGCCTGGCATAAACAGAAATGTATGTATACCTATGAATATATATATTATATCATATGCATATATGTGTGAATTACTATTTGTCTTTATATGTATATGTATATTGCATGTTCATAGATCGGTGAAAGAGTAAATATATACATATATTTTTATGTCTTTGTAAGTATATATGCTTTTTTTTCCTTATTACAACCTTAAAATCCAGGGCTCCTGCCAGTCCAAGCCTCATTCCAATCCCCACCTGTAATCTAGGGAAATCTGAGACTCTTGGATCTCCATGGACAGCAGAATACCCAATTTCACTTTCAGAAAAGTTCTGTGAGATCTAGAAATAAAGTTAATGAACCAGGGGCCCACAAGGGATATTTCTTCCCTAAATTTCAAGAATCACAACTGATAACTATGCAAGGATAATGGAAAGATCAGTACATTGGAGATAATGGACCAACACTAATTCCCCTAATGCCCTTGTGTACAGGTCAGTGTTTAGAGACAATCAAAGTCTTTACCAGAGAAACACCATTTAAGAAGCTTTATGTGGACTTGAAGGCTTTGGGAAGTTCATGTCCTGAGGGCAGTGTTTGGGAAATCCCCACCCTTGAACCCTAAAAGCAAATAGAGAATCTCTTTTCCTGGGCCTATGTAATTAGGAGAAGAGGGAGGAGAATAAAAGGGTAAGAGAGGAACTTTCCTGAATCCTGCCCCTATCCCACTTGTCATGCCTCAGTGTCTGTCCAGGAGATTCCTGAGAAGGACAGGTACAGGCATCAGCAGCAGGACCAGGCACAGCAGCCATCAGGAACCTGGAGAGGAAAAAGGAAGTTCTCCATCTGGGGTCTTTCCTTGTAATTCTTTGTCATCCTTGGACCTACTGAAGATTTCTCTGTGAGTTTAATCCTTTCTATATACATTTACATTGATCCCCTCAAAGTACACAGCTAGAAAACTGGTCACTCTGGGAAATAAGGGGGAGGGAACAGAAGTTTCTGCTAATGTGTTCTGATGTTTTCTTTTTCCTTTGGAGGCAGGAGCAGCCCCCAGCCTTCAGACCCTTTTTCATATGGTCCCCAGCAGGGAGAGAGAGTTTTCTTTGGAGTGCTTCAGAAGCCCCTACAGCCCCAGGGTGTGAAAGTTCTTCTTCCCAATCCTCCAAGTCCAGGTTTTGGCTCAGGAGGAGTGGACTCCATAATGCCTTGATTTTCTCCTCTTCTCAGTCTGGATGAACAGAGCCACCCTTTCACAGACAGTTGGTCTTAAAGCCTATCATTTGTCAATAAAGAGGAGCTGGAGCCATAGAGCTCAACAATCCTAACACCTGCAGTTGGTCGTGCTCTGTGCTGGTCAATTACCTGGTTTGGCAGAGGTGAGCGCCTGGTGACCGCCCCCCCCCCCACTCTCAGAATATCAGCTACCTCAGAGCACAGACAGTTTCATTGTCCTTGTATTCCCAGCACCAAGCCCACCAAAAATTTGAAAATTGCTTTTGGCCCAGTATCTCAAAAGAATAAGTATCTAACAAATGTTTAATGCAGTTAGTGCAGTTTAATGCAGAAAACCAATAAAGAGATAATTGCATTTCCTTCCCTCCTTTCCACGGGTGAGTGACTGGATGTGGAACACTGTGTAGTACACTGCTGGACTTAGCTCATATGATGATTTGTTGTGTTGAAATATTTTTCTCTTCTTTTTTATTCTTTGATTATTTAAAATTGACTCAACGTGGGGGACAGTATATAGGATAAAAATTATGTAAAAACAAAATTTATTGACAGAAATTTTAAAATATAAATGCATGCATACATTAAATGAATAGACAAATGTCTGTTGCATTGAATTAAGTGGTTCAGCTCACCCTTAGTCCTGTCCACATGGATTGTAGAAGGAAGCCAACCCCCATATCCTAAAGAAAATGCAGAAGAGGGAAAAAATGAAGGGTAGGTTGGAATGTGGTCAGAGAAGAAAGGAGAGACAATGTACCCCCAACCTTCTCCAGAAGTCTCATTTCTATACCTCATTGTCACATCATGGCAAGCGAAAAGGGAAAGAGGAAAATGGAACAAGCTTTTTAAGGGCCTGCTATGTACCAGGCACAGTCTTAAACACTTTACAAACATTATCTCATTTGATTCTCTATAGAACCCTGTGAGGTTGTTACTATTATTGGCTTCATTTTACTGTTGAGGAACCTGAGAAAGACAGATGTTAAGTGACTTGTCCAGGGACACACAGCTAATGTGACCAATGAAAAGTCCAAGAGACATAATTTCTGGGTAATTAATAACCAAATTAGTTAACTATGGCTAGCCAATAGTAGATTGAAGTCACTAGCCCCACTGGAAGTCAAAGATGCCCCCTGGAGAGCATTGAATGTTTCAAGTGTTTGGAAAAAGGGGGTGTGCCAGAGAGTGGAAATTAACCCTGATTGGTTAAAAATCAATAAGGAGGTGGGTTGAAAGCCTTCAGCTCTACCTACTGTGGGTGTGATGAGGTTCAGCTGCGTCCAGTTATCTGGACAAAGACATCCCATTTCTACCCAGTCAACGAACAACGAACAACGGTGAGGTAAGAATAACAGATACATAAGATTATCTTTGTAAGATCTTCTAGTTGTGTGGGAGTGGGGTAGGGATGGGGAATGGGGTCCCACTCATGATCAAAAAACATGCACCCAGAGGATTTGGGCAATCTCATCCATCAGCAATGCCCTTCAGAGACTGACTGAATAACCTACAGGGGGCTGGTTTCTGAATGAGAAACTAGGAGAAAGTCTTAATCCTAATTGAATAATTGGTTATTAATATGAGTGAAATAATCATTTCTCTCACTGTATCCTCTCAGATACTCAGACACTCAGACATGTCTGAGACCAAATTTTAAGTCATTTTTTACTCTAGGCACATAACTGTGCAGTGGCACCACCTAGTTGCACCCTAGAGAAAGGGAGTGGGGAAGAGGAGGCTCTAATTCTTGAAGGTAAGATGGGAGTAAATCTCTGGAAAAGTCCCTGATGCAAGTCATTGTCTTCGTGTCCCCAGGGCACCTGAGAGGAGCAGGGCTTCCTGGGCCTGGGACCAACCACCATGGCTGCGTCCCCCACACCTGAGCAACTGGAATATTTTCATGACAACTCAACAGAGAGAAGTGCAAATGAGAGTTTAGTTCTTGTGGAACCTGGAAATTTTTATTTGAGTGACTGGATGGAGATCCTCTCTATGCTCATTGCTATAGTTGGGCTGGTGGGGAACAGTATCGTCCTGTGGCTTCTGGGCTTCTGCATCCCCAGGAACCCCTTCTCTGTCTACATCCTCAACCTGGCCGGGGCCGACGCCCTCTTCCTTTGTTGCTCCTTTCTGCACTCTGTACATGAATTATATTATTTTTCCATGGACAAGGTAGTGAAGTACCTCAGACACATGTTCTACACTATGGGCCTGAGCCTCCTGGCTTCGATCAGCACCGAGCGCTGTCTAGCCGTACTCTTCCCCATCTGGTACCGATGTCACCGGCCCAAGCACACGTCTGCAGCCGTGTGCACTGTCCTCTGGGCTCTGACCAGCCTGTTCTGGGCAATAGTTTATGTACTTTGTTTTTATAGGCTTGCCGATGATTTCTGTGATGGGCTCTTCGTCATCCAGGTAGTGTGGTTCTTCCTCCTTGCTTTTGTTCTGTGCGTGTCCAGCCTGACTCTGCTGCTGAGGGTCCAGTGCAGCTCCCAGCGCAGGCAGCCCCCAAGGCTCTACCTCCTTGTCCTGCTCACCGTCCTCGTGTTCCTGCTCTTTGCCCTGCCCCTGGGGATGGAACATATCATATGGAGCTTGGGCTTAGGTTTCACGCCTTCTTGGCTCAATCAGCTCCTAACCTGTGTGAACAGCAGTGCAAACCCCTTCATTTACTTCTTCCTGGGGAGCCGAAGGCATAGAAGAAAGAAGGAGCCCCTCAGAGTGGTCCTGCAGAGGGCCCTGGGGGATGAGCAGGAGGTGGGAGGTGAGACAAGGGATACCCCCCACACCAACAGTCCAGAGACATCATCCTGAGAGCAAAAACAAGATGATCAGACTTGTCAGCCCTTGAAATGAGCCACTGCCCCAGGCCCAGCTGCAGCCCCCTTTCCACCACCCAGGAGGGAAACCAGGATTCCCCCTTCCATCCCTTAGATTGGTGTCTAGGATTTGAACTTAAGTGATAAACAAGCTTTTATTAGGTGCCTAATATGCCAGGCAGCTGGGCAGTAAAGAAGAAAGAGCTACAGGGCCTGGAATGGGAAGAATTGAAGTCAAATTTGGCCTGAGACACCAGCTGTGTGACCCTGGGCAAGTCACTTAACTCTGTTTGCCTCAGTTTCTTCATCTGTAAAACCTGCCAGGAAAAAAATGGCAAACCCTTCCAGTATCTTTACCAAGAAAACCCCAGATGGGATCACAAACAGTCACATGACTGAACAACAAGACTATACCAGGAGCTGTACTAAGTGCTTTACAAAGACGGCATTTAATCCTCACAATATACCTGGGAGGTAGGTGCTCTCATGATCTACATTTCACACTTGAGGAAACTGAGGCAGGCAGAAGTTCAGTGACTTGCCCAGGGACCCAAAACAAGCAAATATCTGAGACTGGATTTAAATTCAGATCTTCCTGACTCCAGGCCCACTGTTCTGTGCACTTTGGAGCTCCCTAGCATGCTGGAAGCTTCTTCACCTAGGGAGTCAGGTCCAGGACCTCATGTGTCCATGGGGCCAAGCCCCCCCACCTTGTCTTCTTCTGTCAGGCTAGACCCACGAGGTTCCCTCAGGCCTCATTCCCCCTCCCCCTGCTCTAAAAAGAAGAGATTCCAGGTCAGCCATGTCCCCCCCTCCATTCCCTGTCAGTGCTCCTTTCCCTTCCCCCCTCCCACTCCCATCATAGGAGCTGAGCCAAATGCTTCTCTCCCTGGAAAGGTCAAGGCTGGGGCTCAGCATCCTCTCTTGTTTCCAGTCTGCCTCTCCACATCTCAGTCTCTCCGAGTCTCTATGTTTCTGTTTCTGTACTTCCTCAATTCCAATCTCTCTTTGACTCTGCATGACCCAATTCCTGGTGAGGGCAGGTATTATAGGCATGTTATATGAGAGGGCACACCCTAATGAGACCAAAGCAGGGGAAGGGGACACATCATCTCACCCATATACACATCACACACACCACACACATGTCACACGACATGCATACTGAGCACACATACACATGCACACACACATGCATTGAACAATGATCTCCTATGGAATATCACAACTGTGAGAGGTCATTCAGCCTTCATTTGATTCCTCCAGTGACAATGACCTTATTCTTTCCTCAGTGATTTCAGGTTCCATATTTCGGGTCACACATTCATGTGCCTGGTCCAGGCACAGAATGGTGTGATCATATGATTTTTTAAAACTTTTATTATTTATATAATCAATAATGTTGATAGTTTTCCTTATGTTAAAGCATCCTTGCCTTCCTGGTATAAATCCCACTTGGTCATAATATATGATCTTTGTAATATATTTCTGTAGTCTTTTAACTAGTATTTTATTTAGGATTTTTGCATCCATATTCATTAATGAAATTAGTCTATAATTTTCTTTTTTTCTGTTTTTACTCTTCCTGGTTTAGTTATAAGTATCAGATTTGTTTCATAAAAGGAGTTTGGTAGGGTCCCTTCTTTGCCTATTATTCCAAATAATTTATTTAATATTGGAATTAATTGATCTTTAAATGTTTGATAAGATTCACTTGTAAATCCATCTAGTCCTGGTGCTTTTTTTTAGGAAGTTCATTTATGGCCTGTTCAATTTCTGTTTTCTAAAATAGGCTTATTTAGATACTCTGTTTCCTTTTCTGCTAAAAATTTATGCAATTTATATTTTTAAAATATTCTTCATTTCACTTAAATCATTAAATTTATTGTCATATAATTGGGCAAAATAACTCCTTATAGTTGATTTAATTTCATCTTCATCAGTGGTAGGTTGACACTTTTCATTTTTCATAGTGGTGATTTCATTTTCTTCTCCTTTTTTAATCAAATTAACCAATTATTTATCTACTGTATTAGTTTTTTTGCTTAAAATCAATTCTTAGTTTTATCTATTAATTCAATGGATTTTTAACAATCAATGTTATAAATCTCACTTTAATTTTTAGGATTATTAAGTTAGAGTTTAATTGAGGATTTCTAACTTGTTCTTTTTCGAGTTTTTTTTTAATTTCATACCCCATTCATTGGTCTGCTCTTTCTTTATTTTATTGATGTATTTGGAGATATAAATTTTCTCCTGATTCTTGCTTTTACTGAATTTCATAGATTTTGGTATGTTGTCTCATTATTTGGCATTTTCTTAATGAAATTATTGTTTCTATGACTTGTTCTTGAACCCACTCATTCTTTAAGATTGGGTTGTTTAATCTCCAATTAGTTTTTAATCTATGTTTCTGTAGTCCCTTATTAAATATAATTTTATTGAATTTGCTCTGAAAGAGATACTTTCAATATTTATGCTTTTCTGATTTTAAATGTAACATTTTTACGTCCTAATATGTGGTCAGTCTTTGTAAAGGTACCATAAATTCCTGAGAAAAAAATGTGTATTTCTTTTTTCATTGACTTCTCTCCAGACACCTATCGTGTCTACCTTATCTAAAATGTGATTCATTTCCTTAGCTTCTTTCTTATTTACTTTTGGTTAGATTTTTCAGGTTCTGAGACAGGAATATTAAAGTCTCCTGTATTTCAGTGCTACTCTCTCTCTTAACCTCTAATTCACTTAACTTTTTTTAAATCTAGATGCTATTGTACTTGGTGCATATAAGTTCAGTATTCATATTGCTCCATTGTCGATGGTGTCTTTTATGAAAATAGAGTCACCCTGTTTATCTCTTTAATTAAGTCTATTTCAGTCTTAACTTTGTCTGAGATCATGATTGCTACCCTTGCCTTTTTTTGTATCAAGTAAAGCACAATAAATTCTATGCCAACCCTCCATTTTAACTGGGTGTGTATCTCCATTTTTAAATGTGTTTCTTATAAATAACATATTGTTGGATTCTGGTTTTTAAACTGCTTTGCTATCCATTTTCTATTTTAACTTACCTAGCAAAGTTGAGTATAATCCTTAATTTTTACAAATTGGGAATTTAATGAACTAAACAACTTTCAGGTGTTTACGACAAAAAAGATAGAATGAAATGGGAAATTGATAAGGAAGATCCAAAAGAAATATATGGAAAATATTAAAGACTAATTATGAAGACTCATTAAGGTCAAACAGTTTTCTTCTTAAGTGTAAAAATGTTATCAGCATTCTTAAAACTGTCATCATTACTAGAGTGGTTTGAAAGAAAAGTTGGGACTGAGTTGAGTATGATGGGTGATGCTAAAAAACAAGACAGTGGAGGAAAAAGTAAAAAGGAGCAATTATCTCAAAAAAATGGATCATGAAAGGAAGAAATGATAACAGAGAAAAAAGGTGGTGATGGAGGGCTGGTAGTGCTGGAACCTTACTCTCATGGGATCTGGGTGAAAGAAGGAAGGATAGCTCTCTTTTCTCTCGGCCTGGACAGCGGCAGGGTGGGTAAGTGCCATGGTCTTCGTACTACTAGAAAGCTCTGAAGCCACAGGAGAGACCAAAAGTGGCATGACAAACAGTAAAAGAAAGCTGATTTGGGCACTGCCTTGAAGGCCAACCCATTTGGGGGAGCATCTCATGTAAAAGAGATTATCTTGGAAAAATTTGGTGTGGAAGCCAACCAGCCTAATTCTGCCATCAGGAAGCGTGTGTGAGCCCAGCTGATTAAGAACAGCAAAAAAATCACTGCCTTTGTTCCCAATGATGGCTGCCTGAACTTTAATGAGGAAAATGATGAAGTTTTGGTTGCTGGATTTAGTCGAAAATGTCATACTGTTGGTGATATTCCTGGAGTCCGGTTCAAGGTTGTAAAAGTCACAAATATTTCTCTTCTGGCCTTGTACAAAGGCAAGAAGGAAACACTAAGATCATAAAAGTTGTCTGATGTCATTGTCATAGTAAAAAATTTTCATGTAACAAAAAAAAGAAGGAAAGATATAAAAGGGTATTAAAAAGTCCTAAACTTATAAAGAAATAAGAAGATGAGGGGACAGGAAAAGGGAGAGTCTTTTAGGAGGCTATATAGCTTTAGGAGGGTGGGGAGGTCATAAGGGTGAGACTCTTAGTGAAGTGGGTAGAATAAGGAATAGGAGTGTAAGGGGAGGGGATAAGGTAACAGGAATAGGGTAAAAAGAGAGGCTGAGAAGGGCAACAGGGAGTAAAAATAAGATGGAGGGAAATTTCCAAATAGGAATTATAACTTTGAATGTAAAATAATCCATTTTGATGTCAATGACATCTCCTCTCTAGAGGAGAGTTAGTTGTGAGCTCTATATGTGGAACAAATCCATTCAGCGTAGCTTTGGCTACTCTGAGAGATAATCAATAAAGTTCTCAAGCCATCAGCATTTCCTGTATGTCTTTCTATGTAGTTCCAATGGACACTAACAGGAAGGATAATATTAAAAAAAATATTAAAAAGCTGAAGCCAGGGAAATTAGCAATCCTGACACCAGCAGTTAGTTATGTTGTGTACTGGTCAAATTCCTGGTTTGGCAGGAGGTGAAGCCCTGGTGATGCATCCTCTTCCCCTCTGCCCACTCCCAGTAGAATATCTGCTACCACGTGGTAGGGACAGTTTCATTGTCTTTCTATTCCCAGTACCACACTTAATGGTGAAAATTATTCTCGACCCAGTATCTCAAAATAGTAAGTATTGAGTAAATGCTTGCTGCAGTTTGGTACAGAAAAAACAATAAAAAAGATTATTGCATTTCCTTCCCTCCTTTCCACAGAGTGACTCTGGGTGTGTATACTGTTTGACTCAATTCATGTGATGGTTAGTCATACTGAAGTGTTTTTCTCTTTCTATTTTATTGTTTCATTTAAAAAATTGGATTCTTAGGGCAGCTAGGCGGCAAAGTGGATAGAGCTCCAGTCTTGGAGTCAGGAGGACCTGAGTTCAAATCTGGACTCAGACATGTAACACTTACTAGCTGTGTGACTCTGGGCAAGTCATTTAACCCTGACTGCCCCAGCAAAAAGAAATAAAAATAAAAATAAATAAAAAACTGGACTCTGAATGAGGGGATATGCCATTGAACAATAAAAGTGATGTAAAAGAAAAATATTGATAGAAATTTTAAAATATGAATAAAAGAACAAATGAGTTTATGAATAAATAAAAAAGTAAATGAACAAATAAATGCATGCATACATCCACAAATTAATAAATACATGTCCGTTGCACTGAATTAAATGGTTCAGCCCACCCTTAGTTTGGTCTATGAGAGTTATAGGAGAAAGGCAAGCCCCCAGGTACTCTTCTGCAGTCTAAACAAAGAGGGAAAAAGAGAAGGAAATGAAAGGTGGACTGCAGCCTGATCAGGGAAAAGAGGAGGCAAGTGCATTGCCAGTCACCTCCAGGAACCCCACTATTACAGGAGAAAGAGGAAAGGAAAGAATGGAACTAGCATTTATTAAGCTCCTACCATGTGCCAGGTACTGTGTTAAATACCTTATACATATTGTCTCATTTGATTGAAGAACCCTGTGAGTCAGGTGCTGCTGTTAGCCCCATTATACAACTGAGGAACTTAACAAATGTTAAGTGACTTGTCCAGGGTCACACATGTAGTAAGCATCTGACATGAGATTTGAACTCATTTCTTACTCTAGGCCCATTCTTCTGTGGTGCCACCTAGCTGCCCCTGAGAAAGACGAAGTGGGGAAGACTTGAAGTTATTGTTATTCAGTCTTTTCAGTCATGTCCAAATCTTTATGAACCCATTTGTGATTTTCTTAGCAGAGATACAGGAGTAGTTTCACCATTTCCTGCTCCAGCTCATGTTACAGATGAGGAAATGAGGCAAACAGCATTAAGTTACTTGCCCAGGGTCACATAGCTAGTAAGTATCTATGGCCAGATTTGAACTCAGGAACATGAGTCTTCCTGACTCCAAGCCAGGTACTCTATCCACTGTGCCATCTAGCACTGCCCTTTGAAGTTAGAGACACAAGTAAATCTCTGGAAAAGTCCCTGATGCATTTCCTTGTCTTTGGGTCCCCAGGGCATCAGAAAGGAGCTTCCTGGGGCTGGGACCAGCCACCATGGCTGTGCCCCCTACACCTGGGCAGCTGGAATGTGGTCATGACAACTCAACCGAAAGAAGAGCAAATGGGACTTTAGTTCCCAGGGCTGAGACACCTGGAAAATTTGTCCTAATTGACTGGATGCATGTCCTCAGTCTGCTCGTTGTCATAGTCGGGTTGGTAGGGAACAGTATTCTCCTGTGGCTCCTGGGCTTCCATATCCAGAGGAACCCCTTCTCCTTCGACGTCCTCAACCTGGCTGAGGCCCACGCCCTCTACCTTTGCAGCCTCTTTTTGCTACTCATTCAGGAATTTGTTTGGTATTTTATTCTGTCATGTATGTAGGAGTGATCTACATGACATTCATGTCCTGCTGTGGGGGCCTGAGCCTCCTGGCTGCGATCAGCACCGAGCGCTGTCCATCTGTCCTCTTCCCTGTCTGTTACGGATGTCACTGCCGCAAGCACACCTATGCCTCTGTGTGCGCTGTCCTCTGGGCTCTAGCGGGGCTGTTATGCACAGCGAATTATATCTACTGTGTTTCCTTCTACAGTAAGCATTTCTGTCCTGGTTTCTTCAACTTCCGGACCGTGTGGCCTTCGTCCTCATTTGTGTGCTGTGCAGCCTGAATGCAGCGGAGGGTCCAGTGCAGCTCCCAGCGCCAGCAACCGCCCAGGCTCTACCTCCTGGTCCTGCTCACGGTTCCCGTGTTCCTGTTCTGTGGCCTTTCCATGGGGATCGAAGGTGTAAAAAGGCCGTTTGGATTTAGATACCATGCCTAATTAGTTCCGTCTGCTCCTGGCCTCTGTGAACAGCAGCGCAAACTCCTTCATTTACTGCTTCCTGAGCAACAGAAGGCATAGAAGAGGGAGGGAGCCCCTTAGGGTTGTCTTCTAGAGGGCCTTGGGGGATGAGCAGGAGTTGGAGTTGGAAAAAAGACAACAAACCCCCCATACCAACAGCTGGAAGACTTCATCCTGAGGCTGAGAACAAGATGCTAAGACCTGGGAGCCCATGAAATGAGTCCTCTGCCACAGCCCCAGCTGTAGCCGCCTCCCACCTGCAAGTGGAACCAGAATTTTCCCACAATCCTTGATATTGGTGCCTGGGGTTTGAACTCTAAGTAATAAACTATCATCTATTAAGCACCTGCTGCATGCCAGGCACTGTACTAATTGCTTTATAAATATTTCATTTAGGGGCAGCTAGGTGGAGCAGTGGATAGAGCACTGGCCCTAAAGTCAGAAAGACCTGAATTCAAATCCAGCCTCAGACCCCTGACTCTTACTAGCTGTGTGACCATAGGCAAGTCACTTAACCCCAATTGCCTTACCAAAAATAAACAAAAAAAAATCTCATTTAACCCTCAAAATATTATTGGGAAGTAGATGGTCTCACAATCCCCATTTTATAATTTAGAAAACTGTGGCAGAGATTCAGTGACTTGTCCTGGGTTTCAAAGCTAGTAAGTGTCTGAGACTGGATTTGAATTCAGGTCTTCTTGACTCCAGCCCAATGCTCCATGGACTCTGGAACCCCTAGCTGGATGTGGGCTCTGGAATTCACCATGGCCTCATGTGTCACCAGTCCAGAGGAGGGCACACCAAACAAATGGCCACTGTCCCTGTTTTGGGCAGTAGAGGAAGAGGACAGACGTCCTCCAAGGCCCCATGTCTCCCTGCTCAGTCCTTGTCAATCTCTGTAAATGAAGACATAAAGTCAGAAGCCAAACTTCTCAAGGTTGCATGGGCCATGTTCTTTCACTTTGTCTTCTCTCAGACATAATGCATGAGGTTCCCACAGGCCTCTTCTCCTTCCCTGTCCTGAACGGAGGAGATTCCAGCTAAGCCATGCCCCACACACAGACACCATTCCCCACTCCTGCTTCTTTCCCTTCCTTCCTCCCACTCCCATCGTGGGAGTTGGGTCAAATACTTCTCTCCCTGGAAAGGTCAGGCTGGGGCTCAGCATCCTCTCTTGTTTCCAGTCTGTTTCTCCAGGTCTCTGTCTCTCTGAATCTCTATGTTTCTCTCTCTCAGTAACTCTCTCTACTCCAATCTCTTTCATTCTGCATGACTCGATTCCTACCGAGGTCCCTGTATGGGCAAGGGTATTGTAGGGGTGTTATATGCCAGGGAGCATCCTACTGAGGCCAAGTCAGGGGAAGGGGACACAGCATCTCTCACACATATATATGACACACAGAACACACAGAACATACACACAACACAGAAGGTGGGTTTATACCTCATGGACAGAAGCAGTATCTGCTATGAACGTTTCCATGAAACCTCGCTTAAGAATCAACAGCAGTTGGTAGCCATCACAAAGCCATACACATAGTAGGTGTCCAAACAATGTATAAGAGTTTCCAAGCCTCAAAGAGCAATACAAATATTTCACTGACTATTAACAGGCCAGTGACAACCTGAAAGGAAACAGCTGGAGAAGGGTCATGGAAATCGGTTTATGGCCTTGTGTTGTTTAATTCTTTTATAAATGAATTAGGCAAAGTTAGAGATGGGTTGTTCATCACATCTTCAGATGGTCCCAAGCTAGAACAGATAACCAATACTTAATGGCAGAGCTGGGATGTCAAAAGTTTTCTCAGGTTAAAATATTACATCAATTTAATACAATGAAATTCAACATGGATAAATGTCAAGCCTTTCGCTTCCATTAAAGAGAAATCAGCATCAGAAATAAAAGATGGAGAAGTCATGGGAAGATAAAAGTTCCTCTGGAAAAGATCTTGGGGTTTTAATGAACTGTAAGCTATTTATAAGTCAAGAGTATGAACTGCCTCTGAGCTCATATTGCATAAAGAATTTTAGGCTAATGATCTCAGTGGCACTGTACTATTCACAGAATTCTGGGATCTGCACTGTGGGACCCTGGGGGAGGGTCTCAGATCAGTTCAGGTCAACTGGCATTTACTATCCTCAAGGAGCTTACATCCTAAAGGGGAAAGCAACACATAAAAGGAGCTAAGATATGGGGGATTCGGGAAATAGAGGAATGAAGATCCTTCGCCTGGGGACATGGCAGGGAAAGGTCTGGGGGAGATATGTACATCTGGAAGGGAATAATGACATGGGGACCCTGAGTCTCCTAGTCCAGACTAGAGTGAGCTACCGCAGTAAAGAAGTTTTTATGAAATGGTGAAAGTCTTGTAGAGACGAATCAGGGTGCAGCCTGGAGAGGAGAGCCTCTCCTCATGAGTAATGAGCCTCTCTGACCACAGGAATGGAACCTCTACAGAGAGATGTTTAGTGTGCTCTGAAGAATAAGGAAGAAACTCTCCTCTTGAGAGGAGAGACTTGTATTGCACCTTAGGTACTCAGATCACCTCAGGCTTTGCTCCCTGCCCAATGGGCTCCTTGTAATATTCCAAGGACACAAAAAGTCCAAGTAACTGTTCTTTTACCAAATGGAGTTTCAGGCAATAACATCTCAGGACTGGGTAGGCAAGGTGAGCAAATAATGAGGACAGGAAACAAAAAGGGCTTGGAAGGCCAGCCCAATGCAAGGAATGAGATGGGTTGAAAATGGGGCTCCTTCTTGCGGTAGGGGGATGAAACAGATGATTCATCATTTCTGTGGCTACCAATAGCCACATCAGAGATCGTTAAAGTGCTTCTATGTGTCATTTCCATTTCAACTTCACTGCTCTTCCTTGGCAAATGGAGATGTCATGATGACCTTCCTCTGAAAATAAGGCCAGGGTGCCTAACTTCAGAGGTTAGGTTTTTGTTTTACTTTTTTCTGTTAGAAAGTGAATATGAATTTGTAAGAAAATTATAAAAATGCACAGAAAAATTTCAGCTGAGCTAGAGTTGACAGAATCAGACCAGAGGGGCAGCTAGGTGGCACAGTGGATAGAGCACTGGCCCCGAAGTCAGAAGGACATGAGCTCAAATCTGGCCTCAGACCAAACACTTGATACTTACTAGCTGTGTGACCCTGGGAAAGTCACTTAACTCCAATTGTCTAAAATAAAGAAATAAATAATAATAAAAAAGAATCAGACCAGAAAACACCTGAGAATGGAGATATCTTACCTCCTTCTGAAGATTTTTGAAGACCTGTGTCTGATCCTGTATCTGTTCTGCTTACACAATATCAAGGTCATAGCCTGTGGGGCACAGGTAGAAAAAGGGTAATTAAACTCAAAAATATGCTCAAAATGACTCTTCCTGGGCCCTTATATTCTCTCGTTCACACAGGCCCAAGAAGACACAGACTTCTATTTCCTTTTAGGAGCCAAGGACGACACTTTCCTTAGTTCTAGCCTCAAGAAACAAACTCCTCCAACCCATGGGAAATCACACAAATGATGATTCTCTGGCAATGCTTTCACTTCTCTCTCAATGGCTTCCTGTGCTCAGAGGCCTCCAAGGAATTACTGTAGGATGGGAGTGGACCATCAGCCCAACTCCACTTGCCTTTCCCTCAGGCCTTGGGTGCTGTGCAAAGTCCTATCTCCTGAATGTCTGTCTCTCACAAAACTTTTCTGTAAGTGAAACTGAGTATTCTCCTGACGCCTCCACTTCCTGCGTAGATGTTACAAGGGCTCTGATTTCTCCTAAACTGAATATAGACATGGGTGTTAGGCCTGGCCTGGAGCTTTGTATCCAGTCAAGGCCGTGGAAAGAAATGATACACATATGTGTGTATAGATATCTGTATATATTGTACGTACATATTCATATGTACATATATATTCTTTTCATGTGTGTATGTTTATAGTATGTGAATATGTATAGGCATAAGCACACACATAGGTTTACATAGACATATGCACATGTGTGTGGTTATATTTTAAAATATAATCCTGTGTCTCCATCTCCCCTGCTAGAAAGGAAACGCATAGACATTGGGTCAACCTCTATTATTCCTTCTACTCTGACTGGGAAAGATAAGTGGTGGTCAGGTTATGAAGTATCTTAAATACCTAACAGATTATTTTGTATTTCACTCAATTTAATTCAATAAATATTTCTTAAGCATGTACTATGTGCAAGGCACCATATTAAGTGCTGGGGATATGAAAAGAGGCAAAATACAGTCCCTGCCCTCAAGGAGCTGGAAATATTGATTCAAAACTAATTAGAGCCTAAATGATCTAAACTTAAAGAATGAGTGGGTTAAAAAACAAATCATAAAAACAATCAATAATTTCATAAAGAGAATGACAAAAATGGGACACCTTATCAAAACCCATACCATTCAGCAAAAGCAATGATCAAAGGAAAATTGATATCTCTAAATGCTTATATCGAGAAACTAGAAAAAGAAGAATTAGAACCAAAGGAAAAAGTGGAAATATGTTTAATGTGATTGTACATATAGAGTCTATATCAGGTTACATACCATCTTGAGGAGGAGGAAGCACAGGGAAGGGAAGACAATTTAGAACTCAAAATCTTATAGAAGTGAATGTTGAAAACTAAAAACAAATAAAATAAAAAAAAAACAAACTAGAAAAAGACCAGTCTAATGAATGCAATTAAAAAAAAAAAACTAGAAAAAGAACAAATTAAAAACCTCCAATTAAACACTAACTTGGGAATCCTAAAAATTAAAAGTGAAATTAATAAAATTGAGTCTAAAAAAGCATTGAATAAATAAATAAAACTAGGATTTGGTTTCATGAAAAAAACAGTAAAATAGATAAACCATTGGTTAATTTGACTTTTTTAAAAAAGAAAACAAAATCACTAGTATTGTAAATGGAAAAGGTGAATATACAACTAACAAAGATGAAATTAAAGCAATTGGGAGTTATTTTGCCCAATTATGTACCAATGAATTTAACAATATAAGTGAAATGGAATAATATTTACAAAAATATAAATTGCTGAGATTAGCAGAAGAGAAAATAAAATATCTAAATAGACCTGTCTTAGATAAAGAAATTATATATAGATAGATAGATATAGATATAGATATATATAGATATAGATATATATTTGTGACTAATGGTACCCATCTCTAGGGTGGGAGGAGGGAAGAAAAAAGGGGGAAAAGAAAATTTACATAATAACTTTGTTGCATATTTTAGGGCACTAGCAAGTTGTACATGGCAGATTTGCAGTTTCATGTGCAATCATCTTTTTTATTAAACTGTGTTATGGAAATACTTACTTTGTTCCATGAATTGAAAATAAACTATTCTTTTAAAAGATTAAATTTAGGAGGGGGAAGAAAAAGAATTTCAACAGGCCACAGAGGAAAAGCACCAGGACCAGAAGGATTTACAAGTGAATTCTACCAAACATTTAAAGATCAACTAATTCTAATATGAAATCAATTATTTGGAATAATAGGCAAAGAACGGATTCTACCAAACTCTTTTTATGATGTGATGATGCAAATGTGATACTGGTACCTAAACCAGGAAAAGTAAAAACAGAAAATGAAAATTATACATCAATTTCATTAATGAATATGGATGCAAAAATCCTAGATAAATTACCTACAAGAATACAACAATATATTATGAAGCTATTATATTATGACCAAGCGAGATTTATCCAAGTTATGCGCAAATTGTTTAACGTAAGGAAAACTATTAACAAGTGATTATATCAATTGTTATCAAAGTAACAAAAATCATGTGATTATATCAAGAGATTCTGAAAAAGCTTTGGATAAAGTACAACACTCATTTCTATTAAAAAAAACACTTGAAAGTATTAGTATAAAAGGAGTTTTTCTTAAAATGATTTTTAAAAAAAGTATTTCTCTAAAACTATCAGCAAGTATTATTTGTAATAGGGAGAAACTAGAAGCCTTCCCAGTAAAATTAGGTGTGAAACAAGGATCCCCACTGTCTCCAACATTATTCAACATTGTGTTTGAAATCTTAGCAATAGCAATAAGAGAAGAAAAAGAAATAGAAGGAATCAGAACAGGGAATGAGGTAATGCATCTATCTTTTAGCAGATGATATAATGATATTCTTGGAAAATCCCAAAGGCTCATCTAAACTGTTAATTAAAACAATAATTTTAGCAAATTAGCAGGATACAAAGTAAATACACATAAATCATGAGCAGTCCTACACATCACAAACAAAACCCTACAAAAAGAGACACTAGAAAATGTGCCACTTAAAATAACTCTAGGAATTCACTGGGAGAAAGGGAAAGGGAGAGGAAGAATGGGGTAAATTATCTCACATAAAAGAGGCAGGAGAAAGCTTTTATGTTGGAGGGGAAGGAGGGAAGGTGAGGGGGAGTGAGTGAACCTTACTCTTATCAGAATTTGCTCAATCTGAGAATAACATACACACTCAGTTAGGAATAGAAATCTATTTAACAGGAGAGTAGGAGGGGAAGGGGATGAAAGAAGTGGGGATGATAGAAGGGAGATTGGGGGAGGGGGTAGTCAGAAGCAAAACACTTGAGGAGGGACAGGGTGAAAGGAGAGAGAGAATAGAATAAACGGGGGCGGGGGATAGGATGGAAGGAAATACAGTTAGCAATAGTAACTGTGGGGAAAACATTTGAAGCAAGTTTCTCTGATAAAGGCCTCATTTCTCAAGCATATCAAATTTATAAAAATAAGAGCCATTCTCCAATTGATAAATGATCAAAAGATGTGATCAGTTTTCAGATGAAGTAATCAAAGCCATCTATAGGCATATGGAAAAATATTCTAACTCACTATTGATTAGAGAAATGCAGATTAAAACAATTCTGAGGCACTACCTCATACCTATTAGATTGGCTAATAGGACAGAAAAGGTAAATGATAAATGTTGGAGGGTATGTGGGAAAAAATGAGACATTAATGTTCTGTTAGTGGAGTGGTGAATTGATTCAAGCATTCTGTAGAGCAATTGGGAACTATGCCCAAAGGGCTATAAAACCATGCATACCCTTTGACTTAGCAATACCACTCCTACGTCTGTATAGCAAAAGGGATTTTAAAAAGGAACTATATATACAGAAATATTTATAGCAGCTTGCTTCTGGGGCCAAAGAACTAGAAATTGAGAGGATGCCTATCAACTGGGGAATGGTTGAACAAGTTGTGGTATGTGATTATGATGGAATACTATTGTGTTATGAGAAAAGATGAGCAGGATGCTCTCAGAAAAACCTAGAAAGACTTGCATGAGCTGATGTAAAGTGAAATATATTGTGTACAAAGTGACGGCAATATTGTAAGATGATCAGCTATGAATGACTTAGCTGTTCTCAGAAATACAACAATTCAAGACAACTCTAAAGGGGTTATGATGAAAAATGCTATCCATCCCCAGAGAAAGACCTGATGGTGTCTGAAAACAAATGGAAGCATACTTTTTTTACTTTATTTTTCTTGAGTTTTTTTGGTCTATGTTTTCTCTCACAATGACTATTGTGGAAATGTTTTGCAAGAGTACATAAGTATAGCTGTGTGACCCTGGGCAAGTCACTTAACCCCGATTGCCTCACCAAAAAGCAAAAAACAACAACAACAAGATTACATAAGTATAACCTATATTGAATTGCTTGACTTCTCAATAAGGAGGGTTGGGGAAGGAGAAAGGGAGAGAATTGGGAACTCAAGGTTTTAAAAACAAATGTTAAAAATTGTGTTTACATGTAACTGGGAAAAATAAAATACTAAATAAAAAGGCAGACAAAAAAAAAACTCCCCTAAGTATAAAATAGCTGGGAGTACATCTGCCAAAAGAAACCCGTGAATTACATAAACAAAATTGTAAGAAACTTTTTATACAAATAAAATCTGATTTTAAAAATTGGAGAAATATTTATTGTTCATTGGTAGGCAGGGTCAATATAATAAAAATGGCCATTTTACATATATTCAATGCCATACCAATTAATTTATCAAAAAAAAATTTACTGGGGCAACTAGGTAGTGCAGTGGATAAAGCTCTGCTCTTGAAGTCAGGAAGACCTGAGTTCAAATCCGGCCTCACACACTTCACACTTAACTAGTTGTGAGACCCTGGGCAAGTCACTTAACCCCAATTGCCTCACCCCAAAAAAATTTACTAAATTCAAAAAAATAATAGAATTCATTTAGAAGAACAAAAAGTCAAGAATATCAAAGAAACTAATGAAAAAAACTAAAGAAAGGAGGGTTAGCAGCACCAGATCTTAAACTATATTATATGAAAGTAATTATCAAAACTATCTAGTACTGGCTAAGAAATAGAAAGGTAGATCAGTGGAACAGAGTATATATACAATTTACAGTAGCAAATGAATATAGTAACCTTGTATTCGACAAGTGTAAAGATTTAAGTTATGGGGATAAAAATTCACTATCTGGTAAAAAAAAATTGTTGGGAAAACTGGAAAGCAGTCTGGCAGAAACTGGCTGTGGACCAATATCTTACACCATTTACCAAGATAAGGTCAAAGTGTATACATGAACAAAAATATTTATAGCAGCTCTCTTTGTGATGGCAAAGAACTGGAAATTGAGTGAATACCTATCAATTGAGGAATGGTTGAACACATTGTGGCATATGATTGTGTTGGGATACTATTGTGCTATAAGAGATGATGAGCTCAGTGATTTTAGAAAAATATGGAAAGACTTGCACAAAACAATGAAGAGCAAAATGAGCAGAACCAAGAGAACATTGTATACAGTAAAAGCAATATTGTTGTAAGAATGACTTTGAGCAAATAAGTTATTTTGTCTATTATAAATACTCAGACCAACAATAAAGGACATATGAAGAAAGATGCCACCTACATCCAGAGAAAGGATGGATAAATAGAAACATATATAGAATAATTTTACATATTTACCTATTTGTGTCCAATAGAAGCCACCTCTAGGGTGGGGGGAAAGAAAAATAAAGAAAAAAGAAATTTACATGAGAATTTTGTTGTTCATTTGAAAGGAATAGCAAGTTGTGCATAGTAGGTTTGCCGCTTCAGGTGCAGTCATCTTTTTTATGGTACTATGCTATGAAAATGCTTGTTTTATTCCATGAATTTAAAATAAAATAAAAAGAGGAAAAAATAAATAAAAAGAGGCCTTTGCTGATCCCTGCCAGATACAAATGAACTGCCCCTCCCAATCATCTTATATCTCTTTCACATGTGCCTATACTCTCACATGTTGTATGCCTCAATGGCACTATGCAACTTGCTGCCACTACAAACAAAGGCAAAAGGGGGACAGGGGAGTGTCAAGAGTGGGACGATGTGCAAGGGGATCATGTTCCTTGGAATCTGAAGCAAGCGCAGATGCAGATGGAAAGTGCAGAGTGTAGATCCAGCCTCTATGAAGGAAACCCTTGGGAGGACTTTAGTGCTGCACTCTCCAGCCCTCCCCCCAGAGCAGAGACAATGCTGAGGAAGATGGGAAGGTCTTGAGTAGCCAAAGCTAAGTAAAACAGCATGAGGAGATGTCAGGTGACCAACTTCTCCTGGGTGGGGCAGCATGCTCCTTGGAGCTCAAGCCAAGCAGAGCTGCAGATGGCAAGGGAAGGTGGATCAGCCTCCTGGGGCTCTCTCTGAATGGACCTAGCACCTTTCACAGTGTTTCCTATAAACTCACAGCAGCCAAAGGGGAAATTCTGAAGGCAAACCTGCTGCCCAAGCCTGTCTCCATCTCTATGCCCCCGCAACAGAGATCAAGGACCAGAAACAATGTGCTTTATTGTCTGTCTATGTCTAGGGCACTGCTGAAGGAGGACTGTCCACTAACCTGCCAAAGGTGTTAGGGGCCTGCCTGCACAGCCATCCCTGACAGGAGAGTGAGAGGCAAGATGCCACCCCATCACCTTCTAGTGGTGAGGATGGAAGAGGGGCAATAATGACTGACTTTATTTCCTCACTCAGCCCCAGCCAGGAAAGGATCCCTATCATGAACTGTTGGGTAAACAGAGTTGGGTTTTTTCTCTTCACTGAGGCAAGAGCTCTCTGATTTAATCGAATTTGTCCCTTGGAAATATTGCAGGAGCCTGGGGGAGTACACCCCCTGACCTTAGGGTCAGGCAGAACTTGGGATTGGCTCTGATGCTTCTGACTCTCCAGCAGAGCATGTCAGGTCTAAATGTGACTGACAGTAGTAGGGGTAAATCCAAAGACTCAGGTCTCTGACACTTTTTACCTTGGTCCCTTCCCTTCCTTCCTCTCTAAAGGCTCATTTCCTGTTGGTCAGGGAAGGCAACCTTCCTCATCCTTCCACTCTTGACAATCAGTTTAAAACCATTTTCAGTATCTTTCAGGAACAATTTGATATTTTATCATTTTATCATTCTTTTTAATGAATTCTTGTTTAATTTTACACAAGTTATTCCATTACATATCAGTGGGTCAGTTTTCCAGCTGAGAATTTTCACTGTAGATCACGTGCATCATGGGCTTTATCCAAGATTTCTCTCTGACACAACCTCACGCCCCTATTTACTGGAGATCATCCTACCAAACATTCCAATGATTAAGACCTAAAAGAGTCCGACTATCCCAACCCCAAACAGACTCGGGATGCGGCAGCCTCATTAATAGACAGAAATATTTTGAAGATAGAGTCCAGTTTTTTTTTCAGCTAAGCATAGTCATCCCTGCTTTATCCCTTTTGGCCTGTATAATCCTACTTAGGGAAGGCCCTAGGGGTGTGATGGGAACCAGCTCTGCTTCCTGCCTAAGGAAACACCAGTAAAATGGACTTACAGTGCAGCATGAAGGCAAACTGGACATGAGGATGAATTTCCTGAAGCTGCATGTTTAACATTTCAGGGAATTACCAAGAAAAAACACCAAAGCGCTCTGATTATCTCCAAAAGCATTTCAGATTGAGCACACACTGAGATTTTGGGTGAGGCAAGGAGATGAATGAGATAATCCTGATGGCCTGCAGCTTTCCATCTCTGGTTGGGAAGAGCTAGTCGGTTGTGGCAGAAGGAGGCTCTGGACCTAAACCTAACTCAGACACCTATTAGCTTTGTGACCCTGAGCAAGTCACTACACTCCTCCTAGACTGTTTCTTCACCTTTGGATAGAAAAAAACAGAACCACTCCATACCCAGAATTTTCTGCAATTAGAAGAACAGAAGGAAATCTCTGCATAGACTTGAAAGGCCTCTCTAGATGTTAGCTATTGTTATCAGTAATATCATGAATGTTCTTGGCCTCATTCCATCTCCATGAACACAGGAATCTTCCAGAGGGGTCAAACACACAGCCCCAGGACCCAGGGCTGCATGCTCCAAACCTGATTGAATTGTCATTGGGAAATGTTTACCAAAATAAATAAAAACACAGAACAACAAAGATAACATTCAGCTTTTGTTCTTCTAAGTCAATATGTGACTCTTGGGCATCAGTTTCTATTTGAGTTTGACATCACTGGGAGGACTCTATGGGACCCTTGGGAGTGTGGAGGCCATTGGTGACCAAGGTGGGCTGTCAGGACCATTTATGGATTTAAATACAGATTTTTTTCTGTCCTCTGGGTTATGTTTGTTTTTGATCATGTTAAGTAAAGCTTGTCCCATTATGTCTGCATTCCTAGGCTACATCTGTCCTTGGAGATTAAGGCTCCCTTGCTTTTCTAATACTGAGCATGAATTTAAGTCAGTGGTTTCCCCTGACTGGGGGACTCAGACAAAAAAAATGGTGACAAATCACCAAGATTGAGATGGCTCCTTCTAAAGGCAGAAGAGTCATTCTTTCCGGATGTGGATTACACCTCCATCTACCTCTAAGTGGTGAATAAGGGCTTGGTCAAAGAAGCCAAAGAGGCCTCTCATTAGCACTTAATGGATACGTAGAATTGAAAAATCTCTTTCCTATTATCCTAAGTCATCTGTAGGGTAATTACCTCAAGGAAAGGAATCTTGGGCAAAATCTTTGACTTGGCAAGGCATTGTTAAAGAAAAAGCAGTAATCAGAGAAAATTTTTATCTCTATATGCTTATGTCAATAGAATAGAGAAAGACCAGACTAATGAATTGGGTATGCAATTAAAAAAACTAGAAAAAGAACAAATTTAAAATCTCCAATTAAACATTAACTTGGAAATCCTAAAAATTAAAGGGGAAATTAATAGAAATGTATGTAAAAAACACTGAATTAATAAATAAAACTAGGATTTGATTTTATGACAAAAACAACATAATAGATAAACTATCGGTTAATTTGATTTTTAAAAAGCAAGAAGAAAACCAAATTACTGTAGACACCTCTCCAAACCATTTTGAACCCCAACACTTGAGAAAGGCCTAAAACTTGGATTGACCAATCAGGAGAGACACTTTGGCCCACTCTGGGCTTAATCTACCATAATTCTTTGAATGTTCTGGACATGCATTGCGTTGCTCTCTGAGTGAACCCAGAATGCCCCTTTCTGTGTCAGCAACTATAGGACCAGATGAAGTTGACCAGCATTCTTCCTATCTGTGATCACTAAGGACAGGATGCCTGGAACCAGACACTGTCTTGAATAATGGGACTTTTCTTATCTTGGTATCCTATGGATATATGTTATATAGAGGAAACACAGATATCCAGGGACTATAATTTCAATCAACACTTTGATACTTCTCTTGTCTTACTGTATTTACAACCTATTCAACTAAAAAACTTCCTTTCTCATGTATATGTTAAAAACATATGGAGGTTATATTTTTTGAGTGACAGACATCCTGAGTCAGGATTGCCCTAAGAATATGAATGGTCTATTTCAAATTGCTTAGGTCAGTCAGAGTTAAAGCTCTGGCTCCATGTATATGTCGCTAACCTAAGTGAATAAGCAATATGAATTTACTTATCACCTAGCTTGTTGCCTCTTTAACCAACTTGCAGGTCAACATCACCAGTATCAAAAGTGAAAAGGGTAAATTTACCACCAATGAAGAGGACATCAAAACAGTAATTAGGAGCTATTTTGTCCAACCATATGCTAATAAATTTGACAATTTTAGTGAAATGGATGAACATTTACGAAAATATAAACTGTTTAGATTAGCAGAAGAGGAAGTAAAATACTTAAATAACCCCATCTCAGAAAAAGAAATTGAACAAGCCATCAATAAACTCCCTAGGAAAAAATCCCCAGGGCCAGACGGATTTACAAGCAAATTCTAACAGTTAAAGAACAATTCCAATAGTATATAGACTATTTGGGAAAATAGGTGAAGAAGGGAGTACTACCAAATTCTTTTTATGATACTAATATGGTGCTGATATCTAACCTAGAAGAGTCAAACCAGAGAAAGAAAATTATAGACCAGTTTCCCTAATGAATATAGATGCAAAAAATTTAAATTAAATATTAGCAAAAAGACGACAGCAATTTATCATGAGAATAATACACTATGACCAGGTAGGATTTATACCAAGAATGCAGGGTTGGTTTAATATTAAGAAAACTATCAATGTAATTGATCATATCAACAACAAAACTAACAGAAACCACAAGATCAGATGCAGAAATAGTGTTTGACAAATAGATGCAGAAATAGCGTTTGACAAAATATAGCACTCATTACTATCAAAAACACCAAGGAGAATAGGAATAAATAGAGTTTTCCCTAAAATGATAAGCAGTATCTATCTAAAATGATTTTATATGTAATGGGGATAAGCCAGAAGCATTTCCAATAAGATCAGGGGTGAAACAAGGATGTTCATTATCATCACTGTTATTCAATATGGTACTAGAAATGTTAACTTTAGCAATAAGAGAAGAAAAAGAAACTGAAGGTATTAGAATAGGCAAAGGAGAAACAAAGCTATCACTCTTTGCAGATATGATGACATACTTAGAGAGTCCTAAATAATCAAGTAAAAAACTACTTGAAATAATAAACAACTTTAGCAAAGTTGCAGGGTATAAAATAAACCCACATAAATCATCAGCATTTCTATATATTACCAACAAAGTCCAACAGCAAGAGATAGAAAGAGAAATTCCATTTAAAGTTACTGTAGACATTATAAAATATTTAGGAGTCTACCTGCTGAAACAAATCCCAAAACTATATGAACACAATTTCAAAACACTTTTCACACAAATAAAGTCAGATTTAAACAATTGGAAAAACATCGGTTGCTCATGGGTAGGCTGAGCTAATATAATAAAAATGACAATTCTACCTAAATTAATTTACTTATTCAGTGTGTGTGGGATAGTGACCTAAAAAAAAAAAACTCTTAGAGGTATCTCAAGGTAGGAACAGAAAGTTTATTTCAATTCTCGAGAATTGGGTGTTCCTCTCACCAGGATGCTTCTGATGAAGGAAGACAAATACAGAAGCAGAACGCCAGATTAAATAGCCCTAACGGTGAAAATTCCCCCTCCCACCAACTGACCAATATTTTGGCTTACAATCTATGCATGAAAATCTATTCCCAGAGACAGAGAACAAAGAAACAATATACATATCCGGAAAACAAAGAAACAATATAACAAAGAAACAATCACCTTAGTTTGTGGCCAAAATGAAACACTTAGAATGTGCATTCAAGCTAGATGCTACTGTGGGAAGGTCACTGTGACCGGAATGTACAGGGGTACAGAGGGGTTTCAAAGTTTCAAGCTTGGCAATCTTTAACTACTGACCTAACACTGGGGGCACTATAGAAATCTATGCTTATCCTATTCTGTTTCCCGAACTTATCTCCAAATTCAGGATAATCTTATCCCAAACTTTAATTACACTGAGAAGTCTTCATAGGGGCATCCCACACAAGTGCCATACCAATCAAGCTACCAAAAAATCATTTTATAGAGCTAGAAAAAATAACAAGATTCATCTGGAAGAACAAAAGGTCCAGAATACCAAGGGAATTAATGAAAAGAAATGCAAGGGAAGGTGGCCTAGTCATACCAGATCTTAAATTGTATTATAGCCCAGTAAATCATCAAAAGCAGTTGGTATTGGCTAAGAAATAGAGTGGTGGATCAGTGGAATAGTTTAGGTACACAAGATACATCAGTCAATGACTATATCAATCTACTGTTTGATAAACCCAAAGACCCCAGCTTCTGAGATAAGAACTATTTGACAAAAACTGCTGGGGAAACTGGAAAATAGTATGACAGAAACTAGACATAGATCAACATCTTACACCATATACCAAAATAAAATCAAAATAGGTATATGATTTGGATATAAAGGCTGATACCATAAGCAAACTGGGAGAGCAAGGAATAGTTTATCTGTCAGATTTATGGAGAATGGAAAAATTTATGACCAAAAAAGAGATAGAGAACATTATGAAATGCAACATGAATAATTTTGATTACATTAAATTGAAAAGGTTTTGCACAAACAAAGACAATGCAACCAAGATTAGGAGGGAAGCAGAAAACTGGGAAAGAATTTTTATAACCACTGTCTCTGATAAAGGCCTCATTTCTAAAATATATAGAGGAGCAGCTAGATGGTTGTTGAGGGCCAGCTCTGATCAGTCCAGCAAAGGGTTAAAGAATTCAGGTTGGAATTTAATTCCTGCCTGTTCTTACCTTCAAGGGCTCACTTAATCAGGATGTTGGCTCACCACTCTCCTATTCATTAAGGGGCTCCTGGAACTGCCCAACCATGACACAATAAAAGTCTGGCTTGAGGGATAACACGTGGCAAACTAGGGAGGACTAGTCACATACTTTGAAATAAGAACCTGAGAAAGCCCTGAGAATGATTGTCAAGGCCTGTTAATTGACTTTTAATCTCTATCTTGTAACCATTTGTTTAAAATGTATGTAATTCTTTTCTTGATACTTTTATTGTATGCTCCTTTGATGTATGTCCTGAAAGCATTTTTTTACCGAGCTCTGAACCTTGAAAGTTATCAGTAACAGTTACAGAATATGCATAGTTTTCCCACACAAGGGGTCCTTTGTAGCTCCAAACTTTTTCCTATATATGCTGTGACCCTCAGATGAATAAATGGTTCAGTCTTGGCTGACCCGCCTGGCCCATGTTTCTTCATTTCACGCTCTCCTGTCAGGTGTGATTCTTAGTTGCTGGCAACAGGTGGTGCAGTAGATAGAGCACCGGCCCTGGATTCAGGAGGACCTGAGTTCAAATCCAGCCTCAGACACATAACACTTACTAGCTGTGTGACTCTGGGCAAGTCACTTAACCCCACTGCCTGGATCAAAAGAAAAAAAAATGTATAGAGAATTGAGCCAAATTTATAAGAATACAAGTCATTCCCCAATTGATAAATGGCCAAAGGATATGAACAGATAGTTTTCAGATGAAGAAATTAAAGCTATCTACCATCATATAAAAAATGCTCTAAATCACTACTGATTAGAGAAATGCAAATCAAAACAACTCTGTGGTACCACATAACACCCTTCAGATTGGCTAACATGACAAAACAGGAAAATGATCAATGTTGGAGAAGATATGGGAAAATTTGGAATGCTAATGCATTGTTGGTGGAGTTGTGAACTGATCCAACTATTTTGGAGAGCAATTTGGAGCTGTGCCCAAAGGGCTATAAAAATGTGCATACCCTTTGACCCAGCAATAGCACTTCTAGGGCTGTATCCCAAAGAGATCACAAAAATGGGAAACGGACCCACGTGTACAAAAATATTTATAGTAGCTCTTTCTGTGGTGGCAAAGAATTGGAAATTGAGGGGATACCCATCCATTGGGGAACGGCTGAACAAGTTGAATATAATGGAATGCTATTGTGCTATAAGAAATGATGAGCAAGCAGACCAGAAAAACCTGGAAAGACTTGTGTGGACTGATGCTGAGTGAAGTGAGCAAAATCAGGAGAACATTGTACACAGTAACAGCAACATTGTGCTATGACCAACTTTGATAGACTTAGCTCTTCTCAGCAATGCAGGGATCAAAGAACTCTCCAAAAGTCTCAGGAAAATGCTATCCACAACCAGAGAAAGAATTATGGAGTCTGAATGTAGATTGAAGCATACTATTTGCTCTTTTTTTTCTTCTGTTTTGTTTTGTTTCTTCTTTCTTAGGGTTCCTCCTATTGGTTCTAATTCTTGTTTACAACATAACTAATGTGAAAATATGTTTCATTGGAATGTATATGTAGAGACTATACAGATCGCACGTCGTCTTGGGGAGCGAGAAGGGGAAGGAGAGGAGGGGAATTTAAAACTCAAAAGCTTATAGAAGTGAATGTTGTAAACTAAAAATCAGTTAGTTAATTTTTTAAAAGAGTATATATTAATTGTGTGTGAATATGTATATTATATTGTATGTGTATGTGTGCATATTCCTATATGTTCCTGTGTTTATGTATACTGTATTGCATATTTTATTAATCAATAAATATATAAGTATTTATTGTGTGTATATACCTTATTTCACTTTAAGAACTTTAAAATCCAAGGCTCCCATCAGTCCCAGCCTCACCCCTATGCCCACCTACAGTCTAGGGATATCTCCATGGAAAGCTGAGATAACAAGAGAAAACACAACTTCACTTTCAGAAAAGTTCTGTGAGAGCTAGAAAGGGAGCTAATGAATGAGGGGACATTTCTTCCTTAAACTGCAGTAACTATGACTGAGAAGTACCTAAGGATGATGGGAAAGACCAGTGGACTGGGGATAATGGGCCACACCAATCCAAAAAGTAATTCCTCTAATACCTTAGTGCAGAGACAGGTATTTAGAGAGAGTTGAAACCTTTCCCAGAGAGACACCACTTACAGAGTTTATCTGGACTTGAAGGCTTTGGGGAGTTCATCTCCCGAGGGATGTTTGGGAAATCCCCACCCTTTTGGTGCCTGAAAGCAAATAGGAAGTCTCTGCTCCTAGGCCTATGTGATTTGGAGAGGAGGGAGGGCAATGTAAGGCGTAAGGGAGGAGCTGCCCTGGATTCTGCTCCAAGCCCACCACCCATCCCACAGTGTCTGGTCAGGAGATTCCTGTGAAGGACAAATACAGGCCTCCACTGAGTCACCGGGAACCTGGAAAAGAAGAAGGGAAGTTCTCAGTCTGGGATGTTTCCTTGTAATTCTGTCTCCCCTGGATCTACTGAAGATTCCTCTGTAAGTTTGATCCTTTTCTTAATCATTTACATTGATCCCCTCAATGTGCACATCTGGGAAACCGCTCAGTTTGCAGAGGGAGAGTCACAGAAGTTTCTGCTGCTGTGTTCTGATATTTCCCCCTTGGAGGCAAGGAGCAGCCCCCAACCTGCACGCGCTTTTTTATAAGGCCCACAGGAAGGAGGGGGAGTTTTGTCTGGAGTGATTCAGAAGCCCCTGCAGCCTGAGGGTGCCAATGTTCTTCTTTGCATTTCTCCAGGCCCAGCTTCGGGGTCATTGTGCATGGACCCCATAAATGCCTTGATTTTTCTCCTATTCTCAGTCTGGATGAACAGACCCACCCTTTCCCAGGCATTTGTCCCCAAAGCAAATGATTTCTCAGTAAAGAGGAGCTGAAGCCACAGCACTCAACAATCCAGACACCTGCAGTTGATCATGTTCTGTGCCGGTCAATTACCTGGTCCGGCAGAGGTGAGCACCTGTTGCTGCATCCTCCTCCTCCCCCGCCCACCCTCAGTAGAATGTCAGCTACTTCAGGGCAGGGATAGTTTCACTGTCTTTGTATTCCCTGCACCAAACCCAGGGATGAAAGTTATTCTGGGCCCAGTAACTCAAAAGATTAAGTATTGAGCAAATGTTTATTACCATTTGGCACAGAAATGCAATAAAGAGATAACTGCATTTCCTTCCCTCCTTTCCAGAGGTGGGACTATGGATGTGCAACATTGTTGGACTTAGTTCATACGATGGTTAGGTGTGCTGAAATCCTTTTTCTCTTCTTTTTTTATTCTTTGATTTTTAAAAATTGACTCTGTGGGGGACAGTATATAGTACAATAGAAATTATGTAAAAGGAAAACTTATTGATATAAATTTTAAAACAAAAACAAATAAATGAATGACTTCATGAATTAATAAAATAGTAAATAAACAAACAAATGCATGCGTGCATACATTAAATGAAAAAACAAATGTCTGTTGCATTGAATTAAATGGTTCAGCCCACCCTTAGCCCTGTCCACACAGGTAGTAGAAGGAAGCCTGACCCCTGTATACTAGAGAAAGAGCAGAAAAGAGAGAAGGATGAAGGGTGAGTTGGAGGTGATGACCAGCACATGTGCTCAGAGAAGAAAGGAGAGACAGGTGTGCCCCCAACCTTCTCTAGAAGACTCATTTCTATACTTCACTGTCACATCATGACAAGAGAAAGAGGAAAGGGGAAAATGAAACAGGCTTTTTTAAGGGCCTACTATGTGCCAGGCACAGTTTTAAACACTTTACAAATATTACTTCATTTGATGCTCTGAAGAACCCTGTGAGGTTGGTGCCATTATTGGCTTCATTTTACAGTTGAGGAACTTGAAGGAGGCAGATGTTAAGTGACTTATCCAGGGTCATATAGCACTTGTGACCAATGAAAAGTCCAAGAGATGTAACTTCTGGGTAATTAATAATCAATTTATTAAGTATGGCTAGCAAATAATAGATTGAGGTCATTGGCCTGCCTAGATGCCAAAGATACCCATTAGAGAAGTCTTTTTGACTTTTGAAAAAGAGGAGATGTGCCTGAGGGAGGAAATCAACTCTGATTGGTTAACAATCAGTGAGTGGTGGTAACTGATGTGGGCTGAAAGCCTTCAACTCTACCTGCTGAGGGTGTGATGAGGTTCTGCTGTCTCCTGCTATCTCAACAAAGGCATCCCATCTCTACACAGTCGATAAACAATGAACAATTGTGGGGTAAGAATAACACCTACATAAGGTTGTCTTTCTAAGATCTTCTACTTGTGTGGAGGTAGGGTGGGGGTGGGGAGTGAGGTCCCATCCACGATCAAAAAGCATTTACCCAGAGGATTTGGGCAATCACATCCATTAGCAATGCCCTTCAGAGACTGACTGGATAACCTATAGGGGACCAGTTTCTGAATGAGGAAATAGGAACACAGTTTTAATCCTAATTGAATAATTGGTTATTAATAGGAGTAAAATAATCATTTCTCTCATTATTAAGTGTCTGAGACAAGATTTTAACTCATTTCTTACTCGAGGTCTAGGTATATGCCTCTGTGTTTTGTGGCACCATTTGCTTGCCACCAAGAGAAGGAGTGGGGAAAAGGAGTCTCTAACTCTTGAAATTAGAGATGGGTGGGGCAGCTAGGTGATACAGTGGATAGAGCACCAACCCTGAAGTCAGGAAGACCTGAGTTCAAATCTGGCCTCAGACCAAACACTTGACACTTACTAGTTGTGTGACCCTGGGCAAGTCACTTAACCCCAATTACCTAAAAATTAAAAAAAATTTAAAGAAAGAAATTAGAGATGGGAAAAAAATCTCTGGAAAAGTCCCTGATGCACTTCCTTGTCTTCCCGTCCCCAGGGCTTCTGAGAGGAGCAGGGCTTCCTGGGACTGGGACTGTTATAAAGACCCCAGACTCAATTCAGAATTCAGCCCAAGACTAGGCTGGTTGAATTCCCTGAGCTGGGTAATAACGAAATCACCATCGTGGAGTGAGAAAAGAGATACTTTTATTGTCAATTCTCATGAGAATCAGGTGTGTATATTCCCTCACTGGACCCACACACCCCCATACAGAAGCAGAGCAAGTGATTATATAGGATTATTTGGCTTTAACCCCACCTTGTCCCACCCTCCCTTTCATCCATTGGTCAGGGACAGACAGGACATCCCTCTTCCTGGACTGCCCTTTGCATGTTACTCCTTAATGTGTCTCCCCTCCCTCGTCATGCGATGCACATATAAAAATGGTGGCTGTTTCCTCTCATGGGGTGTGTAAGTTAATATGCATGAGGCTAATTAAGCATGCATGTTAGTGAGAAGTCAGTGACCGTCCCTTGACCCTGACCAGCTTGAGCCAGTTTCAGCCTGGTCCCCCTTTAAGAGGAACTTATCGAATTCTTCCAGCTATATGATTGGATAGGGTCATTCTGCCCTCCCTGTCCTCCTGTTTTACACATTTCTGCACATCCTGTGTTCCTATCAAATTTGTAGGAATCAAACTGTTAGCATTTCTCACAGGACCAACCACACCTGAGCAGTGGGAATTTGTTCATGACAATGTAATGGAGAGAAGTGCAAATGAGAGTTTAGTTCTTGTGGAACCTGGAAATTTTGATTTGGGCGACTGGATGGAGATCCTCACTGCGCTCATTGCTATAGTCGGGCTGGTGGGGAACAGCGTCGTCCTGTGGCTTCCGGGCTTATGAATCCCCAGGAACCCTTTCTCGGTCTGCATCCTCAACATGGCCAGAGCCAATGTCCTCTTCCTCTGTTGCACCTTTCTGTTCTCCACAGCTGAATTTATTAGCTATTTGTATCATTCTTTCATGTACAATATGAGGGACCTCAGACATATATTCTACTCTGTGGGCCTGAGCCTCCTGGCTGCAATCATTGAGTTGGAGTGGTTCATTGTCCTCACTTGTGTGATCCGTGTCAGCCTGATTCTGCTGCTGAGGGTCCAGGGCAGCTCCCGGCACCAGCAGCCCCCCAGGCTCTACCTCCTGGTCCTGCTCACAGTCCTCCTATGCCTGTTCTGGACCTGCCACTGCAGATGGGACATTACATACATCACGTTGACATAGTTTTCATGATTTATTGGTTCTGTCAGTTCCTGGCCTGTGTGAACCCCCTCTTTTACTTTTTCCTGGGCTGCCAAATGCATAAAAGAAGGATGGAGCCCCTCAGGGTGATACTCCAGAGAGCCCTAGGTGGCAAGCAGGAGGTCAGAGGGAGGACTAGGGGCACCTAGTAGATGACATCACTACAAGAGATAGGTGCTTTCATGATCCACATTTTACCCTTGAGGAAACTGAGGCAGGCAGAGGTTCAGAGAGTGACTTGCCCAGGATCCCAAAGTAAGTATCTGAAGCTAGAGTTGAACTCAGATCTTCCTGACTCCAGGCTGAATGCTCTGTGCACTCTGGACCCCCTATCATGCTGGAGGCTCCTTTCCTGGGGAGTCAGGTCCAGAGCCTCATGTGTCACCAGCGCAGAGGAAGGCTACTCCAACAAATAGCCACTGGTCCTGTTTTGAAAAGTACAGGAAAAGGAAAGACATCCTCCAAGGCCCCATGTCTCCCTGACCGCTCCTACAGAATCTCTTCAAATGAAGGCAGAGTCAGGGGTCAGACTCCTCAAGGCTCTGTGGGCCACACTCCCCTACCTTGTCTTCTCTCAGGTTTGATCCACCAGGTTCCCTCAGGCCTTGTTCCCCATAGCCTTGCCCTAAAAGGGGGAGATTCCAGCTCAGCCATGTCTCCCTCCATTCTCTGCTAGTGCTCCTTTCCCTTCCCCCCCCCACTCCCATCATAGGAGCTGAGTCAAATACTTCTCTCCCTCTGAAGGTCAAGGCTGGGGCTGAGCATCCTCTCTTGTTTCCAGTCTGTTTCTCCAGGTCTTTGTCTCTCTGAATCTCTGTGATTCTATATTTCTGTGACTGTCTCAATTACAATCTCTCTTTCCTTCTGCATGACCCAGTTCCTGATGATAGCAGGTATTAAAGTGGTGTTACATGAGAGGGTGCACCCTGATGAGACCACAGCACACATATACATATCACACATGTCACACAACATGCATACTCAACACACATACATGCTGTACACATATACATACACACAAACACACACACACACTGAACAACAATCTCCTATGGAATATCTTGACTGTAAGAGATCATTCAACCTCCATTTGACTCCTCCAGTGACAATGACCTTGCTCTTTCCTCGGTGGTTTTATCCGGTCCTGCCACAGAATGGTGTGATTATATGATTTTTTTAAACTTTTATTGTTTATATAATCAATTTTTCTATTAATTTTCCTTATCTTAAACCATCCTTGCATTCCTGGTCTTAATGCATCCACTTGGTCACAATTTGTAATCTTTGTAATATATTACTGCAATCTTTTAGCTAGTATTTTATTTAGGATTTTTGTATCTATATTCACCTATAATTTTCTTCCTCTGTTTTTACCCTTCCTGGTTTAGATACCAGTATTATATTTAGTTCATAAAGGGACTTTGGTAAGATCCCTTTTTTACCTATTATTCCAAATATTTTTTAATTAGAATTAGTTGATCTTTAAATGTTTGATAGAATTCACTTATAAATCCATCTAGTACTGGTACTTTTTTCTTAGGAAGCTCAAGCCTGTTAAATTTCTTTTTCTAAAACAGGCCTACTTAAATTTTCTAATTCCTCTTCTCCTAATCTAGGCAATTTATATTTTGGTAAATATTCTACCATTTCACTTAAATTGTTAGATATATTTGCATATAATTGGGCAAAATAGCTCCTTATATGATTTAATTTCATCTTCATTAGGGGATTCACACTTTTCATTTTTAATACTAGTCATTTAGTTTTATTCTCTCTTTTTTGAAAAAACAAATTACCTGATAGTTTATTGTTTTAGTGATTTTTTTCTTAAAATTGCCTCCCACTTTTATTTATTAATTCAATGGGTTTTTTACGATCAATTTTATTAGTCTCATCTTTAATTTTTAGGATTTCCAATTTATGTTTAATTGGAGATTTTTAGTTTGTTCTTTTTCTAGTTTTTTTAAGTGCATATCCAATTCATTGGTCTGCTCTTTCTCTATTTTATTGATGTAAGTATTTAGAGATATAAATTTTCCTCTGATTCTTGCTTTTGCTGTATCCCATAGGTCTTGGTATGTTGTCTTATTATTGACATTTTCTTTAATGAAATTACTAATTATTTCTATGATTTGTTATTTAACCTACTCATTCTTTAAGATTAGGTTGTTTAATTACAAATTAGTTTTTAATCTATATTTCAGTGGTCCCTAATTAAATATAATTTTACTGCATTGTGATCTAAGAAGAATACTTTTAATATTTCTGCTTTTCTGCTTTTAACCATAATTTTTTTATATCCTAATATATGCTCAGTCTTTGTAAAAGTACCATAAACTGCTAAGAAAAAAATTCCATTCAGTTCTCTCCAGATATCTATCATATCTAGCTTATCTAAAATTCTATTCATTTCCTTGACTTCTTCCTTATTTAATTTTGGTTGGATTTGTCAAGTCCTGAAAGGGGAAAATTAAAATCCCCTGCTATTATAATATTACTATCTATCTCTCATTTAACTTTTTCTCTTAAAAGTCTACATGCTATTGTATTTGGTGCACATAAATTCAATATTGCTATTGCTTCATTGTCTATGGTATCTTTTATCAAAATATTATTACCTTGCTTATCTCTTTTGATTAAATCTATTTAATTTAACTTTGAGACCATGATTGCTACTCCTGTCTTTCTTGCACAAGTTGAAGCATAATAAATTTTATGCCAACCCTCCCTTTTAAATCTGTGTGTATTTCCCATTCTTAAATGTGTTTTTTGTAAATAACATATTGTTGGATTATGATTTTTAATTCATTCCGCTATCTGTTTTCCATTTTATATTACACAGAAAAGTTGAGTATAATCCTTAATTTTCAAAAATGAACATTTAATGAACTGAAAGACTTTCAGGTATTTGTAACAAAAAGATCAGAACTAAGTGGAAAATTCAATATAGAAGATCCAGAAGAAGTATAAGGAAAATGTTAGATATTAATTATAAGGGACTCATTAAGTTCAAACAGTTTACTTCTTAAATATGAAAATGTCATCAGTATTCCTAAGAATGTCATCATTATCAGGGTAGTTTGACAGAAAGGTTGAGAATGAGTTAATATTATGGAGTGATTCTAATAAACAAAATTAGGGAGCAAAAAGTAAAAAGGAGTAATTATCTCATATAAATGGGGCATGAAATGAATAATTGACACAGAGGAAACAGGTTGGGATGGACAAGTGTAGTAGTGCTGGAAACTTACTCTCATAGGATCAGGGTTAAAGAGGGTAGGAACAATATATACATCAAAAAGGGTATTCAAGTCTTCTAAACTTATAAAGAAATAAGAGGATGAGGGGTCGGGAAAAGGAAGGGATTTTTAGCAGGTTGTGTAGGTTAAGATTTAGGAGGGCTGGGGAGAGGATAAGTAGGGGACTCAGTGGGGCGAATATAATAAGGAATTATAGGAGGGAAAGGGAAGAGAATAAGGTAACAGGGACAGGGTAAAAAGAGAGGCTGAGAAGGGTGATAGTGAGTAAAAATAGTATGGAAAGAAATTCACAAATGATAATTATAGTTTTGAATGTGAAATAATCTATTTTCTAGTCAATGATGTGGAACCTAGAGAGGAGTTAGATGTGAACTCTACGTGTCGAACAAGTCCGTTCAGCATGGCTTTGACTGCTCTGAGAGATGATCAATAAAGTTCGCAAGCCATCAGCATTTCTTGAATGTTCTTTTGTGGTTCCAATTGCCCTGATAGAAAGGGGAACAGGAGCAACAAATTTACATAGAAATCTGGACCCAAAAAGGGGAATGTTTGACCCAGTGTGAGAGGCCCAAGGAGCAGTCAGTAGGAAGATGCCCAGTGACAACAGGGGAGCCAAGAAATTGCTGAGGAAGGTGTTTCTGCAAAAACAGGGTTTCTGAAGAGTAGTTTGGTAAAATTTGTTAAACTTTTTTTAGCATAGAATAATAATTGTAACTAACAAGAAGGTTTGCAAATAACTGCACAGCTTGAAAATAGGTCAGTTCCTGAGAGCATGCACAGTGTGCTCTATCTTGTATTAATGCAGAATGCTGAAGCCAACAAAAAAGAGAATTTCATCGTTATATCAGAAGCTAAGAAGACCCAATCAAGGAATCGCTGTCCATGCTCTGAAAGGGACAGATAAAGGTCTTCAGTCCACCAAGCACATCTAGAAGCAGCCTCACCAAGCCTCTGAATGAGTCATCACAAGATTGGACAGTTCCTTCATTATACCTACAAGGTCAGTGCTGCTATTTTCCCCATTATAGACTCAGAGAGGCTTAGAGAAGCTGCATTAACTGCCCAGTGTCATATATGTAGTAAGAGGCAGAATTTGAATCCAGATTTTCCTGACCCCAAGTCTAGGAATCTGTTCATTATCCCAGAGCCCCTCACATAATCCAAGGGAACCAATTCGTTGGGATTGAGGCATGTATAAACAAAACAGATTTGCACTAAAATGATGCGATTGTTCCTGAACCTAAGAAAAGTGAGTGAGGTTTCTGACCTGCATTATTATCAGGAGACTGACAAAAGACAAAGGCAGTTTGTATGATTACTATTTAGGCATTTTTAATTGTCACTCAGTCTCAATATTGTCTACACAAACTTTGCTATAGTCTACTAATAAAATGAGTAAAAGCTTATCCCACTTCTCTGGTTAATAGTTGCCTTTGTTGAAGAAGATTTCCTTACTCTCAGCCAGGTCCACTCCTTGGACTCTGGACCTCAGGAAATCAGGAGGTTGCCTCATACCCTGGTCACATTTCCTAGAAGGTTGAGGTTTGGTCACCCAATAAGGACAGGAAAGGAGAAGCAGAAAAAGTTGGCAAGGTAGCTGGTGCAAAGATGTATGATTGAGTCTACTTTCCACATGGGAATGGCAGCAGGACAGGAGGAAAGAACACATCCCCCTCACCATGGGAAATTGGGAGACAGTGCACTATTTATCACAGAGGAGATTTGAATCAAGAGTCTAAAATAGAAGCTGTTTTTTCTTGTTATATGTCTAGGGAGTATCAAGGCCTCGCCTTCTATAGCCAATGAGACAATGGCTTCCTCATTTTCAAGGCATCCTTATCCTTCAGCTCTGAGTCACTCCATGGCTAGAAGCAGCCAGAGTTGGTCATCTCTGAATTACCAAAGTGTTAAGCCAGTACATAGGAAGGAAGGGAGGGAGGGAGGACCACCATGAACAGGTTCCATGGGATGACTCAGACAGGAGGACCCAGGAAAGCAATGCCTTCCTTAGAATCCTGACCTTAGAATCTCAGCTGCATCTTCCCTCCCAGAAAAGGCAGCATCCCACTACAATCCTGGTAGCCAGGGTCTCCTCAATAGGGCTAGAAGTGTCCCTGAGGCTGGAGAAATGAGTTTGTTTAGGGAGTGTGATCTAGGGCTTCCTATGTGGTTGGTCCAAGGGAGAAAAACAACAAATGGGTCCTCTCCCTGTCCTAAGGAGGAGAAGAGAAGGAATGTCATCTCTCAAGCCCTTTACTATTCCTACCCTCAACTGGTCAGTCTCTGCATGTGGAGGGATATGTTGCCCTCAGGCCCCCTGCTCTTCCCTCTGTTTCTGAAGAGAGTTTCCAGGTGTCGTTTCCAGCATCTGCTCCCCTCCCTCCTTCCAACACCATCTCTGCTTTCTTCCATCACAGTAAATGATTCTTTGCCTCTTACCAGCAGTGCTGGATTTTTATGTCCTCTCTCACTTTCTGTTTATGCTTCACATGACCTAGTTCTAGATCTGATATTGATATGTGACAAGCTATTTTATTGCAGCCAAAAAAGGAATTAATAATCTTTCTCTCTGATGTCTCACACTTATGAATCTCTCTCTCTGTGTGTCTCTCTCTCTGTGTCTCTCTCTTTCCCTCTCATCTCTCTCTCTCTCTCTCTCTCTCTCTCTCTCTCTCTCTCTCTCCAGTTTTACAGAAGAGACAATAATAGACATAGAAGGGCAGTGATTCCCACAGTTTGCTAGCTAATATCACATGCAAGATATCTGAGTCTTCCCAAACCCCAGATCAGCATTCCATTCACTTGTGTTCACAAAAGATCTATCAAGATCTTTGTAATAAACTCTACCATTTGAGGCAATGGGGCCACCACACTTGGAGTCAAAAACATCACAGGAAAGACATTAAGAGGCACTAGAGCTGTTACAAACACTTTAGAACATGTAAGTTCTTTTACTTTTTCCCTAATCATCTTTGGAAATGGACTTAGTAGTGGTATTTCTGGGTCAAAGGGGATATAGGCAGTTTAATAACTCTTTGGACTTAGTACCAGATTGCTCTCCAGAGTGGTTGGATCAGATCACAACTCCACCAACAATGAATTAGTGTCCCAATTTTTCCAAATCCCTTCCAACATTTGTCACTTTCCCTTTCTATCATTTTAGCCAAACTCATAGGTTTAAAATGATATCTCAAGGTTGTTTTAATTTGCATTTCTCTACTCAATAATAATTTAAAGCATTTTTATATGATTATGAATTGTTTTTATTTCTTCCAGTAATAAGTGTCTTGGGGCAGATTTGAATTCATGAAGAGGAGTCTTCCTAACTCCAGGCCCAGCACTCTATCCACTGTGCCACCTAGCTGCCCTCCTCCAAAAAATACACTTCCTTAATCCTCAAAAACTTCTTTCATCTCTGCCACTGTCCCCCCACCAGGCTCCCATGCCTGATGAAGGAACAAGAAAGCTCACCAAAACACCATCCCCCAAAGATGGCATAATTAAGATCTCTTCCTCTCTTGCTTCCCTGCCTGGCATTGGGGTTGGCCTAAGGGTTGAGCCTAATCCACAGGCTTTTGGGATCCAGGAAATCATGATTATCCTGCCCTCACCTTTTCAACTGGGTTCCTTTCTTATTAGCTTTTGGAGTGTACCCTCCACATAGCTCTGCTGAGTCAGGAAGGGCTCTTGGATACTGGCTCCTCTCTGCTTTGGAACCCTGAGTCTAAAAGACTCGTAAAAACATTATAACACATTAACCTTATATCATCAATCATTACAGCCCATGTCAAGCGACCAAGGGAGTGGGAAGGATGGGACAAATCCTGACTATATGGAATTTCAGAAGGACCACACAAAGTTTCAGTTGTCTTCTAATACTTGATGAGAGTTACCTGTTAACTCTAAATTTTCTCTCCTCCAGGTAAAACAACCACAAAATTTCTTCTAATAATTCTGATATGCCAAGATCCAAAGCCCCTCACCATCCTCATCACCCTCCTAGGTGGCAACAACAAGGTTCAAGAAGTCATCTATCACATCCTACATCCCTAAAAATGGAGAGATAGACCAATTCTTCACTACTTATGTCCATTTCTTAAAGAGTCACTTGGATACTGTTTTGTTTTTCATCAAGGACTCACCAATCTCCTGTACAACATTGGGGAACTCACTTAACATCTCTGGGACTCTATTTACTCAACTGTAAAATGGAAGGGTTCTCTAAAGATTGTCTAAAGCATCATCCAGTCCAATCCTATGATCCCATGAATGTATCCAGATTCTTCCACATGGGGAACAGTCTTCAAGAGTGACTAGGTGAAGAAGTTAATGGTAGCCAGACACAGCCATGCCTATTCAAGGAAAGGCTGAATATCTGCCATGGAGAAAAGACCAGCTCCTACTCAACCTACATCCTAGCCCCTCAAGTATTTTCAATTTAATTGAGTAAATATTCATTAAGCACCTACTATGTTCTGGGCACAATGCTAAGTGATGACTCTATAAAAGCAAAAGGGAGAGAGGGGAGTACCAACAGTGGGAATATGTGCAGGGGCATCATGTTCCTTGGAATTCAAACCAAACAAAGATGTGGATGGAAAGTGCAGTTACCTGGAGAATCCAGATCCAACCTGTGTAAAGGAAACCCTTGAAAACCCTTAGTGCTGCACTCTCCAGCTCTCCAATCAGAGGAGAGAGGATGCTGAGGAAGATGAGAAGGTCTTAAATAACCAAAGCTAAGTAAAACAGCATGAGGAGATGTCAGGTGACCAGCTTCTCCTGGATGGGGCAGCATACTCATTGGAGCTCAAGCCAAACAGAGCTGCAGATGGCAAGGGAAGGTTTTTTTTTAACAAATAAAGCATTTAGTAAGCACTTACTATGTACAAAGCACTGTGTGGGGGATACACATGGACAAATAAGACAGTATTTGCTCTAAAGGAGCTCATATTCTAATGGGGGATACAACATATGGAAAGTATGTAAGTGTATATGTATATATCTATGTGACTATATAGACATATACACATGCATACATATACACAAATATACATGCATATGTACATATTATGTTTTATATCATATATGTGTTTTATAGCTTGTGTATATATGTGTGTATATACACACACACACACACACACACACATACACGTCTCTCAAATGTCAGCTATCATTGTCCACACTGAGCAGAGAGGATGCTACTGGTTGCCTTGGATTTCATGGCTGCTCCAGATAAGGAGATCCCTCAGCTAAAGGCCTTGTGAAGCAAGGACCCAGTGCCAATCTTCCATCTCTCATGCCTTCTCCTCTCTGCCACTCTCTTTCCTTTATCCCTCAACCATGCCATTGCAGGTCCACAATTAAGAACTTCATGGAGCCTGTTGTCACCAGGGCTTTTATTGTACCGCCTCAAAAGCCCAACCTGGTAAGATTGAGCTGAACTCTTCCACCTTTCCAACTCAGTCTTTAAAACCAAACTCCCAGAGAAAGCTCTCAAGGGAAGGATTATCGGCATCCTGGGGCTCTCTCTTGGGAGGGAACTAGAACTCCTTCACACTTTCCTGTAACTCACAGCAGCCAAAGGGGAAATTCTGAAGGCAAACCTGCTGCCTAACCCTGTCTCCATCTCCATGCACTTGCAGCAGAGGTCAAGGACCAGAGACAACGGAGGACTGTCCATGGACCTCCAAAAGGTGTTGGGGGACTGCCTTTACAGTCATTCCTGACAAAAGAGTGAGAGACAAGATGCCACCCAGTCACCTTCTAGTGGTGAAGATGGAAGAGGGGCAATAATAACTGACTGGTCCCTCACTCAGCCCCAGTCAGGAAAGGAGTCCCATCTTGAAGTGCTGAGAAGAAAAAGTTGGTTTCTTCTCTTCACTGAGGTGAGAGCTTCCTGATTTAATAAAATTTGTCCCTTGGAAATGTTGGCAAGAGACTGGGGGAGTACCCCGCCCCAACCTTAGGGTCAGGCAGAGCTTGGGTTGGCTCTGATGCCTCTAACTCTCTAGCAGTAAATGTCAGGCCCAAATGTGACTTGACAGTCTGAGAGTCATAGGGGACAATGCAAAGACTCAGATCTCTGACACTCTTTACCTTGGTCCCTTCACTCCCTGCCTCTCTAAAGGTTCATTTCTTCTTGGTCAGGGAAGACCTTCCTCACTCTTCCACTCTTGACAATGAATTTCAAATCATTTTCAGGAGCAGCTAAGAGGCACAGTGGATAGAACACAGGCCCTGAAGTCAGGAGGACACGAGTTCAAATTCAGACTCAGACCAAACACTTGACACTTACTAGCTGTGTGACCCTGGGCAAGTCACTTAACCCCAATTGCCTAAAAAGAAAAAAAAATCACTTTCAGTATCTTTTCAGGAATAATGTGGTATTTCATCATTCCTGTTCATGAATGCAAGTATCATTTAGTATGAGTGATTTCATGACATACTGATGAGTCAACTTTTCAGCTGAGAATTTTCACTGTAGCTCGTGTGCATCATGGACCTCATCAAATATATCTCTCTGACATAACATTATGCCCCTTTTTGCTGAAGATCTTCCCATCAAACTTTCCAATGATCGTGATCTAAAAGAAGACAAGGATTGGACCCCAAGCAGACTTGGGGTGTGGCAGCCTCATTACCAGACAGAAAATATTTAGAAGGTGGAGGCTTTTTTTTTCAGTTATCCCTGCTGTATCTGACTTGGCCTATTTAACCCTACTCAGGGAAGGCCATGGGTATGGGATGGGGATCAGGTCTGCTCCATGCCTGAGGAAACTTAAGTAAAATGGTCTTATAATGCAGCACAAAGGTAAGCTGGATATAAGGATGATAACTTGCCTGAAGCTGAATGTTTAACATTGCAGTGAATTACCAACCAGTGACTTGGATTTAAGTGAGGCAGGGCTGTGCTCAGTCACTAGCCTCACTTTCTCCTCTGGAGCCATCTGGGTCCAGTGGTCAGATATTGATCAGGACGACTGTTAATGACCTAGGATGGAGTGGGAGAACTTGGTTTTTTCAAGCTAAGGTCTTTAACAGGTCTCAGTATGACTGAGGCAGTGCCCATTCAGTGATTAAGACTTAACAAGAAATGAGGCAAAGAATGGCCTCTTTAAAAAAGTAGATCCTGGAAGGGAAGACCTTCAGGGTTTTGGACCAAAACAAAAACAAATCACTGAATGGGCGCTGCCTCAGTCAAACTGAGACCTGTTAAAGACCTTAGCTTGAAAAGGCCAAGGTTCCTCACTGCATCCTGGGTCATCTTCTGCTTTCCTGATCCATATCTGGCCCCTGCACCCAGATGACTCTGGAAGAGAAAGTGAGGCTGGTGACTTTGCACAGTACTGCCTCACTTAAATCCAATTCACTTGTCGGGGCATCACCTCCCTGATGTCATGGTCCTCTTTGAGAACTAAAGACTAACAGCTGCAGAATTACCATCAAAAGGACACCAATGTGCTCTGATCATCTCCAAAAGCATTTCAGATGGAGAACACAATGAGATTTGTTCAGCAATTTGTGTGTGTGTGTGACTCGGGGGGATGAATGAGAGAATCCCCATACCCTATAACTCCTCATCTCTGGTTTGAGAAGAGGCAGTCAGATGTGGAATGAGGAGGTTATCTATATAAGCCCAGCTCATATAACAGAAAATACCTAGAACCACTCCATACCCAGACTTCCCTGGCAGTTAAGAAGAGAAGGAAATTTCTGCGTGGATTTGAAAGGCCTCTCTAGATGTCAGCTACTCTTATCAGTAATGTCATAAATGTTCTTGGCCTCTTTCCATCTCCATGAGCAGAGGCATCTTCCAGAGGGGTCAGACACACAACCCCAGGGCCCAGGGCTACATGGTCCAAACCTGATTAAATTGTCATTGGGAAATGTTGAACAAAATAAATAAAAACACAACACAATCTAGACAATGTCAAATTTTTGTTCTTCTAAGTCAATATGTGACTCTCAGGCATCAGTTTCTATTTCAGTTTGACATCACTGTGAAGATTCTATCGGTGCCTGGGGAGAGTGGAGGCCATTGATGACCAAGGGGGCTGCCATGACCACGTATGGATTCAAATACAAATATTTTCTGTCCTCTGGGTTGTGTTTGTTTCTTGTTTTGTTTTTGATCATGTTAAGCAAAGCTTGTCCTGTGATCCCTGCATTGCTAGGCTGCATCTTCCCATAGGGACTAAGAACCCTTTGCTTTGTTAATACCCAAGATGACCTAAGTCAGTGGTTTCTGGAGGAAGTCCTGTTTGGGGAACTCAGACAAAAAAAATTGTGGCAAATCACCAAGACTGAATTGGGTCCTTCTACAGCCAGAAGAGTCATTCATTTTGGGTTGTAGGTAACACTTCTCTGTACCTCTAAGTGCTCAATGAGGGCTTGGATCAAGGAAGCCATCTCATCAGCACTTAATGGATACTTAGAGTTGAAAAATTTCCTTCCTATTATCCTAAGTCATGAGTAGGGTAATTACCTCCAAGAAAGGAATCTTTGGAAAGATCTCTCCCTGGACAAAGCATTTTGTTATTGTTGTTTTCATTTTGTTTTTAATTTATGGAATAAAACAAGAATCTTCATAACATAGTACAATAAAAAAAAACGATCATACACAAAACTGCCAATCTACTATGTACAACCTGCTATTCTTTTCAAATACACAACAAACTTATTATGTATTTTTTCTTCCCTCCCCATCTCCTGCCCTAGAAATGGCTATCATTAGCCATAAATATATACATACATACATGCATACATACATACATACATACATACATACATATATATAGTCAACTCCTCCCCAATCTGTTTTGAGCTGTTTTGATCTTAACCTACCATAATGCTTTGCATGTTCTGGCATAACAGACATGCTTTGCTTTGCTCTCTGAGTAAATCCAAAATGCCCCTTCCTGTGTCAGCAACTACAATGCCAGATAAAGCTGACCAGGAGCGTTTTTCTTTTTATGAGTACTAAGGACAAGGCGCCTTGAACCAGGCACTGTCTTAAATAATGGGACTTTTCTTATCTTGGTATTTTATGGACATATGCTATGTTATGTTATGTTAGGTCATGTTAATGATAGAAGAAAAACAGGCATCCTGGGTCTATAATTTCAATTGACACTTTAACACTTCTTCTATCTTATTGTATTTACAACCTATCCAATCAAGAAAATTCCTTTCTCATGCTTTGGTTAAACACATATGGAGACCATAATTTTAGATGACACAGACATCCTAAGTAGAGATTGCTCTAAGTATATAAAAGGTCTTCCTCAAGTTGCTTTTCTTTGAGTCAGAATTATTTTCTGGCTCTGATGTATACATGTATTCTGCTAGCCTAAGGGGATAAACAACATATAAATATATATCACCTAACTCATTTGCCTCTTTTAAGCAAACTTCCAGGTTGACAATACATACATACATACATATATGTACCACAACTTGTTCAGCCATTACCCAATCAATGGACATTTTTGACATTTTCAGTTCTTTGCCACCACAAAGAGAGCTGCTATGAACATTTTAGAACATGTAGGTTCTTTTCCTTTTTCCCTCATCATCTTGAGCACTGGGACTAGAGTCAGAAAGACCTGAGTTCAAATCCAACCACAGATACTAGCTAGG
>NW_020954568.1:1706943-1731698 GCF_900497805.2 Vombatus ursinus | reverse complement strand
AAATAATTGCTCTTTAATCTACACACTGGGTGAAGGGGACAGAGAGAATGACACAGAGGTAGGGAGAATGGAAATAAACATTTATTATGCACCTACTATGTGCTACCCACTGAGCTAAGCATTTTATAAATTTTATCTTGTTTGATCCACACAACAATCCTGGGAAGTAGATGATATTATAATCCCCATGTTACAGTTGAGAAAACTGAGACAGAGGTTAAGTGACTTGTATAAGGTCAGCCAGGAAGTGGCTGAGACTAGATTTGAACTCAGGCAGGTCTTCCTGAGCCCAGGCGCAGCACCCTACCCACAGTACCACCTAGCTGCCACACCAGTAGTTTCACCTGACCAGTTCAGTCTCTAACATATTCCTCTTGTCCGTGGAAGAGCAATGTTAAAATAAACCTTTGTCCTCCATCAATAGATATTATGAGTCATTTGTGAGTGGGAAAAGAAAGAGGTCTCACTCAATACAATACATTGGTACAAGTATGAGGAAAGGAAACTCTCAAGGGAATTGTTGCTTCTGAGTCTGCTATTCCTAAGGCAGCAAATGGAGGCAGGAAACCAAGAAGTATCTAAGGATTAGGAAGAAATGAAGCATGAGGCATCACGCCTGGACTGGGAATGACCAGACAGAAAGCTCTGGGACCATCTTGGACTCTTCATTCTCACTTAATCTATATATTCAAACTATTTCCAAGTCTTGTCGTTTCTACCTCCACAACATCACTAATTTACATCCCATCTCTCTCTTCAAACAGTGACAATCAGGGGTCAGGCCTTCAGCACCCAAATGTGTTTTTCTACAAAACAAATCTGCACACATCATTCTCAAATTTCAATAAACTTCAATGTTCCCTCTCATGACCAGTATCCAATTGGAACTTCTCTGTTTCGGATTAATAGCCATTCCTAACAAAGCCAGAACATGCTTGACAGTTTTATCAATCGCCTCTCCTCTCTATACTCACTGCCAGAATTACTTCCTGTTGGTTCTTATCATATCTAGCACTCTCACCCACACATTTGTGGTGCTCTCTCCAAGGCCTGAAATGCACTCTCTCCCCAGCTCCATCCCTCAGAATCTCTCATGTCCTTCAAGGCTCAGTTCAAGCAAACCCTGACTGCCTGAGTCATCCTCCAATTCCTACTGCCTTCTACCCTCATATTGTCTTGTATCTAGTTTCAACATAAGACCCCCTTAAATGGTACCTCCAAAAGATAGGCCTGTGTTGTGTGTTGTGTGTTGTGTGCAGCATATTCAAAGAAATGCTTGGCCCTCAATTGATGAGAGAATGCTGGCCATGATGTTTCATACCTAAGATGAGAGACAGACATGAGGTAATTGGAAACAGGTCAATAGAGACCTCCAGGAGGGTAGTTAAAGATAGAGATTGAAGGGCACACTCAGGCCCTTCTAGTTAGAAACTGGTGTGAAAGCCTGGCCCACCACATCCCTTGAATTCCAAGGCTTGTAGCCCTAGAGACTGCTAAGAGTAGACTTCCCCTAGGTGAGAGAACTCTATCCCCTGATTGGAACTGAGACCTGATCTCTCTCTGAATAGAAGAGGTCACTGACTCTAGGCCATTCCTTGCTATATTCTCATCTGTAGAACTTCTCTGATTTCTGCTGGCTTTTGCTGAGACAAATGACTTACCTGCTATTCACTATTGGTCTTTGTTGTGTGCAGGCAATGTGAGGATGGCCCATCTCCTGCTCTCTGCAGATGTGGATTTGACCTCAGATCATACCTATCCATGCCCCCCTGTGAGCCATGTCTCTACATTTACACTACTCACACATATGCATAGCCTATATATGCATCATTCTAAACATACCTATACACATGTTTTCACTACCTCTAAACTCTTTGAGAGGAAAAATTTCTTCAGGTTTTGTCTCTTTATCCCCAGCAGCATTCCTGGCTCTTAGCAGGTGCTGTACAAAATCCTACTTGATTGATGGACCTACATTTGACTGAAGAATAAAGTGAGGCTAAGGCAAGGAGAGTGACTTTTCTATAATCATTCAGAAATGCAGTGTTGGGGCGAGCGCAAACCTCTTCTGTGATTAAGCATACTGCTATATTAATCATATCATGATGTGCCTTGTAAGTGTATTTCCCAGTGTTATAGATCCCAAATGACTGGAGAACAGTCACCCCACCTCTCTGTCACTGGGGATCCCTGCCTAAAGATGATGTTGTGAAGGAAGGAAAGATAAGGACAAGACCTGAGACCCTAAGGAGAGTGAGAAGACCAGTGGTAGTGTGTGCTGTTGATTATGACTGGCCCAATATCATTATCTCTGCTTGCCTGCAGGAGAGATTGTGATACATACGTGAATACATATATTCAGCAGTACATCTGTGTATACACATGTGTGGCATGTTTATAAATAATATTACTAGTGGTATTGAGAATATGTGTACATAAACATGCTTACCTATAAATATACATGTGAATATTTGTGTTAAGAATATTTTCTGAAAGCTAAAGATGCCTATGGACTCCTCCTCTTTAAGAATAATTTCTTAATAAGTGAAAGAAATACTGAAATTCAATTAGGCAGTTAAAATAAAGATAATTTCGGGGCAGCTAGGTGGCGCAGTTGACAGAGCACCAGCCCTGAAGTGAGGAGGACCTGAGTTCAAATCTGGCCTCAGACCAAACACTTGGCACTTACTAGCTGTGTGACCCTGGGCAAGTCACTTAACCCCAATTGCCTAAAAAACAAAACAAAACAAAACAAAAACAAAAAAAATAAAGATAATTTCCCTCCCTCCAAGTTCATAGAACATCCAAAAACTATTCATGGACCCTAAGTTAAGAGTGCCTGGCAAAAATAGAAATATATGTATGTATGTAAGTGGGAAAGAATATGTATACTATATTGTATGCATGTATATGTACATTCCTATAAGTTCATATTTGCATATTGCATTGTACATTTTGTGAATAAATAAGTGGATATACTTTTCTTCCTTATTACAACCTTAAAATCCAGGGCTCCTGCCCATTCAAGTCTCACACCAATACCTACCTGTATTCTAAGGGAATTTGAGGCTCTTGGATTTCCATGGGCAGCTGAGCCAACAGGAGAATGCTCAATTTCACTTTCAGAAAAGTTCTGTGAGAGCTAGAAAGGGAGCTAATGAACCAGGGGGCCCAGAGGGGACATTTCTTCCCTAAGTTGCAGGAACCATGACTGATAACTATGCAAGGATAATGGAAAGACCAGTAGATTGGAGATAATGGATCAGACCAATCCAACAGTAATTCCTCTAATGCCCTTATGTACGGGTTGATGGTTAGAGAGAATCAAAGTCTTTACCAAAGAAACACCATTTAGGAAGCTTTATCTGGACTTGAAGGCTTTGGGGAGTTCATCTCCAGTGTTTGGGAAATCCCCACCTTTGGTGCCTGAAAGCAAATGGAAAATCTCTTTTCCTGGGCCCATGTAATTCAGAGGAGAGGGAGGGCAATATAAGGGTAAGAGAGGAACTGTCCTGAATCCTGCCCCTATCCCACCCCTCATGCCTCAGTGTCTGTCCAAGAGATTCCTGAGAAGGACAGGTACAGGCATCAGGAGCAGGACCAGGCACAGCAGCCATCAGGAACCTGGAGAGGAAAAAGGAAGTTCTCCATCTGGGGCCTTGTAATTCTTTGTCATCCTTGGATCTACTCAAGATTTCTCTGTGAGTTTAATTCTTTCTTCATACATTTACATTGATTGCTTCAATGTGCACAGCTGGAAAACTGGTCAGTTTGGGAAATAGGGGGCCACAGAAGTCTCTGCTGCTGTTTTCTGATGTTTTCTTTTTCCCTTGGAGGCAAGGAGCAGCCCCCAGCCTTCAGACACTTTTACATATGGCCCCCAGAAGGGAGGGAAGAGTTCTTCTGGAGTGCTTCAGAAGCCCCTACAGCCCCAGGGTGTGAAAGTTCTTGTTCACAATCCTTCAAGCCCAGGCTCTGGCTCAGTGGGAGTAGACCCCATATCTCCTTGATTTTCTCCCATTCTCAGTCTGGATGAACAGACCCACCTTTCCCCAGGCATTTGTCCCTAAAGGACAGCATTTCTCAATAAAGAGAAACTGAAGCCACAGCGCTCAACAATCCTGACACCTGCAGTTGGTCATGTTCTGTGCTGGTCAATTTCCTGCTTTGGCAGAGGTGAGCACCTGCTGCTGCATCCTCCCCCCCCCCCACCCACTCTCAGTAGAATATCAGCTGCCTCAGGGCAGGGACAGTTTCATTGTCTTTGTATTCCCAGCACCAAGCCCAGGGGTGCAAATTATCCTGGGTCCAGCATCCCAAAACAGTAAGTATTAAGCAAGAGTTTATTGCAGTTTGGCATAGAAAACCGATAAAGAGCTTCTTGCATTTCCTTCCCTCCTTTCTAGAGGTAGAGACCACGGATGTGGAACACTGCGTAGTACGCTGTTGGACTTAGTTCATATGATGGTTAGTTGTGGTAAAGGATTTTTTTCTCTTCATTTTTTTATTCTTTGATTTTAAAAATTGACTCTGGGTGGGGGACAGTATGTTGAACAGTAAAAATAATGTGAAAGAAAAATTTATTGATAGAAATTTTAAAATATTAATAAATAAATGATTTAATCATTTATGAATTAACAAATAAGTAAATGAAATAAATGCATGCATACATACATACATAAATTTTTAAATGTATGTCTGTTGCATTGAATTAAATGGTTCACCCCACCTTTAGGCCTGCCACATGGGTTGTAGAAGGAAGCCTAGCTCTATATACTCTTCTACAGTCTGAAGAAAGAGCAGAAGAGAGAGGAAAAGCAGCAGCTAGGTGGCGCAGTGGATAGAGCACCAGCCCTGAAGTGAGGAGGACCTGAGTTCAAATCCGGCCTCAGACCAAACATTGGCACTCACTAGCTGCGTGACCCTGGGCAAGTCACTTAACCCTGATTGCCTCACAAAAGAAGAGAGAGGAAAAGGAAGGGTGGTTTGGAGTGTAGTCAGAGAAGAAAGGAGAGGCAAGTGTACCCTCTGACATCTCCAAGAGGACCATCTCTATACCCCACTACCACACCATGACAGAAGAAAGGGTAAAAGAGGAGAATGGAACAAGAATTTATTAAGCACCTACTATGCACCAGGCACATAGCTGGCACAGGTAGGTGGTGAAGTGGATAGAGTGCTAGGCCTGGAGTCACGAAGATACATCTTTTTGAGTTCAAATCTGGCCTCAGACACTAGCTGTGTGACACTGGGCAAGTCATTTCACCTTGGTTACCTCAATTTTTTCATTCGTAAAATTAACTGGAGAAGTCAATGGCAAACCACTCCGGTGTCTTTGCCTAGAAAATCCCAAATGAGGTCAAGAACAGTCAACACAAGTTAAAAAACAACTGAACAACAAAAACGTGCCAGGCACACCTTACCAATACTACTTCATTTGGTCCTCCCAAAAATCCTGTGAGGAAGGTGCTGTTAGTGGCCCTGTTTTACAGCTGAGGAATCTGAGGCAGACAGAAGTTAGGTGACTTGTCCAAGGTCACCCAGCTAGTAAGTGTTACAGACTAGATTTAAACTCATTTCTTACTCTAGGTCCAGGGCTCATGTAACTGCAGCCTAGAGAGGGAATGGGGAGGAAGAGGCTCTAACTCCTTAGAAGGGGGACGGGAGTAAATCTCTGGAGAAGTCCCTGATGCACTTCATTGTCTTTGTGTCCCCAGGGCGTCTGAGAGGAGCTGGGCTTCTTGGGGCTGGGACCAAACGCCATGGCTGTGTCCCCTGAACCTGGGCTGTGGAAATATGTTTCTGGCAATGCAAGGGAGACAATCCTAAATGAGACTAGAGTTTTTGGGACTGAGGTACCTGGAGAATTTGATTTAGTTAACTGGGTGCGGATACTTTCTCTGGTCATAGTCAGTGTTGGGCTGGTGGGGAACAGCCTCGTCCTGTGGCTCCTGGGCTTCCGCATCCCCAGGAACCCCTTCTCCATCTACATCCTCAACCTGGCTGGGGCTGACACCCTCTTCCTTTGTGGACAGTTTGCGCTCTCCATCCATGGATTTCTTGAGTATCTGAGACTTTCGGTCATGGGCCTGCTCTATGTCACATCCACATCCTACACAGCGGGCCTGAGCCTCCTGGCTGCGATCAGCACCCAGCGCTGTGTAGCCGTGCTCTTCCCCATCTGGTACAGATGTCACCACACCAAGCACACGTCTGCGGCAGTGTGTGCTGTCCTCTGGGCTCTGGCCAGCCTGCTGTGGCTATCACTTTTTTTCTTTTGTACTTCTTGGTATAATTCTCATCTGTGTTATGCAGTCCCCAGAGTGCTGGTCGTCTGGTTCTTCCTCCTCACATGTGTGCTGTGTGTGTCCAGCCTGACTCTGCTGCTGAGGGTCCAGTGTAGCTCCCAGCGCAGGCAGCCCTCCAGGCTCTACCTTCTGGTCCTGCTCACTGTCCTTGTGTTCCTGCTCTGTGGACTGGCCCCTGGGATTGAAATTATCATGCTGCTCTTTGACGTAATGTTCAAGCCTCTTTGGCTCCCTATGATCCTGGCCTGTGTGAACAGCAGTGCAAACCCCTTTATTTACTTCTTCCTGGGCAGTCAAAGGCATAAAAGAAGGAGGGAGCCCCTCAGGGTGGTCCTGCAGAGGGCCATGGCAGATGACCAAGAGTCAGAGGGTGAATCAAGGGAAACTCCCCACACCAGCACCCTGGAGACATCACCCTGAGGCTAAGAACAAAATGCTCAGACACTGAGCCCAGGAAATGAGCCCCCTGCCCCCAAAACAGAGGCAGCACCTTCCCACCTCCTTAAGAAGTGCTTTCACACACACACACACACACACACACACACACACACACACTTCTTATATTGGTGCCTATGATTTGAACTCTTAAGTGATTAAAAAGCATTTATTAAGCACCTACTATATGCCAGACAGTGTACTAAGCACTTCACAAATATCTCATTTAATCCTCACAATATCCCTGGGAGGTGGGTGCTTCATGATCCGCATTTTACAAAGGGTTTCAGAAGAGCAGTTTGGTAAAAAGTTGTAAAACATTTTTAGCAAGTAATGATTGTAACTAACAGGAAGGACTAGCCCTAAATATGCACTTTACATAGTTTAAAATGGGCCCATTCCTTAGAGCATGGAGAGTGGTGCAATTCAGGCCAGAGAGAGAACTTGATTTTCTGTCTCTCTATCTCTGTCTCTCTGTCTCTGTCTCTGTCTCTGACTCTGTCTCTCTCTCCCTCTCTCTCCCTCTCTCTCTGTCTCTCTGTTTCTGTCTCCTCCCCCACAATGGGCTCTTCGAATGCATAGTCCATTCTGACTCAGAAGCCAACAGTAAAAATAATTTCATCAATACTCATCTTTGAGGCTCAAGGAGAAACTTCCCAGTCTCTAAGGGCTTGGAAGCTGCCTGTCCCTCCCACACCTCCAGCTAGCTAGGCAGGATGGCCCATCTCCTAATCTCTGCAGATATGGACTTGACATCAGACCATATCTATCCATGCCACCTTTGAACCGTATCTATATACATAGTTTTAAACATATCTACTCCTGACTCTTGGGTAGGTTCTTTGAGAGTAGAAACTGCTTTCTGTGTTGTCTCTTTAACCCCAGCAACTAGCAGAGTTCTTGGATCTTAGTAGGTGCCTTACAAAATACTTCTTGATTGAGGGACCTCCATTTGACTGAAGAGCAAACTGAGGCTAAAACAAGGAAAGTGACTTGCCCATAGGCACACAGAAATGCAGTGTTGGGGCATGATTTAAGCCCACCTCTCTTCTGGGATCAAGGACCACTCTATTCACTATATCATGATGCACCTTGTAAGCAGGTTTCCCAGGAATACAGTGTTATTGATCACCATATGACTGAGGGGCAGATCCAATGTCAGACTTTATTACCCTATCTCTCTGTCACTGGGGACCCTTCCCTAAAGATGGTGTTGTAGAAGGAGGAAAGATTAGGACAAGAGAATGAGGAGCAGAGGCCCTAAAGAGAGGGAGAGGACAAGTGGCAGTTTCTACTGTTGGCTATGACTGACCAAGCCTGAAAGAGAGATGGTGATAGAGGCAAGTACATAGTATGTGGTTATGTATATTCAGGAATACATACCTGTGTGTGTGCATGTGTGTAAATAGCATTTCTATAATTATATGTGGCCATATGTACATATACATGCTTATATATGAATATACATGTACATCTGTACCATTAGTGTTTTCAGTAGTCTACTGACAGCTATAGACTCCTCTTTTCAGAATAATTTTCTGATAATTGAAGGAAATACTAAAATTCAGCTAGGGGTTATTGAAAACAAAGATATTTTTCCCCAGCAAAGTTCACAGAACCACAAAATTTATTCATGCATCCCAGGTTAAGAGTGCCTGATGTAAGTAGAAATATATGTATGCATGTAAGTGTGTATGAATATATATTATATTGAATGTATATCAGTATTTATATATGTATATTGTGTTGTATATTTTGTGAATGAATAAATGTGTATAGGTAGGTATGTGTGTGCGTGTATATACTTTTTCCCTTTAAGAACCTTAAAATCAGGGCTCCTACCAGTCTAAGCCTCATCCCTATACCCACCTGGAATCTAGGAATATCTGAGGCTCTTCTCAATTTCCCGTGGAAAGCTGAGCCAACAGGAGAAAACACAAGGACCACTTTCAGAAAAGTTCTGTGAGAGCTAGGAATGGAGCTAATGAACCAGGTAACCCACAGGGACCATTTCTTCTTTAAATTGCAGGAACTACGACTGATAAGTACCCAAGGGTGATGGCAAAGACCAGTGAATGGGGGATAATGGGCCACACTAATCCAACACTAATTCCTTTAATGCCCTTGTAGGCAGACAGGTGGTTAGAGAGAATTAAAGTCTTTACCAGAGAGACATTATTTAGGAAGGTTTATCTGGACTCGAAGTCTTTGGGAAGTTCATCTCCTGAGGCCAAAATTTGGCAAATCCACACCCACGGAGCCTGAAAGCAAATAGAAAGTCTCTGCGCCTAGGCCTATGCAATTGGGAGAGAAGGGAGGGCACTATAAGGGTAACAGAGGAACTGTCCTGAATCCTGTCCCTATCCCAGACCTCAGGTCCCAGTGTCTGGCCATGAGACTCCTGAGAAGGGCAGGTACAGGCACCAGCAGCAGGACCAGGCACAGCAGTCATCAGGAAGCTGGAGAGAAAAAGGGAAGGTGAGGGAGCTAGGTGGTGCAGTTGATAGAGCACTGGCCCTGGATTCAGGAGGACTTGAGTTCAAATCTAGCCTCAGACACATAATCCCAATTGCCTCACCAAAAATAAAAAGGGAAAGTCTCCATCTGGGGCCATTCCCTGTAATTCTTTGTCATCCTTGGATCTGCTGAATTTTCCTCTGTAAGTTTAACCTTTTCTTTATCCATTTACATTGATTCTTGTAGTGTGAACAGCTGGAAAACTGGTCAGTGTGGGGAAAGGGAGTCACAAAAGTTTCTGCTGCTGTGTTCTGATGTTTTCTTTTTCCTTTGGAGGCAGGAGCAGCTGGCAACCTTCAGACACTTTTTAACATGGCCCCAGAACAAAGGGAGAGTTTTGTTTGAAGTGCTTCAGAAGCCCCTACAGCCCAAGGGTGTGAAAGTTCTTCTTCCCAATCCTCCAGGCCCAGGCTCTGCCTCAGGAAGAATGGACCCCATATCTCCTTGATTTTCTCCTGTTCTCAGTCTGGATGAACAGACATCCTTTCACAAGCATTTGTTCCTTGAGTTTATCATTTGCCAATAAAGACAAGCTGAAGCCATAGCAACCAACAATCCAGACAGCTGCAGTTAATTATGTTCTGTGCTGGCCTACTACCTGCTTTGGCAGAGGTGAGGACCTGATGCTGTAACCTCCTCCCCTCTGCCCACTCTCAGTAGAATATCAGCTACCTCAGGGTAGGGGCAGTTTCATTGTCCTTATATTTCCAGCACCAAGCTCAGTGGTGAAAGTTATCCTGGGCCCAGTATATCAAAACAGTATGTAATGAGCAAGTGTTTATTGCCATTTGGTACAGAAAACCAATAAAGAGATAACTGCATTTCCTTCCCCCTTTTCACAGGTCTGTGGATGTGGAAAACTATATAGTATACTGCTGGACTTAGTTCATATGATGGTTAGTTGTGCTGAAATATTTTTTCTTTTCTTTTTTTAATTCTTTGATTTAAAAGAAAAGACTCTGCTTGGAAGACAATATATAGAACAATAAAAATTATGTAAATGGAAAAGTTAATAGAAATTTCAAAATATTAAGAAATAAATGGATGAACAAATTTATGAATTAATAAGAGTAAACAAACAAATAAATTCATGATTACATACATTAAATTAATAAATAAATCTCTGTTGCATTGAATTAAGTGGTTCAGCCTACCCTTAGGCCTGTTAGCATAGGTTGTAGAAGAAACCCCCACATACTAGAGAAAAAGCAGAAGAGAGAGAAGAATGAAGGGTGAGTTAAAGGTGATGACCAGCACATACATGTGGTTAGAGAAGAAAGGAGAGACAGGTGTGCCCCTGATCTTCTCCAGAAGACTCATTTCTATACCTCACTGTCACATCATGACAGGAGAAAGGGAGAAAAAGGGAAATGAAACAGGCTTTTTTTAAAGGCCTACTATGTGCCAGGCAGAGTGTTAAACACTTTGCAAATGTTACTTCATTTGATCCTCTGTAGAACCCTGTGAGGTTGATGCTATTATTGGCCTCATTTTACAGTTGAGGAACCTGAGGGAGAGAGATGCTAAGTTACTTGTCCAGGTACACACAGCTAATGTGACTAATGAAAAGTTCGAGAGACATAATTTCTGGGTAATTAATAACTGATTTGTTAACTATGGCTAGCAAATCATAGATTGAGGTCACCGCCCTGCCTAGAAGCCAAAGATGCCGCCTGGAGAGTATTGAGTGTTTCAAAAGTCTTTGCAAAGAGAGGTGTGCCTGAGGGTGGAAATCAACTCTGATTGGATAACATTGTCAACGAGGGGGTGGACACAGAGATGGGCCAAAAGCTTTCAGCTCCACCTGCTGAGGGTGTGATGAGGTTCAGCAGCCTCAGTATCTGGACAAAGGCATCCATCTCTACCCAGTCAATGAACAACGAACAATGGTGAGGTAAGAATGACAGCTAGGTGAGATTCTCTTAACCCTAATTGCCTTCAGAGGCTGACAACCTACAGGAAATGGGTTTCTGAATGAGGAGATAGGAAGGGGAAGCCTTAATCCTCTTTGAATAATTGGTTATTAATGGGAGTGAAGCAATTTCTCTTACTAGTTAAGTGTCTGAGACTAGATTTTGACTCATTTCTTACACTAGGACTAGGTCCACACTTCTGTGCACTGTGGCGCCGCCTAGCTGACAAAGAGAGTGAAATAGGAAGCTTTGACTCTTGAAGATAGAGACCGGAGTAAATCTCTAGAAAAGTTCCTGAAGTCCCTTGTCTTCGTGTTCCCAGGGCGTCTGAAAGGAGCCGGACTTCCTGGGACTGGCACCAACCAACGTGGCTGTGTCCCCCACACATGGGCAGCGGGAATATGGTCATGACAACGCAAAGGAGAGAAGTGAAAAAGACAGGGTAGTTCTTGTGATATCTATAGAATCTCGGGGGGTGACTGGATGGAGATCCTCATTCTGGTAATAGCCGGGGGTTGGGCTGGTGGGGAACAGCCTCGTCCTATGGCTCCTGGGCCTCCGCATCCCCAGGAACCCCTTCTCCGTCTACATCTTCAGCCTGGCCGGAGCCGACGCCCTCTTCCTCTGTTGCTCCTTTCTGATCTCCACAAATAACTTTGCTAGACATTTTTGTTCTTTTTTAACATTCACAGTAGGATTCTGCCTAAAATGCGTGTTCTTTGAGCCTTCTGGCAGAGATCAGCACCGAGCGCTGTCTAGCCGTGCTCTTCCCCACCTAGTACAAACCTTCACCTCCCCAAGCGCACGTCTGCGGTGTGCTCTGTACTGCGGGTTCTGGCCAGCCTGTTCTGGGTAAAAGTTTCCGTACTTTGTTTTCACGTGCTTGCTGGCTATTTCTCTCGCGACTTTTTCATCATCCAAGACGTGTAGTTCATCCTCCTCACTTTTGTACTGTGCGTGTCCAGCCTGACTCTGCTACTGAGGGTCCAGTGTAGCTCCCAGCGCCGGCAGCCCCCGAGGCTCTACCTCCTGGTCCTGCTCACGAAACTCGTGTTCCTGCTCTGCGCCCTGCCCTTGGGGTTCGAAGGTGTAATATGGCACTTGGGCTTACATCCCATGCCTAATTGGCTCCATCAGTGCCTGGCCTGTGTGAACAGCAGCTCAAACCCTCTCATTTACTTCTTCCTGGGGAGCCAAAGGTATAAAAGGAGGGAGCCCTTCAAGGTGGTCCTCCAGAGGGTCCTAGGGGACGAGCAAGAGTTGGGAAGTGGGACAAGAGACAACCCCCACATCAACAGCCCGGAAACCTCATCCTGAGGCTAAAAACAAAATGCTCATATTGGAGAGCCCTGGAAATTAGCCCCTTGCCACAAGCCCAACTACAGACCCCTTCCCCCTCCCTGGCAGGGAAACCAAGATTCCCTCTTCCATCCCTAATGTTAGTGCCTAGGGTTTGAACTCTAAGTGGTAAACAAATATCTATTATGCCAGGCAGCTGGATGGTGCAGAGGATAGAGGTCCAGGGCCTGGAATGGGAAGAACTGAGGTCAGAATTGGCCTGAGACACCAACTGTGTGAACCTGGGCAAGTCAGTTAACCATTTACCTCAGTTTCCTCATCTATAAAATGAGCCAGCCAAAGAAATGGCAAACAACTCCATTTTCTTTGCCAAGAAAACCCCAGATGGGATCACAAACAGTCACATGACTGAACAACAAGACTATACCAGGAGCTGTCCTAAGTGCTTTACAAAGAAGGCATTTAATCCTCACAATATACCTGGGACATAGGTGCTCTCATGATATTCATTTTATACCTGAGGAAACTGAGTCAGGCAGAGGTTCAGTGACTTACCCAGGGTCCTAAAACAAGCAAGTGTCTGAGACTGGATTTGAACTCAGATCTTCCTGACTCCAGGCCCAATGTTCTGTGCACTTTGGAGCTCCCTAGCTTGCTGGAGACTCCTTTATTTAGGGAGTAAGGTCCAGACTCATGTGTCACCAACCCAGAGGAAGGTTACTCCAACAAATGGCTACTGTCCCTCCATTGAAGACTAGGGTAAGAGGAAAAATATCCTCTAAGGCCCCCTGTCTCCGTCTCCCCTCCTTGTGAATCTTTGTAAATGAAGGCATAGAGTCAGGGGTCAGCCTTCTCAAGGTTCTGTGGGCCATGCACCTCCATTTTTCTTCTCTCAGGCTAGACCCACGAGGTTCCCTCAGGCCTCATTCCTCCTCCTGCTCTAAAAAGAGGAGGTTCCAGCTCAGCCATGTCCACCTCCATTCCCTGTCAGTGCTCCTTTCCCTTCCCCCCTCCCACTCCCATCATAGGAGCTGAGCCAAATGCTTCTCTCCCTGGAAAGGTCAAGGCTGGGGCTCAGCATCCTCTCTTGTTTCCGGTCTGTTTCTCCAGGTCTCAGTCTCTCTGAGTCTTTGTGTTTCTAGGTTTCTATAACAATCTCGATTGCAATCTCTCTTTCACTCTAAATGACCCAGTCCCTGATGAAAGCAGGTATTGTAGGGATGTTATAGGAGACGGCACACCCTAAGGAGACCAAAGCAGGGGAAGGGGACACATCATCTCACACATGTACATATCACACACAACACACATATGTCACACAGCACACACATTGAACAACAATCTCCTATGGAATGTCCTGACTGTGAGAGATCATTCAGCCTTCATCTGATTCTTCCAGTGACAATGACCTTACTCTCAGTGGTTTCAGGTCCCATATTTTACCTGGTCCTGCCACAGACTGGTGTGATCATATGATTTTTAAACTTTTACTATTTTTATAATCAATCATGTTGATAGTTTTCTTTGTGTTAAACCATCACTGCTTTCCTGGTATAAATCCCACTTGGTCATAATATATGATCCTAGGGGCAGCTAGGTGGTGTAGTGGATAGAGCTCCAGCTTGACACTTAACTAGCTGTATGACCCTAGGCAAGTCACTTAACCCCAATTGCCTCACTCAAAAAGAGAGAGAGAGAGAGAGAAAGAGAGAGAGAGAGAGAGAGAGAGAGAGAGAGAGAGAGAGAGAGAATGAGACATTATATATGGTCCTTGTAATATATTGTTGTAATCTTTTACCTCATATTTTATTTAGAATTTTTGGATCCATGTTCATTCATGAAATTGGTTTATAATTTCTTTCCACTGTTTTTACCCTTCCTGGTTTAGGTATCAGTATCATATTGGTTTCCTAAAAGGAGTTTGGTAGGATCCCATATTTCCATATTATTCCAAAAAAAATATTTAATGTTGAAATTAATTTATCTTTAAATGTTTGATAGAATTCACTTGCACATCCATCAAGTCCTGGTGCTGATGGTCTGTCCAATGACCTTTTTTCCAAAACAGGTTTATTTAGATATTCTAATTCCTCTTCTGCTAATCTAGGCAATTTATATTTTTGTAAATAGTTTTCACTTACTTAAATTGCTAAGTTTATTGGCATATAATTGGGCAAAATAACTCCTTGTAATTGATTTAATTTCATCTTCATCAGTGGTAGATTTGCACTTTTCATTTTTGATACAAGTGATTTGGCTTTCTTCTCTCCTTTTTTAAATCAAATTAACCAATTATCTATTTTCTTAGGGTTTTTTTCTTAAAATCAGTTCTCAAGTTTATTAATTCAATGGGTTTTTTTACACTCAATTTTATTACTCTCATCATTAATTTTTAGGATTTCCAATTTAGTGTTTAATTAAAGATTTTTAGTTTGTTCTTCTTATAATTGCATACCCCATTTACTGGTCTGCTCATTCTCTATTTTATTGATGCAAGTATTTGGAGATATAAATTTACCTCTGATTCTTGCTTTTACAGTGTCCCATAGGTTTTGGTATCTTGTTTCATTATTGGCATTTTCTTTAATGAAATTGTTGTTTCCATGATTTGTTCTTTAACCCACTCATTCTTTAAGATTAGGTTGTTTAATTTCCAATTAGTTTTTAATCTATGTTTCTGTGGTCTCTAATTAAATATAATTTTTATCGCATTGTGCTCTCGAAAGAACACTTTCAATTTTTCTGCTTTTCTGCTTTTAATTATAAAATTTTTATGTCCCAATACATGGTCAATCTTTGTAAAGGTACCATAAACTCCTAAGAAAAAATGTATATTTCTTTCTTTTTCCATTCAATTCTTTCCAGATATCTATCATATCTAGCTTATCTAAAATTTGATTCATTTCCTTAACTTCTTTCTTATTTATTTTTGGTTAGATTTATCAAGTTCTGAGACAGAAACATTAAAGTCGCCTGCTATTTCAGTACTACTATCTCTCTTCTCCTCTAGTTCATTTAACTTTTAAAAAATTTAGATGCTATTATATTTGGTGCATATAAGTTCAGTATTGATATTGCACCATTGTTAATGGTATCTTTTATGAAAATATAGTTAACCTACTTATCTCTTTTAATTAAGTTTATTTTGGCCTTAACTTTGTCTGAGATCATGATTGCTATCCCTGCCTTTTTTGCATAAGCTGAAGTATAATAAATTCTATGTCAACCCTCCATTTTAACACCGTGTGTATCGCCACTTTTAAAATGTGTTTCTTGTAAACAGTGTATTGTTGGATTCTGATTTTTAAACCATTCTGCTATCCATTTTTATTTTAACTTATCCAGCAAAATTGAGTATAATCCTTATTTTTTTAATGGACATTCAACAAACTAAACAACTTTCAGGTGTTTATGACCAAAAGGGCAAAATAAAATGGAAAAATCAATATGGAAGATCTAAAAGGAATATATGGAAAATGTTAAAGACTAATTACAAAGACTCATTAAGGTCAAGCAGTTTACTTCTTAAATATGAAAATGTTCCCAGTATTCTTAAACCTACAATCATTACTACAGTAGTTTAAAAGAAAGGTTGGGGCTGAGTTGAGTATGATGGGTGAGCCTAAAAAACAAAATTGGGGAAGAAAAAGTAAAAAGGAGCAATGACCTCATACAAAGGGAGCATGAAAGGGAAAACTGACACAGAGGAAGCTGTGCGGTAGTGCTGCACCTTCTTATTGGATCTTGGTTAAAGAGGGAAGGAACAACACAAACATATAAAAGGGCACTTAAAATCTTCTAAACTTATAAAGAAATAAAAGGAGGAGGGGACAGGATGAAGGAGGGACTTTTAGGAGGCTATATAGATTAAGAATTAGGAGGGTGGGGGAGTGGATAAGGGTAAGACTCTTAGTGGGAATAAGGAGTATGAACATAAGGGAAGAGGATAAGGCAACAGGGAGAGGGTAAAAGGAGAGGCTGAGAAGGACAATAGTGAGTAAAAAATAGGGTGGAGGGAAATTCAAAAATAAGAATTATAACTTTGAATGTGAAATAATCTATTTAGATGTTAATGATGGGTAACCTAGAAGAGAGTTAGATGTGAGCTCTACATGTGGAATGAGTCCATTTAGCATAGTTGTGGCTGCCTAAAAGATGATCAGTAAATTTCTAAAGCCATTAGCATTCCCAGTATGCTCTTCTGTGTGATTCCAGCGGACACTAGCAGGAAGGTGAATGCAACAGCAATATAACTGACTTAGAAATCTAGATCTGAGACAGGAATGTTTGACCCCAGGGGAGAGGCCCAGGGAGCAGCCAGCATTATGATGCCCACTGATCAGGGAGGGGCCAGGAAATAGCTCAGGAAGGTGTTCCTGCAAAAACAGGGTTTCTGAAGATCAGTTTGATAAAAGTTATTAAACATTTTAGCATGGAATCATAATTATAACTAACATGAAAGTTTGCAAAGCATTTTACATAGCTTGAAAATGGGTCAATTCCTTAGAGCATGCACAGTGTACTTAATCTTGAACCAATGCAGTGCACTGATGCCAACAAAAAAGGGAATTTCATTATCATGTCAGAAGCCAAGAGTACCCACTCAAGGAATCCCTGACCATGTTCTGAAAGGGGCAGATGAAAGTCCATCAAGCACATCTAGAAGAGGCTTCACTGAGAATCTTAATGAGTTGTCACAAGATCAGACAGTTCCCTCATTATACCTAGAATGAAGGTGCTACTAATGCTATGGTTTTCCCCATTTTAGACATGAGGAAAATCAGAGAGGCTTAGAGAAGCTGCATTAACTGCCCAGCATCATAGATTTAGTAAGAGGCAGAAGTAGAATCCAGATTTTCCTGACTCCAAGTACCCAAAGATGATGGATGGGAAAGACCTGTGGATTGGGGATAATGGGCCACACCAATCCAAAAGTAATTCCTATAATGTCTTTGTGCAAAGTCAGGTATTTAGAAAGAACTGAAATATTTACTGGAGAGACACCATTTATGGAGTTTATATGGAGTTGAAGGCTTTGGGGAGTTATCTCCTGAGGCCAAAGTTTGGGAAACCTTCACTCTTGGTGCCTGGAAGCAAATAGAGTCTCTGATGTTAGGCCTATATAATGATGCATCCTCTTTGACCCAGCAATACCATTTCTAGGTCTATATCCCAAAGTGATCATAAAAATGGGAAAAGGACCCACATGTACAAAAATGTTTATAGTAGATCTTTCTGTTATGGTAAAGAATTGGAAGTTGAGGGGATGCCCATCCATTGGGGAATGGCTGAACAAGTTGTGGTATATGAATGTAATGGAATACTGTTTTGCTGTAATAAAGGAAAGACTGTATGAACTGATGCTGAGTGAAGGGAGGAGAACCAGGAGAATATTGTACACAGTAACAGCCACATTGTGCAATGACTGACTTTGATAGACTTTGCTCTTAGCTCTTCTCAGCAATGCAAGGATCTAAGATATACTGTTTCCTCTTTTTTCCTTCTGTTTTATTTTGTTTCTTCTTTCTTGTGGTTCCTCCTATTGGTTCTAATTCTTCTTTACAACAAGACTAATGTGGAAATATGTTTAAAAGGAATATATATTTAGAGCCCATATCAGATTGCACACCATCTTGGGGAGGGAGGTAGAGAGGGAGGGGAGAAAATTAAAAACTCAAAAGCTGATGGAAGTGATTGTTGAAAACTAAAAATAAATTAATTAAATTAAAGAAAGAGGGGAAAGGGAGAATGGAAGAGGTTTTTATTAAGCTCCAACTAAGTGCCAGGCAGAATATTAAACACTTTACAAATATTACCTCATTTGATCCTCTGAAGAACCCTGAGATAGGTACTGTTATTGGCCCTATTTTTAGAGTTGAGAAACTTGAGGCAGGCAGATCTTAATTGACTTCTCTAGGATCAAACAGGTAGTAAGTGTCTGAGGCTAGATTTGAACTAGGCCCAGGACTCTGTGTACTATGATGTCACCTAGCTGCCCATGAAAGAGAGGGAGTGGGGAAGAGGAGGCTCTAACTCCTGAGAAGGGGGAGGGGAGCAAATCTCTGGAGAAGTCACTGATGCCCTTCTTTGGCTTGGTGTCGCCAGGGCGTCTGAAAGGAGCAGGGCTCCCTGGGGCTGGGACCAACCACTATGGCTGTGTCCCCTGCACCTGAGCGGTGGGAATATGTTCACAACACAAGAGAGAGAAGCCCAGATGGGAGTTAAGTTCCTGGGGCTGAGGCTCCTTGAGAATTTGACTTAAGTGACTGGATAAGGATCTTCTCTCTGCTCATTGCCCTGGTTGGGCTGGCAGGGAACAGCCTCGTCCTGTGACTCCTGGGCCTCCGCATCGCCAGGAACCCCTTCTCCGTCTACACCCTCAGCCTGGCCGGGGCCGAAGCCCTCTTCCTCTCCGCTCCTTTCTGACCTTCATGAATAAGTTTGCTGACATTTTTATTCTTTTATAATATTCATAGTAGGACCTTCCTCCAATATGTGTTCTACACTGTGCGCCCGTAGCGTCCCGGATGCGATCAGCACCGAGCGCTGTCCACCCGTGCTCTTCCTCCTCTGCTGTTCACGTCACTGTCCCAAGCACACGTCTGCTGCAGTGTGAGCTGTCCTCTGGACTCTGACAAGCCTGCTCGGGGTGGCAGATGTGGTCCTTTGCGTTTCTGTATGCAGTCACCACTTCTATAGCGCCTTCTCCATTGTCCACTTCGTGTGCTTTTTCGTCCTCACCTGTGTGCACTTTGTGGCCAGCCTGACTCTGCTGCTGAGGGTCCGGTGCAGCTCCCAGCGCAGGCAGCCCTCCAGGCTCTACCTCCTGGTTCTGCTCACGCTCCTCTGTTCCCGCTCTGTGGCCTGGCAATGGGGTTCGGGGAACCCCCCTATGTAGCGTTTCTACATAGTTTTCATGCCTCTTTGGCTCTCTCAGCTTCTGGCCTGCTTGAACGGCAGTGCGAATCCCCTCATTTGCTTCTTCCTGGGCAGCCAAAGGCATAAAAGAAGGAGAGAGCCCCTCAGGGTGCTCCTCCAGAGGGCCCTTGGGAATGAGCAGGAGTTGGGAGTGGGGCGACCCACAGCCTCCCACACCAACACCTCAAAGACATCATCCTGAGGCTAAGAACAAGATGTTCACACAGAGGAGCTCAGGAAACGATCCCCCTGCTCCTGGTCCAGCTGTAGCATCCCCCCATCCCTGGGAGAGTAGCCAGGATTCCCCCCTATCCCTTATGTTAGTGCCTAGGGCTTAAACTCTAAGTGATGAACAAGAACTTAATAGTTGTCTCCTCTATGCCAAGTAGTTAGGTTGCCCAATGGTTAGACTGTAGGCCCTGAAATCAGGATGACATCAGTTCACATCTGGCCTCAGATGTTTACTAGCTGTGTGACCCTGGGCAGGTCACTTAATCCTGTTTGCCTTCATTTCCTCATATATAAAATAAGCTGAAAAGGAGACCACAAACCACTCCAACATCTTTGCCGAGAAAACACCAAATGGTATCCTGAAGAGTGGGATGTGACTGAAACACAATATGCCAGGCTCTGTACTGAGCACTTTACAAACATCTCATTTAATCCTCATGATATCCCTGGGAGGTGGGTGCTGTCATGACCCTCATTTTATACCTGAGGAAACTGAGGCAGGCAGAGGTTCAGTGACTTGTCCAGGCTCCCAATGCTACTAAGTATCTGAGACTGAATTTGAACTCAGATCCTCCTGACTCCAGGCCCAATGTTCTGTGCACTCTGAAACTGCCTAGCTGACTGGAGGCTCCAGGATTTACTGTGCCTGGAGAGGGAGGTCCAGGACCTCATGTGTCACCAGCCCAGAGGAAGGCCATTCCAACAGATGGTGACTGTCCCTGTCCTGGAGAGTAGAGGAAGAGGAAAGACACCATCTGAGGCACCCTGTCTCCCTGACCTCTTCTTGTCAATCTCTGTAAATGAAGGCATAGAGTCAGGAGACTCCTCAAGGTTCCATGGGCCATGCGCCACTCCCATCTTGTCTTCTTCTCTCAGGCTTGATCCACAAAGTTCCCTCAGGTCTTCTCCCCCTCCCTCCATCCCTCCCCTGAACAGAGGAGACTGCAGCTTAGCCATGCCCCCCCTTCCCCTCCATTTCTTCCTAGTGCTTCCCTCTTTTTCCCCTCCTTCCCCCCACTCCCATCATAGGAGTTGAGTTAAATACTTCTCTGACTCTAAAGGTCAAAGCTGGGGCTCAGCATCCTCTTTTGTTTCCAGTCTGTTTCTCCAGGTTTCAGTCTCTGAATCTCTGAGTTTCTCTGTCTCTGTGTCTCTCTCTATTCCAATCTCTCTTTTACTCTGCATGACCTAGTCCCTGATGAGGTCCCTGTGTGGGGGAAGGTATAGTTGGGGTGTTTGTTATGTGACAGGGAACAACCTATTGAGTCCAGAGAAGTGGAAGGGGACACAGCATTTCACACATGCATATCACACAACACACACACACACACACACACAACCACACACAGTCAGAATCTCCTCTAGAATATCCCAACTGTGAGAAACCATCCAGGCTCAAAGAATCCTCCAGTGATAGTAACCTCACTCTCCTCAGTGGTTTCAGGTCCCATATTTCACCTGGTGCAGGAACAGAATGGTGACAGGGCATCCTCATCTCCTCTTGTCATTTCTTATGTGATGGGCATGATTACAAGCATTAATAGTCACCAAGGCAGGGAGTGTCATGGGGTATCCATGGCACCCAACACTCCTTGGTCATGCCATATTAATCACTGATACTGATTGACTGTGCCCTCAGCTCCTCCCATGGTGACATGATTGACTCATTGATAGATATAAACAAGCCCCAATAAGGGAAACCTACAGAGTGTGAGACATTTCCCCAAATTTAGGAGGCAGAGAAGGGAATAGGCATTTACCTAGTGCCTAATAATGTGCCAGGTGCTGTGCCAAGGACCTTACACATGTTTCCTCATTTGATCTTCACAACCTTGCGAGATAGGCGCTGTTATTACTTCCATTTTACAATTAAAGAAAATGAGACGATAGAGTTCAAGTGACTTGGCCAGGGTCACACAGCTATTAAATGTTTGAGGTCAGTTTTGAAGGTCTTCCTGACTGCAGGCCCAATACTCTACACCATCTCTCTAGCAGCTAATATTTGACACTTTCTGGTCATTGGAAAAGGGATTCCCTTCACCACACATGCCCCACTAGGCCAGTGATTAAGGGAAATTTTAATCATAGACTCACAGACATAGTTCAGGACTCTATTTGATTCAATTCTGTTCAGAGACGGAAGTCTTGTTCCTTAATTAGGCCTAGACTCCAAGACTTGTCCTGGCAAAGGCTCAAATAATGATAATATCTGTATAATAATTAGCACAGTGCTTAGCACATAGTTGACCTTTAATAAATTCTTCTTCTTTTCCCTCCCCAACTTTCCAGAAAACAAAGCAAGCATGGCCTTCTCCTGGGACATGGAGCTGAGAGGGGGCCTATGGCTGAATCTGTGATTTTATTAATGAAGCAGCAAGCAGCCTGCTGGTCTGTGCCTTGACCATTTCTCCTGTCTTTGTTTCTGCCTATATTACTCCAGCCTGACAGAGAGGGAGCTGGAGACATTTGTTTTCTCTCCTGCCTATGGACCAGCAGGGAGTAGAGAGGCCTGATTTTGCAGGTTTTCTCCCTTTCTCTCTCTCTCACCCCAGTTGCAAACAAGTGAGAAGTCCATGTCCTCCTGTCCAAGCAGAGCCCTCTGGGCTTAAGACAGATGTCAGGTAGAACCCACTGTAAGATTTCTGTGAATAATTGCATGATTTCTACATTTAGGATTATTGTTAAGGATTCTATTTGTATTGTGGAGTTGTCATTATTAATCACCGGGGTGTTTTGGAGCTCATAATGACACTCCAGGTATAATGGTTCTGTTCATACTGGATTAGAATCGTCATCCTGTAGGTAAGAATTCCCCAGTTCCTCTTTTCTGATGGACCTCATTCAAGGTCCCTCTCTCCCTCTGTCCCTCTTAATTCTATCTCTGTCTCTCTCTGTGTCCCTCCTATACCTGTTTGTCTCTCTCTGTCTCTGTCTTTGTACTCTTTAGTTGGATTTCAGCTTCTGCATTGCTAGGAGGCTAAAACTAAGGCCTCAAGGCCCCAGGAGTCCCAATGACATGACAGTTTTAGGGGTATAGGAGATTCACAACTGCTGAAAGTGAGAGGTCCTCTGAATTCCCAGTCATCAGACTCATTGGGAGTGAGAGAAGTGATTATTTTCCTATCATATTAATAACCAGTTAATAAATTAGGATAGAGATTTTTCCCCTTTATTCCCTCATTCAGGGACCAGCCCCTGTAGGACAGTCAATCAGTATCTGAAGGACATTGCTGATAGATGAGATTGCTGAATCATCTGGGTATATGCTTCTTAATCTTTGGCCAACCCAACAAAGACCTTACAAACAGAATCTAATCTAGGTGAATTCTTGCCCTTAGGAAGTAAGTCTATGCCCTTGAAGACCCTCTGTTAGAATTTATGTTGACCTAGCTTATGAAGGAGAAAAACAACCAGTGTGGTCTGGGTAGAGATGAATTCCTTTCTCCAGATTGCCAGAGGCCACTGAGTCTCATGATCAAGCCATGTTCTCAGCAGGAGGAACTGAAAACTCTTAACCCACCTCCTCATTAAAATGTCTACCCCTCACATTAATTATTCACCAATCAGGGTTGAGTTTTACGTGTTCGGGCACCTCCTTTCCCAAAGGAATTTAAGCATTCAAAGCCATCTCCTTGGCTTTGGTTACCAAGAAAGACCAGTGACCATCAATTTATGGATTATCAGCTGGTCTAATTAATAAATTGATTCTTATTATTTGGGCTTTTCATTCATCTCAAAAGGAAAGCAGAAGGCAAAGGGAATGATCATTTCAATAGTGCCTATTATAAACCAAACACTGTACTGAGGTTTACTAATGTTGTCTCATCCGACTTGGAGGTGAAGACCCATTAATAGAATATAAAATAAATCATCTATTTTCATGTCAATAATGTATCTCCTAGAGGAGAGTTGGACATGAGCCCTTCATGTGTAACAAGTCCATTTGGCATTGGCTTTGCATACCCTGAGAGATGATCAATAAAGCTCTCAAGCCATCAGCATTTCCTGTATGTTCTTCTGTGCAGTTCCAGTGGACCCAGACAGGAAGGGGAGCACAGGAACAACATAACTGACTTAGAAATCTGGACCTAAAAAGGGGAGGGGCCTAGGGAGCAGCCTGCAGGAAGATAACACCTTAAAAATAGCCTGACCCAAATGGCAAAAGTGGTCCAAAAAGCCAATGAGGAGAAGAATGCCTTAAAAAGTAGAATTGGCCAAATGGAAAAGGAGGTCCAAAAGTTCACTGAAGAAAATAATTCCTTAAAAATTAGAATAGAGCAATTGGAAGCTAGTGACTTTATGATAAATCAAGACACTGTAAAACAAAACCAAAAGAACGAAAAAAAAATAGAAGACAATGTGAAATATCTCACTGGAAAAAGACAACTGACCTGGAAAATAGATCCAGGAGAGACAATTTAAAAATCATTGGACTATCTCAAAGCCATGATCAAAAAAAGAGCTTAGATATCATCTTTCAAGAAATTATCAAGGAAAACTGCCCTGATATTCTAGAACCAGAGGGTAAAATAGCAATGGAAAGAATCCACCAATCACCTCCTGAAAGAGATCCCCAAAGAAAAACTCATAGGAATATTGTAGCCAAATTCCAGAGTTCCCAGGTCAAGGAGAAAATACTGCAAGCAGCAAGAAAGGAACAATTCAAGTATTGTGGAAACACAATCAAGATAACACAAAATTTAGCAGCTTCTACATTAAGGGACCAGAGAGCTTGGAATATGATATTCTGGAGGGCAAATGAGATAGGATTACAGCCAAGAATCATCTACCCAGCAAAACTGAGTGTAATCCTTCAGGGGAAAAAGGGGACATTCAGTGAAATAGAGGACTTTCAAGCATTCCTGATGAAAAGACCACAGCTAAATAGAAAATTTGACTTTCAAATACAAGACTCAAGAGAAGCACGAAGAGGTAAACAGGAAAGATAAATCATAAGGGACTTATTAAAGTTGATCTGTTTACATTCCTGTGTGGAAAGATGATATTTGTAACTCGTGAGACAGTTGTCAGTATTAGGGTAGTTGGAGGGAAAAAAATCATATGTGTAGATAGATAGATAGATAGATAGACAGACAGACAGACAGACAGACAGACAGACAGACAGACAGACAGA
>NW_020954568.1:1691267-1706933 GCF_900497805.2 Vombatus ursinus | reverse complement strand
AGACAGACAGACAGACAGACAGACAGACAGACAGACAGACAGACAGACAGACAGACAGATAGATAGATAGATAGATAGATAGATAGATAGATAGATAGATAGATAGATAGATAGATAGATAGATAGATAGATGGCACAGAGTGAGTTGAAGATGAAGGGGTGATACCTGGACAATAAAATTAAGAGGTGAGAGAGGAGTATACTGGCAGAAGGAGAAAGGGAGAGGTAGAATGGGATAAATTATCTCACACAAAAGAGACAAGAAAAAGCTTTTACAGTGGAAGGGAAGTGGGGGAAGGTGAGAAGGAATGAATGAATCTTATTCTCATCAGATTTGACTCAAGGAGGGAATACCATACACACTCAATTGGGTAGGGAAATCTATGTTACCCTACAGGAATATAGGGAGGAAAGGGATAAGAGAGTGAGGTGATGATAAAGGGGAGGGTAGATTGGGGGAGGAGGTAATCAGAAGCAAACACTTCTAAGGAGGGACAGGGTCAAAAGAGAGAATAGAATAAACAGAGAGCGGGTTAGGATGAAGGGAAATATAGTTACTTTTCCACAAAATGACTACTATGGAAGTGTTTTGCATGACTACACATGTTTAACCTGTATTGAGTTGCTTGCCTTCTCAATGAGGGTGGGTGGAGAGGGAGGGAGGGAGAAAATTTGGAACCCAAAGTTTTAAAAACAGATGTTAAAAATTGTTTTGACATTCAACTGGGAAATAAGATATATAGGCAATGGGGTATAGAAATCTATCCTGCCTTACAGGAAATTAGGAGGGGAAGGGGATAAGAGAAGGGGTGGGGGGAGATAGAAGGGAGGGCAGATTAAGGGGAGGGGTATTCAGAATGCACTCTGTCTTAGGGTGGAGGGAGGGATGAGTTGGAGAGAAAATTTGGAACTCAAAATCTTGTGGAAGTGAATGTTGAAAACTATAAATAAATAAATAAACAAATAAATAAATGGATGAATAAATGAATGAATGAATAGATAAATAAATAAATGGATGAATGAATGAATGAATGAATGAATGAATGAATGAATGAATGAATGAATAAAAAGAAGTCATGAAGGCCTGGGTTTGAACTTGCGCAGCAACACTAACTTGGATATAGATACTAGTCAAGTCACTTAACTATCCTCAGACTCAATTCTGCAATCTTTAAATTATAATAATATTAGTACCTTCTATACAGGATATTTGTGGGGCTCAAATGAAATAATATATGTAAAGCAATTTTTAAACATTAAAGTGCTATAGAAACATGGGGAAAAGTACCTCTGAAAACAGCTGCACAAAATCCTTGAAGCTTGGGACAGTACACCCGCCACACTGGAAACAAAGCCCTACCTTAACAAAGAGATTAAAAGTCAGGTAATTAGCTCGAAAAATAATCAGACAGCAGAAAAATACTCAGACTACAGAATCTTACTTTGGTGACAAATAAGATCAAACCATACAAGCAGAAGAAGACAACAAAGTCAAAGCTCCTACATCCAAAGCCTCAAAGAAAAATAGAATCAGGTAGCCCAGAACTCAACACAGCATTTCAGGAGAGATCTGCCAAGGGAACATATTGTGGTAGGATCCCCTCCTTATTCCTCAACCAATGCCTCTGTAATGTAGCCTGAGATTGCATCAACTTTTTGATGCCATCTCATACTATCGACTCATATCCAGCTCATGGTACCCTAAAACCACAAGTTTTTTTTCAGATGAATTGATGTCTAGCCATGTCCTCTTTCCCATATCTTGAACTGGGGAAGTTGACTTCTTGGACATGTGGCAAATAAAAATTAATAAAGGCAAATAAAGGTACAGGGATCCAAGCAAAATCAGTTTATTAACAGTGCTTCATAGAACTATTAACAAAGTAACTCAGACTGGCAACCTCAAAAAAGCCAGTGACTTCAATGAGAAGGAGGGGACCCTCTTTATTGACATAGAACAAAGAAGGGGTCTGGGTAGTCATGGAATATTATGTTTGGCTATACTAAGAAATATGGGCTGACATCCAGATGAAACTTATCACACCCCTCTCTGACAATTAAGGAATGTTAACTGTTTTATGGGCCCACCTACATCTTGTAATCTTTGCTAGAGGATCAAAACTACCAGTTCTGCTGTCTCCTTGGAAGAGATTAAAAGCTCCTCTAATTGAGAGAGGACAGACAACATATCTTTTGGGGATGGTACCAAGTTAATTTGTGAGGCTTAAAAATAAACAGATGCCCTGGAATTATCCCGGTGACTTCCAGCATGAGCGATAACAAGTTTTCTTTTGATTATAACTTTAAACTAACTAAGAGGGAAATCTAAATTACTCAAGGACATAGAAAGAGGATTTATGCAGATACAGAATCAATTACAATGTGAAATCAATGCAATAAAGAATCAATTACAAAGTAGAATCCATTTGAGTTTTTCAGACTCAAGTGTAAGTCTTTGCAATTTACTCTGATTCTGAAAGTCATTCCCAGCCTATCCCCAACCAATCCACCCAATGTCTTTGCATGTCTCATCTCCCCAGCTGAGCTAAGTTGATCAAAATTGACTTAAAATTTTATGTAAAGGTTTTCAATGTTACTGGAATAGTAAACTTGACTTTGAGAAAAGCAACAAAATTAGGCTATTTTCTCTAAGAACTAGGATATACATGTGATTGGCTTCCAAATGTTTCTAATAAGAACAATGACAAAAGGACAAGTAAACACAATATTCCTGGATGATATATTTTTTTTAATTTTTGACAGTTCCTGAAGGTAAAGAACAAGACTGAAAAAGTCAAACAAAGTACTTTACATCCTTCATATTTAATTGAATATATGCAAAGGAATTTTTTGTAAAAAAAAAAAAACTCTTCTTTTTTTCTCCTGCGATATAATCAGGCTTTGATTACATTTTAGTGGTAAATTGGATTAAGGATTTTGCATATAAATTTGAGTTCATACTTGTAAATAAACTTTTAAATCATGCTTTTTTCCTGTTTTGAAGTCTCTATCTGATAATATTAGGAGAAAGAAAAGTTCCTTTTCTAAGTCAGGACCTCATGGATCCCTTTTAAGATTATTTCTTCAGCCTATAGATAGCATTATTCCTATCAGGTTCAGGAAAAGATGGAAAGAGCAGGTGAGTGATGTATGAAGACTAAAATTCTCTGAAATTTCAGGTGACGCATGGGTTCCCAATTCGATGTTCTTATAGCTCTGTTTTTTTATACAGATAGCACCGCAAAATTTGTACTGGTTTTAACTACAATGAACTAGTTAATGAAAGAAAAAATGTAAGAAATTGTGTCAGGCCTTACTAAATTGTGTTAAGTCTTATCTCTAGCAGGCTCTAACAGCATTACCTAGGAAACCTCTGCATGACTTAGAACCAGGAAAGTGGACTACTAGGAGGAAACACCTTTCCAGAATTGCCCTGGGAATGAGGCCTATTCCAGAATCTCCAAGGGAAGATCTTTCAAAGAACTAGACAGCAAAGGCCCAAAATCAACTATGCTGACTAAATGGATAACTGGATTAGGTTCCCAAGAACCAGATGGATCAAGGATACCTCACATGATCTAACATTGATGATCACACTCTTGATTTAAAGTCTCCTGGTGCTCATGGTTGCCCACAGAGGTGTATGTCCAAATTCTAATACAGACATGGACATTCATAAGTGTGGGATCGAAGAGAGGTATTACAGACCTCTGTGATCAAAATAGCAAAAACTGTGATGGCAACTTTTTATTTTCTGTTCCCTTCCATTAATTTTTTATTTTTGTTTATTTATTTATTATTTTATTCAAGATTCAGGGTCATTCCTCCTGCAGCTTTTGGTTACCTGAAGACTGTCTTCTGTTGTAGTAACTTCACCTGATCAAAACCTGACTCATGGAACAATAGTATTAAGGTAAAACTGCTTGACATCCCCCAGATTGAAGCCATGGGACAGATAAGGTGATGGAAGTTATTTGAAGAATCCCAAACGTCCCAACTCCTTGGTTATCTTGGCAACATATAAATCCCTTCCTGCTAAATGTAGCTTAATCTGTAACCTGACTTAGTTTACCTGCAGGGTCTGTTTAACTAGACTTGTTTCCTTGGGGGATGGATGAGATTGTGAATCTGCTTAACTAAATTTTTTCAACTTCTGTGACACTGAAGGAAGTGTGGGAGTATGAATCTGCCTTTTTTTACCTTTATAACCAAAGACGATGGTGAGATTGTAATACGTAAAAAAATTAGTTTTCTGTCTCTCTGATGCAATTTTCTCTAGAAAAAGTCTCTAGAATTCTAATCAGGGGTCAGGTTTTTATTTTTCTGCCTCCTTAACCTGTGTGTAAGAATGATGACACCTCTGTGATTTCTACATTGGCAGTAGTTACCTGCTACATGAACTCAAAATGTAGATATCATTCACATAACACCTCAAAGCCCTCAATTCCTTTAAAACTCCATTCCAGTGATGCCTCCTACAGGAAACCTTTCCTGATCTCTTCCACAGCAACTGGTACCTCTCCCACCCACATCAAAAGAAAAAAAAAATTACATTGTACTTATTTTATACATATTCTATACACACATGTGGGTAGCTGCTAGGTCCTTCTTTAAAGAGTAAACTGCTGGAGGGCAGACTCTTCCTCTTAATCTTTGGTACCACTGGGGCTTAGTGCAGGGCTGACTGATCTATGGATTCGGCCCTATTAAATTTCTTCTAATTAGCGTCAGCTCCAACCCAAGTCCCAAGAGCAAAAAAGCTTTTGCAGGCAATGTCTTCATGCCCAAGAGGGAGACCTACTGCTCCCCGCCCTTCCAAATCCTAACCCCAGCTTGGGTGATGTTTTGAAGGTCCTCAGGCACCCTCCTGCTGAGTGTACGAGCAGTACCACAGAGAAGGGCTGCCCTGTCCATGCAGTCTGAGGGCCTGGGTTTGAAGACTAGCTCGCTCAGGTGGACCTTGGGCAAGTTGCTCACATTCTTCAGGTCCAAGATTCCTTTTGATGGGAGTAGGGACCTCCAAAGTGCCTTGCAGCCCAGAGCCCTGCTAGGCTTCAGATCGAAGAATCAGAGATGAAAGGGACCTTTGAATGACAAAGCCTTTCTCCAATGTCATCCATCATTTGCCAGAAGAGTTTCACTGAGAAGAGAACCCCGCCTCCCCCCCCCACCCGCCCCCGCAGCTTGTTCCACACTGGGAAGCTTTCAGTAGCAGGAAGCTTTTCCAAACTTGGAGCCTCATTGCACCTTTTCACAACATCCCTCACTGCTCCCAGCTCTTCCCTCTAGGGCCCAAAGGAATAATTATAATTGTGTTCCATCGAATGACTGAAGACAGCTGCTTGATAGCTGTCTCCTCCCCCTCCCCACCATGGAGAAAGTGGGGTTCCTAGAGGTTAGGTGACAGAGAGCAGGTGTCAGAGGCAGGGAGGGCTGGCAATGTGCTATTAGAGCCTCTGGGATCAACTCAGGTCTTCAGGTAGCAGATACTTAAGAAATATTGGATGAGCGGGGAGGAAAAGGAGGAAGAGGAGGAGAAGGAAAGAGAGGAGAGGGGGGAGGAGGAGGAGGAGGACACCAGACAACAGTGCTGGATGGGTCTCAGATTGCCCCATTTGCAGCAGCTCTAGCAGCCCCACAAAATCAAACAAAAATTAGAGAATGAAAGTCATCATCCCAATGCCTTGAGCCACAGCTGTAAAGGGACAGGGCAGGCCCTCTCTGGACCAAAGGGAGCTCCAAGACTTTTGACCACAGCTGCTCAAGCAAAACGTGGTGGAATAATTTTGCTCCCCAACATGAAAACAAAAAGCTAGTCAGGAATACTGGCAGTCCTGGTTGTGCCATCCCCCTCCCCCCTTTCCAACAAGATTCCATCGGAGACCCCCGAATTGCATTGAATTGGTTAAATAAAGGGGTACTTCTGCCGCGTTGGGGGTGGGGAATCCTTAGGATCCTTGGGGAAGAGACTTCTGAGAGGTGATCGCTGGTAGCCTGAAGTCAGGAGAAACCTGGGTTCGACTTTGGAGACACTTGGTAGCCGTGTGACCCAGGGTAACCTGCTTCACTTGCTGGTTCCTCAGTTTCCTCATCCGGAAATGTGGGAGCCCGCCTGCTTGATTCCCCCATTCCCATTATAGGACTGTCATGAGGAGCTCGAGAGAACTGAGCCCGGAAAGCGGAGCGACACTGACGAGTTGTTTGTTCCAAAGGCAGGCAGGAGGTTTGCCCAGACGTCCTCCCCCCACTCCCCCAGCCAAGCCTTACTTCCACTTCTGGGCCCCTCGGGAGCGAGCTGCAAGAAACCGAGGATGGTTCTGGAAAGGCGGTGCTGGTGCGGGCCCCTGTAATGTAGCTGGGAGGCGGAGGCGGAGGCAGCTATGGGCTGGAGCCTCTGACAAGTGGACCGACACCACGTGACACTTCCCTGCCCCACTCCCCAGCAGCCTAGGGATGCCGGAGCCTGCAAACAGCTGTCCGGGAGCCGCCCTGATCCCATCGCTCGCTGGGCCAGGAAGGAGGCGCCTGCAGCTGGAACTCTCAGTGTGAGTCGGCAGTTCAAAGCCCCCTGCACCCAGGAAGGTGAGAAGGAGAGCAAGGGTCCGTAGCCGGAGCCCTTCTTTTGGGGGGGGGGGGTTATTTGGGGGTCACCCCAGAGCTTTCTGTCTCGCATTCTTTCTCCTCTGCTGGGGAAAGTGTTTGGGAGGAAGGGAGTGGGCGTCATGGCACCAGACAAAAGAGCTGATGGAGGGAGGGTTGATGGGGGTTATCTCCATCCCCTTGCTTCTGGGACCCCACCTACCCACGTTCCCCTTCTGATCTAAGCAGTCTTTAGGCTTTTTCCCTAATTGGCTTGGCAATACTTAGCCTCCACGGAGAGCATCTGTTGTTCCCAAACTGGACTTAGGTCTATCCCACATGTCTCATGCTGCAACATGAGCTCACTTCCTTGGGTTCTGGGCTCTGGGGACGTGAGGATCAGCTGTTCCCCATGGGCCCTGTAAAGGGCAGTTAGGCAGGCACCACCTCCCCTGCCCTTCCCATTGCCCTGAAGGCAGGTAATGAAGCGATCCAACTGCCCTTAGACCACCTAGGAAGGTGGAAGAAGTCAGCTCCCAGACGTGACTCTGGGGAAGCTGGAGCCCCTGCTTTCTCCCTCCTGATTTCCTACTACAGGTGGATGGAGCACAAGACAGAGCTAGGTGCTGCCCGAAGCCACTGGGCTGACAGAAGAGGCTCCCTAGGATCCTTGGCTGCCCAAGGGGTAGGCAAGCTCTCCTCTCTTTTCCTCCATACACATGGCACCCAGCTTCCCCATACACATAAGAAACCTGCTTGGTTTTCTCCTCTCCTCAACCTCCCCCCAACCTTCAGGGCTCCCTGACTATACCTTGTGTTGGTCCTCAGCATTGGGACCTTCCTGGGGCTCAGGCTGCTGAACTAGTGGTGCAGCCCACAGGAGCTTAGGTCTGGAGTGGGGGGCTGGTGAGGTGGAGAACTGGTATGGAGCCAATAAGCCCTGCCCTGGGGACAGGGTTGGGGGTGGCCATCTGAGCCTCTTTCTTTATCTATCTGTCTTTCCTCTTCCTTCCTTTCACTGTCTCCTTTTCCCTATCCTTTCTTCACGGTCCTTTAAGAGGAGGTCTGATTGTTAGTGCATTAGGCCCCTCCCAGTCCTGCAATTCCAGCCCTGCCCCCCATGGGGGAGGGAGGCCAGCACCAGGTAGAGAAGCCACAAGTGGATGAGAGGTTTGGACAGAAGGAGAAGGGAGGCAGAATCTTTGGGAGAGATCACGCACCATTAGGTTTGGGGGAATAGAGTCATAGGTCCTCAGTGTGGAATGTGCCTTAGATATTGTCTACTCTAACCTCATTTATTTTATAGAGGGCAGCCTGTGGCCCTGGGTGGGGAAGAATCTTGCCAACATTCATATGAGCTATAAAAAGCAGAGCCAGGATTTGAATCCAGGTCCTCTGACATAAGAAGAACTTCAAATGAGAGGTACCTGAAAGAGCACTAAGCTGCCTCTGCAGGTGGCAATGCATCCCCTGCAGGCCTCCAAAAGACCCGGAATGAGGGAGGGAAGGAGGAAGGCCCTCCCTCGCTACTGTTCACATTTAACTGCTTCCCATGGGCCAGGCGCTGAAGAGGCAAAGATGCTGCTTGGCTCATGGTACTTATGTCTATGCTCAGGAATTCACTTGAGTTCTACCCAGGGGATAAAGTTCACTTTACAGGCTGGTAGACCAGGTCTCTGAGGTCACTTCCACCTCAGACCTTCTGGGATTTAGTGTTGTCAGATGCAGGCTTCTCTACCCGGCCGAAGATGGGGTCAGCTAGAATAGGACTTGCTCAAAGAACATTATGAAGTCATTGACGAGGCCCTGCAAGATGGGGTGGACAGAAGGCTCAGAGAGCAAAGGGAAAAAAGCCCTGAGGCCCTGGGCAGGAGCCCCTTGAGTAAGGTCCAAAGGAACTGGGGAGGTGGGGTAGCAAGGGGACTTAGAAACAAGTTTCTGAAAGATAGAACTTAAGCTTTCTTTGACACCAGTCTGGGCAAGGCGGAAGCCTGAAAACTACTCCTCAGTTTACTTGTTTTGGTAAATATCTTCCCCTCACCACAAGGCCCTAATTACACAAGGGCACATCCAGGGTCCACTCTGCAGCTTTGCTGAGGTTCAGAAGAGTCAGAGAGGGCAGGGTGTGGCTATGGTCAGGGTAAAGGAGATGGAAACTTTGGAGTGTCCAGGCATGCTGCCCCCTCTTTTCAGTCCCCAGGCAACCGCCAAGTCGGATAAGTCCAGGGGTCCCAGACCACAGCTATGGAGTGAGCCAACCCTGAAGGTCAAGCAACAAAAGCCTGCTTCTTCCCTCTACCCCAAAAACAGCCCATCCCCACGTGCCAGTAGAAACTCCTCAGAAAACTGAAAAGGAGAGAAAAGACTGGAATGGGCAAATACCTTTTTCAGAGGGCAGCCCCCACCTAACCCCCTAAACAACACCGAACAATGTTTGTACAGCTTTTCTCTAAGAACCAAAGAGCCTCTAAGGCTCTAAAGTAGAATTCTCCTTTCCTTGATGATTCCCAATTTTAATTGTAATCTGCATCCCAGAAAACCAGAATGCATCCCTCTTTGAGAAATGGTGCCCCAAAGTCCCAGCCCAGTTCCAAGCTGAGAGAAGCTTCCCTAGGCTCTGTTCAAAGCACTTGCAGCTCGTCCATGCATTAACTTCCAAGGAGAGCCGAGTCTCTCCAGCCTTCTGCAATTAGACACAGTGCCTGGTGACGGCTGTTGTCCCCTGCTGCCTTGGAAAGTGAAGGGGGTGGTCATTCCAGGCAATTACATCATAGATTGGCTGCGTAGTCCTTCCATGGGGAAAGGGCTCCTTTGTCCCCATGTGGCTCACAACTCTGGCCTCTGTCTTATCTCCCCTGGGCATCGCCGAGGGGCCGGGGCCGGGCCGGGGAGGGATGTGGAAGGAGTCCAGCCCTGCCACACCCAGATTCCTGGTGCATCGCCATGTTGTCCTTGTGTTCGCAGGGACGTTGGGCGGCGGCAGACTCCCACCGAGGATTCCTGAGCATGGAAGCAGGTGCCGGAGAGCAGGTTCCCGTGTTCTCAGCCTGGGATCACGGTGATGGTAACTGGAGCGGGGACATGCGGCGTCTCGCCATGAGTGAGAGCAAGGACGAGGGGCTGGTCTTCAGCGCCATCATCCTCGCTCTGACGGAGGGTGTGGGGCTGCTGGGGCTGGCTGGCAACGGCATGGTCCTGTGTCTCCTGAGCAGCCGCATCCATCGGAACAACTTCTCCATCTACCTCCTGGACTTGGCCAGCGCCGACTTTCTCTTCCTTTGCTGCCACTTGGTGATCGTGGTTCCTGAAACTCTCCAGCACCACTTCAGCTTCCCCCATTACGTCTATGACAGCCTGCTGGCCCTGAGGTTCTTCTTCTACACGGTGGGCCTGAGTCTCCTGGCGGCCATCAGCACCGAGCAGTGTGCCGCCACACTGTGGCCCTCGTGCTACGGCCGCCGCCGGCCCCCGCACACGTCGGCCATCGTGTGTGCCCTGCTCTGGGCCCTCTGCCTCGTGCTGCACTTCCTGTCGTACGGGACCTGCGGAGAGCTGTCCGGGGGCGACGTGGGGACCGTGTGCAGCCGGATTGGCTTGGCCCGAGTGGGCTTGCTCTTCCTCCTCCTGACCACGATGTGCGTGTCCAGTCTGATGCTGCTCGTCAGAGTGGAGTGCGGCTCCCAGCGCCGCTGGCCCCAGAAATTCTACCTGATTATTCTGTTCACCGTCCTCACGTTCCTCTTCTGCGGCCTTCCCTTTGGCATCTACAGGCTCTCCCTGAATTGGCTGGACATCCCCGCCTACTACTACTGCCTCAGTGTTCTGATGGCGTGTGTGAATGGCTCAGCCAAGCCACTGATTTACTTCTGCGTGGGCAGCCTCAGGCAACGCAGATTCCGGGGACCCCTCAAGGCCGTTCTCCTGAAGGCCCTGGGGGATGAGGAAGAGCTGGGGGAGGGAGGGGAGATGCTAGACATAGGACCCGTGGAGATATAGGCCTTAGCCCCTGGGGGCACCCCTCGGGATGCCCAAATCATTTCCTTCAGCCCAGATCCAGCTGCAGCCACTCCCCCGCCCCTGCCAATGAGACGGGATGCTACCCTAACTTGGTTCCCAGAAACATTTCCTCTGGGGTGGAAACATCCACAAGCCTGGAGTCCCAGGATTTCCTGGAGCAGCCAGGGCCTGGACTGGTTTATTGCATATAGAGGCTTTAATTCAGTATAACCCTCCTGCCCCTTGGCTAAGTAGAGGGAAGGTGAGGCTTCCCCATCCCCTATCATGGGAATCCAAATTCATTCCTCACTAGGTCTGGGTGCCTGAAACCACAGTGTTGAAGTATAGAGGTTGCTGAAAGCATTTGAACTCCTTCTTCAGGAGAAACAACTGACCTGAGTACTTAGTTAGCAGGAGTCACTATCCTCAGATACCTGAACTCCCAGGGGCTTCTCTAGCCCAGACTCAGGTCCAAGTGAGTTCCTGGCACCTACCTCTCTAGACTCTGTCCCCTCCCCCCATCCCTGCCATGAGGCAGTGTCCAGGGTATCTCACTCCCTGGGTCCTAATATTCAGAAGGCCAGTGTCTCTTCCCACAATCTTTCCTGTCCCCCAGGGCTGAGAAACTGTGTTGTTCCTGTCCTGTGTAGACAAGCTCACCACAGACAAGTGCTCCCTGTATCCCACCATCCCAACCCAAGTCAAACTACCACTGCCCAGGAGTTAGTGGGTGGGATTTCCATATTACAAGTTCATATGCATGGCCTTTCACTGAGGATCAGAAAACTGGTCACCAAATTTAAACAACTCACTAAAAAATCTTGCCGCCAAAGGGGGAGAGAGAGCAGTCTCATCAAGATGGTGATGTTTGGTAGGATGGATCAACCATCAGGTGCTGGAGCCACTGTGATAGCCAGTCTAAAGCACAAAGGTTCAAAGGTGAAGAAAGAAAGAATTAAGAGCACATCCAACCTCCGAGGGCACCTGCTCAAGACCGTCCCTAAAGAGACATTCCCCCCTCCCACATCCATCCACTTGGCCAGCCAGCCTGTGCTTCAGGATTTGGTGGTAAGGTCACGCCTCTCGAGGCAGTGCCTCCCATGGCTCTTCTTATGGGGACTTCCTTGCATCAAGACCAAACTTGATGCTCTTTAACTTGGGACCAGAGATGTAAAACTGGAAGGAACCTGTGAGGCCAGCTAGCCCTAAAGGAAACTGAGGCTCCAAAAGTCTGCCAACAGTCAAGAAGCATCTATTAAGTGTTTACCGTGTACCAGGCACTCAGGTGATTTCCCCACAGTCTCACCACTCACTCACTAAGTAGTGTCAGAAGCATTGACCATGGTTTTCTGACTCTCTATCCACAATGCAAAGCTGCCTAACTCTGCCCTGGAAGGGGTGGGGGGGAGCAGAAAAGACTAATTCTTCCCCTGGACTGCCCTTTGAATACAAAAAACTCCCCAAAGGCAGGGGCATGGTGGGAGTAAGGGAAGGAAAAGAATAGGTCGGGATAAAGGCTCTCACCAGGTCTCAGTCCCCAGAGTGGGAAGGATATAAACCAGTGTGGGCCTGGACGAGGCTGGGAACAGTTATCAGATACGACAGTCTTAAGATCCCAGTCAGAGGAGGAATGAGAACCAGTGATGATCCTTCCAAAGATTGCCCCTGGATTTGACCTGTCCAGGTTCAGCTAAGTTCTTATCACTTCTAGTCAGTGACTAGACTAGATGCCTAGGTTCTTCATCCCCTCCACACCAAAGCAGCTCACTGACTTTAGAGGGAGGGGACAAGAGCCATTTTTCTATCTCTGTTGCTACAAACAGGTGCTAAGAATTGACTGGTAAGGCCCTTTGATCCTACGCGTGTAAATTTCCAGCATGGGACATGAAAGTTTCTAGAAAATGGCAGCAGGAAGAGATGGGACCAGAGTAGAGGCAGCCTGCCAAAAAGAAGGCCCATAAGTCTCAGGCCAAAGAAATTAAAAGATGTTTTTTGGACTATCGTGGTTCCTTTATCCAAATCACTGATAAAAAATTTTAAATGCCACAGGGTCATGCAGACACCTGAGACACTCCACTGGAGACCTCCATCTGAGTGAAAATGCTGATGTTAATGACAATCTCTTGAGTCTGGCCATTCAACCAGTCCTGAATCCACCCAATTGTGTAATGCCTCACTCATAACCCTTCTTCATTTCCATAAAAAGAGCATGAGAGACTTCGTCAAGTGCTTTGCTCAAACCTAGGTTATCCATATCTGCAGCATTGCCATGAACTATCTGTCTAGTTACCCTGTTAAAAAAAATAAAATAAAAGGTTATTTTGGCATGGTTGATGCTTTATTAAGCCATGCTGGCTATTTACAATTTCTCCTCCTTTCCTAGTTGTTCACTGAGCCTCTTCTTAACTGTCCACTCTAGAATATTGCCAGGACTAGCATTCATAGGTAAGGCCCCTGGTCAGCAGGATCCACCGTCTATTGTCTTTTGAAATGTACCAATTTGTCCTTTCCTAGTCTTGGAGTCCTGTCCCAGTGGCTGTCATGCCCCCTCTGTCTCTTCTCCAGATTCAACCTCCCTCATTTCTTTCCTCGGGCAGGCTACATAGGACATCATATCTAGGACCCTCACCCTCTTCTGGCTGCTCTGTAGCTTACCAAGGCTCTTCTGAAAATGGGGTCCCAGAGATGACCACAAGATACCAGATGTGATCTGACAAGGGCAGAAGAGGGACTTCCTCACCCCCTTCCTTGGCATTTTAGACAACATGCTTCGATCTGCCGAGTTTCCAAAGACATCACAGAAATCTTTAGGTATATTTATAAGCAAGTCTTGCTCTATGGCCCTGTGAACTAGCTAATGATTTCATAATTATGTCATTGTTAGTGGGAAGAAAGAGTGACAGCAGAAATTGGCTCATTCCTTCTCATGTCTCTGTAACCACCATATTTGTCCCAGATCTTTTACATATATGATCTCATTTGGAGCCATCACTTTCCCTGGGACAAAGCGAGAGAGGGTGGGGGACCCAGGAGGTAGACTTGGGGTCACAGGCTTAGGTCACTGGATGTTCCCTACAAGCAGAAATTGCTAATCTGTTTATTTATTAAAGAGAATTGAACAGTTCACCTTTGTGTGCCCCACAGCACACACTCTGGTCAGACACAGTCAGGCCTCAGACACTTCCCTGTGCCCTCCATCACTGATAAAAACTTCTGCTCCTCCCAGGGAAGAGGACACCCACAACCTCCCCCGGAGGAAGGGTCCCATGTGGTTGGGGGAAGGGCTGCAGCCCCACCCAGTGACCCCCAAAAGCTCATACTATCAGAAAGATACATGGTGATACCAACATATACATGTCTCTATATGTGTGCATGTGTATATATGCAAGCCTATACATATCTATACTGTATATGCCCCCATACACTGAGAAATAGACACATGGTCCAATGGAGGAGTAGCACCAGGGGGGCTGAGGGGTTCTTTATGCTGGATCTATGCCAGTGTAGGTCCTCAGATGGAAGGGCAGCAGTCAGCTTCAGCCCATAGACTGGAGGCTCCTCAGAGGGCTGACTGTGGAATGGGCCAAATGCTCTCCCCCAGGAGCCCCCCATTGGAGAGTCACTTCAACAAGGACCACAGCTTCTCAAATCTCCAGCTAGAAGGCATCTTGGAAGTTCTCTCATCCAACCCACTTCATTTTCCCAATGAGGAAGCTGAGGCATAGAGAAGTTAAATTATTTGCTCAAGGTCTCACAGGTAACAATCACAATAGCATCGGAGACAATGTTTAAATATAGGAACTGGCATTGCAAAGTCAGCCTCAAAATCTTACAGTTTCTCTGCTCACCACATCGCTTGCCTGCGTCCAGTTCTCGCCACCACTCCCATTCAGGCCCTCATCACCTCTCCTCTGTCTGCTGCTGTGGCTTCCTACTGGTCACCTCAAATCTCTCCCCACCCCATTCCATCCTCCACAAAATAAGCAAAGAGTTTTTCCTAAAGAGTGAATCTGATGACGCGGCTCCTGTGCTGAATAGCTCCTTATCACTTCTAGGATCAAAGGGAAAACATTCCTCAGTCAGGCACTTAAAGCTTTTCCCCGTCTGCCCCTTCACAACTTTCCAGTCTTCCAACACTTTCTAACACCCGTTTATTCTACCCTCCAGCCATGCTAGCCTAACTTGCTGTTCTTAACGCACAATGCACCATCACCCATCTACTTGACTTTCAACCGATTGTCCCCCATGCCTGGAAGGCCCTCCTTCCTCATCTCCGCCTCTGGGCACCCCTGGTCTCCTTCGATACTCAACTCATACACCACCCGGGATGCCTCTCCTGATTCCTCCTTTCCCTCCCACAAGTAGTGTCTTGCCTCCTTATATTCAATTTGCATGTGCTCCATAGATATTTATCTAGCAACAGCTGCTGGGTCCAAGGGGCTGGAATGCTACACCCTCTCACTCCCCATTATGTTGATCCCTCAGCTCTGAAATCACACACACGGGCATGGGCTTAGTCCTAGGGGAGCCTGATCTCCACAGGAAAATGTCAACTTCTCTTGTTTAGTGGACTCATTGAACTCTCACCTCAGTGCACCCCGGGGAAATTACTTAAATCTTAGGTTGGTTCATGCCTAGGGTGTCCTCAAAAGAAGGAGCAAAAGGGAATGTACAACATAAGCTAGATAAAGAATGGTTTTACTAAGAAGCATAGAAAAAATAGTAACTATGACCCCCCCCTTAAACCCAAGGCACATTCTCCCCCAAATGCATACAGCATGAGCGAGAAAAGCGAGCCCATACACAGAGTTCAGTGAGTAAGGAGCACACCCAGGGGATATCCATGGCCAGCCAACTTGCCCTTCTGTCACTGCAGGCATCCGATGTCCTTACTAGTCTTCAGATTGTGAGCCACAAGGGCGGGGACCATCTTTTCCTTTCTTTGAACCCCCAGGGTAGGTTCAGTGTCACACAGGAGGTGCTTAAAAAATGCTTATGTACCGATTGTGTAGTGTCTTCACACTAGGCTGGTGGTGTCTGGGTGCAGCCCCAAGAACCCCATTGATGAGCAACCTTCCACTGGGACTGAGC
>NW_020954568.1:1686678-1691257 GCF_900497805.2 Vombatus ursinus | reverse complement strand
GATGCTGTTACCCATCCAGCATCCTCCCTATGGCCTACACAAGACACTTGGGGGATACAGCCATACATGCTGCACCCGGACACCACCAGGCTGTGATCCTTTGCCCCTGAAGCCAGGGCTAATAATGGGCAACCTGCCCAAGGCATCTGCAGTAATGGGATAAGCCTCTCCTGGAAGTTTCTTTGGCATGACCCGCTCTGAGGGGGTTTGGGAATCACTTGGGGAGGGGAGAGAGCCACTAGAGGACAAAATGCCAATCTCTCAATTATTGCCACCTGGACAGCCCACCCACTTGCACCTGACAATAGCAATGAAGAGCCTGGAGGGGCTAGCCCAAGGGCCTCGGAGCCTTCAGAGTTTTATCCTGGCTCCCTATTTGCCACCAGATAAAATGACAGGGACAGAATCTAGTCTTCAATGAGTACAAACCCTGGGTAAAGGAGGCCAACTAAGCAGGGTGAGACTGCCCAGGAAGCTCTGAGCCACAGGACTTAAAAAGCACCAGAAAGGACCGAACTCTTGTCAACACTGCAGTTGACCATGGCTGCTGCTGGTCCTGACCCTCAAGTCCAGCCTCCTTGTGGCCTTCAAGTCCCCTCCTCTGGTGCACCAAGACTTGCAGCTACCTGGCAGCCTGCACAAACCCCACCCCCAGCTCCCCAGACCCTATCCCTGCCCTTGGCTCTTCAGTTCCAACCCCACCCTCTGTTTTCCAGAGAAATGACACAGGCACCCTTCCTCATGACCCAGCCTCAACTCTCTGTGAGATTCACTTTGTAAACCTGAGCTCAGGGCTGGGGGTTTAACAAGAAAACAGTGGTCCCTAGGAAGGTAGGGGCAAGAAGCTCTGGACTCCTGATCAGAGGGTCTCCCTGAGATGGTCAGCTCCAGTGTCTGGGATCCAAAGCCTGGTTTTGCCCTGTACAAGGATGGGCAGATAGGAGCATCAGGAGAGTGTCAGTTTCTGGCAGGGGAATGTTCAGCATAAACAGGGACGTCACTGCCTGGGGGTGCCAAACAATTCCTGGAAGCCCTCGTGTGACTTCTGATCTTTCTCCTCAGGCATCTCCATGAGCTCTCTTTTCTACCCTCAAGCACCAACCACACCCTGGGATCTGAAATCCTCTTGCTTTATGACCCTCAGGCCTTACGGCTGGAGTGATTGAGACACACTCCTTGGGACTGCTCTAGGAGTGTCTAGCCAAGCCAGGGAGAATTCTGCCTAGGCTGAACCCTCTGCATCCTGTTCTATTTTTCTAGTTCTGCCCTGACCCCGACCCTTAAAGGACTACAACCAATGCATGCATCCGCGTGTGAGTGTGTGTGTGTGTCTGTGTCTCTGTGTGTGTGTGTGCATGCAGACCATACACAAGCAGAGACCAAGCACCAGACCTACATAAACCTAAACCAGCTATTGCAGAGTGGGGTCAGGGGGGCTTACTTATTCCCAGCAGTAGATGAAATCAGGTAGTGCCTGAAACACTTTGCAGATCTTAAAGCTGAGTAATTGTGGGCTATTATTATCAGTCATTACATCAGGGAGGCTGCCATGGCTCATGCCACTGGTGGCCTTTTCTTTCTTTCCAAAGCTGCCTCCAGAGCCCAGGCTACCTTCTCTTCCACATCCTCCACAGGAAAATCCATGATTCTTTGAGGACAGAAACAGTCCAACCTCATCTAATGAGTATGAGGGGGAAGTGAAACTGGCTGGAGCTGTCCTTCCATCACAAATGAGGCATGACTCTTAAGCAATAGACTGGGGCACCTTCTGGCTTAAACTCATTTAAAAGGAACTCCCCCAAAGTTCTTGAATTCTTTGGACAATGGCAGCAACAGTTTTGAAGCCTCAGTATTGCCATCGTTTAATCAACCCATGAACATCTATCTACATGTATTAATGGAGTGTCAGTCAATAAGCATTTGTTAAGCACCTACTATGTGCTAGGCACTGTGCCAAGCACTGTGGTTACAGAAAAAAAAAGGCAAAAGAATCTCATGGTCTAATGGAGGAGACAACATGCAGACAACTACATACACATGAGATATAGACAGGATAAATTAGAGATTATCTCAGAGGAGAGGTACAAGCATTTAGGGGGATTGGAAAAGGTCTCTTGAAGAAGAAAGAATTTTAGTGGGGACTTGAAGGAATCCAGGAAAACTGGGTGGCAGAGATGAGGAGGGAGAGAATTCCAGGCATGGGGGACAATCAGTGAAAATGGCCAGAGTTAGCAGACAAATTGTCTCTCCAGGAGCAGCAAGGAAGGCAGTGTCACTAAATCTTAGAATACATAGGAATAAGTAAAATGTAAGAAGACTGGAAGGAGGAGGTCATGAAGGGCTTTATTCTGGAGGTGATAGAGAGTCACTGGAGATGAATGAATAGGAGGTGATGTAATCAGACCTCACCTTCAGGAAGACCACTTCGAGAGCTGAATAGAGAATGAACTGGAGTCAGGGAGAGCCTTGAGGCAAGGAGACCAATTTTGCAGACCAATGGTCATAGGCTATTGTAACAGAGGAGGCTCAATAAGGACTTGGACCAAGGTGGTGACAGTATCAGAGGAGAGAAAGATGTATATGCAAGAGATGTTGTGAAGGGGCTTGGTAACAGATTGGATATGAGGGTTGGGGGTAAGAGAGAGGGAAGGATCAAAGATGAAACCTAGGTTGTTAGCACAGGTGACCAGGAGGATGGCAGGCATGGGGAGAAAACTAATAAATTTATGTTGAGTTCAAGATGTCTATGGAACATCTAGTTCAAGATATCCAATAAGCAGTTGGAGATGTGAATCTGGTGACAGGATAAAAGTTATGGTTCAAGAGGTAGGTTTGGGAATCATTAGCATAAAGATGATAACTGAATCTAGGAGAGCTGATAAGATCACCAAGGTAGAGTATAGAAGGAAAAGAGAAGAAGATCCAGGGCAGAACCCTGTGAGATACCTACCATTAGAAAGCATGACCTGGATGAGAATCCAACAAAGGAGACAGACAAGGAAGGGTCAGACAGGTAGGAGGAAAACCAGGTGAGAGCAGTGTCATGGAAACCTAAAGAGAAGAGGATCCAGAAAAGGGTGATCAACAGCGCCAAAGGCCAAAGAGACATCAAGGAGAATAAGGACTGAGAAAAGGCCATTGGATTTGGCAATTAAGGATCATCAGTAACTTTGGAGTCAGTAGTTTCAGTTGGATAATGAGGTCAGAAGCCAGACTGCAGGTGGTTAAGAGGAAAGAAAGCGGAGGCACCAATGTCTCCTCCACAAAAGGGAAGAGAAATATGGGGTGATAGTAGAGATGATGGGTCAAGTTAAGGTTTCCTGAGAATGGGGTGCTATGGATGTGTTTATAGGCAATAGGAAAGGAGTCAGTAGACATGGAGAGATTGAAGACAAGCAAGAGTGGTTTGGTGGGTGAGAGATGAAATAACTGGGGAAACAAAGCTTCAATCTTTTGAGCAAACCAATTTATTAAGCAATGCATGCCAACTGCCTAACAAATCAGGACCAGTAGCCTTCCTCAGCTTTGACACTGGACCCTAAAAACAGACTTTTATACATTCAAAACAATTAATCAAATAAGACCAATTAATTAAAAGGAAACAAACCAACATTAGACAATCTGATTTCTAATTGGAGGAAAGATTAGCGACTTTCCAAGTTGGGAAAGGGAAAGTGAATAGGTGTAATTCCCTGAAATCAGAAAAAGAGGCATCCTCCTCCCCCGTGTCTGTAACCAATCAAAGAAACAATAACTGATTGATTAGTATGTGGCCAGTTTTCAGATAAAACATATGGGCTGCTTGAGATGCACAATTGTGAGAAAACTCCTTGTGTCAATCTTAGAATCTGACCCAATTTCTGGTCAGTATAACCTAGGTCCTTGGTTAAGGGTCTCTAAGCAGCAGGTAGACATGGTCCAGCTTCCAGGTCAGGGTTCAAACAATGCAATAAGGTTTTTTCCCAATTCTCACAATTGAATAAACTTTTCTCATAAGTCAGAATTTGGACTAGACTCATAGTTGAATAAAAAGGAAACTGAGCTAGCTCCAGAATTGATTCACAAAATGGAGTCAGTGAGGTTCACTCAATTCCCACAATTAACCACTGGCTGTCCTAATCCCCTCTAATCCCCCAACTTCCTCAGTGGGGATGAGAGAGAGTCCAATCTGCTGGAGGAAATGGGATGGAATGAGGCACTCAGGGTTACACCAGATCATCTCTACAATCCCTAATACTTCTGACATTATTTTAGTTCTATAATACGAGCTCTTAAAGGAACTTCAATTTAGTTGAATTCAACAAGCATTTATTAAGCACCTACTTGGTGTCATTAACTGAGTTAGGGTCTAGGGATACCAAAACAATCCCTGTCTTCAAGGACTTCAAATCCTACTAACAGGGTGCTGCATGTGCACATGGAAGGAGAAGGTAGGGTTTGCCTTGATCAAGGGAGTGCCAGCATTGATTAGATGAGCTGATGTGATGGTGAGCCTTAGACTGGAACCTTGGGCTGTACCTGTCTATGTCTCCCCTCAAGGTGAAGGAGCCACATGGCCTTGCCAAGGAGTTTCTCTCTC
>NW_020954568.1:1662252-1686668 GCF_900497805.2 Vombatus ursinus | reverse complement strand
CACACACACACACACACACACACACACACACACACACACACACACACACGGGAGAGAATTTGGAAATCCCACAGTCCAACCTGATTTTATAGATGAGAAGCTGAGGCCCAGAGAGGGAAAGACATTTGCCCAAGGCCATACAACCAAGCAAGCAGAAGAACCCAGAATCCATCTCAGGTTCTGGCTCCACAACCAATGCTCTGAAAACTGGGCAGAGATGATTCCTTTTATTATTGGACAGTTCTGCTCTGGTGTGTTAATTTTACATTGACTCATCAATTTAGAGTTATACTACTAATAGTAATAACTGTGGCTGCTTTTTTTTCCCCACAATTCAAGATTCACCAAGAGCTTTAGAACCATTTTCTCTTTTGATCTTCATGACAACCCCAGAAGAAAAGTAAAGGAATTGGAGCAGTTGGGTGGCACAGTGGATAGAGCACTGGCCCTGAAGTCAGGAGGACCTGAGTTCAAATCCAGGCTCAGACCAAACACTTGACACTTACTATCTGTGTGACCCTGGGAAAGTCACTTAACCCCAACTGCCTAAAAAAAAAAAAAAAAGAAAAGTAAAAGAAGATATTATTATTAGAGGCTGATAGGTGGCACAGTGGATGGAGCATTGGACCTAAAAGACTCTTCAAATTCAGCTCAGTCACTTACTGTATGACCTTAGACAAGTCACTTAACTTTGATCTGCCTCAGTTTCCTCATCTGTAAAATGGGGATAAGACAGTACCTCCCAGTGCTGTTGTGAAGATAAAATGAGAACCTTAAAGCACTACACAAATAAAGACTAGCAATTATTATTATTATTCCCATTTTACAAATGAAGAAACTAAGTCTCAGAGAGGGGAAGTAATTTTATTCTAGCTTGAATCATATTTATTCATGTACATGCATAGACCTGTAGAAAGATTGAACCATGTGTGCACGTCTACCCTGGGGGAGCAGGCAAATCAAGACCACTCTCTTTTAACGTGCATGTCTTTCCCCTCACCTCACCCTTATTAGACTGTACACTCTATGAAGGCGAGGACAATGTCATCTTTCATCTTCTGTGCCCAGTACAGAGTACAGGGACCTGCACATTATAGATACTTAATCAATTTTTTATAATAATGCTCCCTGGCCCAAAATTCAAACACGTGCTATTTGAAGTCAGGATTCCACAGAGGCCACTCCACTAACCCACTTCCACCTCCAGTAAAGGCTGGGCCTCAAAAAAATTGTGACAAAGATAGAGTTGATCCTAGATCCCTTTTCAAAAATTATTTCCCTCCTGGCTATACAACTGTGCATACCCTTTGACAGGTCTGTATCCCAAAGAGATCATACAAATGGGAAAAGGACCCACATGTGCAAAAATATTTATAGCAGCTCTTTTAGTGGTGGCAAAGAATTGGAAATTGAGGGGGTGCCCATCCATTGGGAAATGGCTGAACAAGTTGTGGTATATGAATGTGTTGGAATACTATTGTTCCATAAGAAATGAGCAGGCAGATTTCAGAAAAACCTGGAAAGATTTACATGAACTGATGCTGAGTGAAGTGAGCAGAACCAGGAGAACATTGTACACAGAAACAGCAACGTTGTTCCATGACTGACTTTGATAGACTTAGCTTTTCTCAGCAACGCAAGGATCTAAGACAACTCCAAAAGACTCTTCCAAATGAGGCAAAATGCTATCCACATCCAGAAAAAAGAACTTCGGAGTCTGAATACAGATTGAAGCAGACTATTTGTTTTCTTTTGTTACTGTTGTTTCTTATTTCTTGTGGTTTCTCCCATTGCTTCTAATTCTTCTTTACAACATGACTAATGTGAAAATATGTTTAATATGAATGTATATGTAGAGCCTCTATCAGATGGCACACTGTTTCGGAGAGGGGGAAGACGAGGGAGGGGGAGAAAATTTAGAACTCAAAATCTTATAGAAGTGAAAGTTGAAAACTAAAAATTAATAAATTAATTTAAAAATAATCATCCCCTTCTCACCCCAACAAGATTTGTATTTCTCTTTGGCATCCCAGGAGTCTTCACTGTTGCATGTCACCTAACTCCTCAGATAGTGCTCTCACACACTTTTCCAATGATGACGCTTCATTAAATGAACAAAGTCTAACAATAAGTAGCCAATACTAGGCCCAAAGGGAAAGGGCACTGAACACATTTCCTCTCTCACTGAGGGTCACATCTTCTCTGGACCCCTATATGTAGTCTGGACCTGACTTAATGCTGGCAGAATCTAGTATCTGATGGGAGAGATATAGCTCCATTTTCTCACACTGGCTCATTATATCCCTCACATCAGCAAACTAGAGAAAATTTGCTTAGAGCTTAGGTTGAGACTTAAGTCTAGTTACTCAATGTACAACCTGAATCAGAAATGGGACAGCTATTTATTTCTTACAAAAGAAATGTGAAGCCCAGAATAATCACAAGTGTGTATTTGATAGAAAGAAACTTAAACAGGCAACAATAATTACCATAGTTCTACTCTGTCAGCATCTAGATTCTTAAAACCAACTAAATATGAAGGCATTTGCAGGGCTACTAATCAGCCACCTTCCATTTCATCTTGATTCTACACTGTCTCCCTCAAATTTCATGTCTTCTGGAAGACTTGGACCTATCCTCCAATTGATGAGTGTTTTCTCCAACAGCATTACAGTAGTTTGAGGGACTTGTACCCTGGATGCCCATCAACTCTACCCAAAGGGTCCATGACTCTCTAATTCACAGTCATCTTGAAATTTCAATGTGTTCATCATAGGATGACCATTCACTTAACATGAGGAAAGAACAAACACAACAAAGGAGACTGAAACCTAGGCACAGGCTCACCTGTGCAGGATCTGAGCTTAATCTGTCACATGCCAGTGGGGAATAAGACAAGCCTCCTGTTCTGCAAAGTAGTTCATAATGGAACCGATACAATCCTTGTCATCTCAAACACAAGATGAGAGCCTCAGCAAAGAGTGAGAAATCAGTCTAACCTCAGCATGCCATTACCAGAGAACCTGCCCAGCCTGGGGTGGAACTTGACAGTGTGTTGGAGATAAGGGGGAAATCAAGCACCCTGTAACAAGAAAACTCCCTCTTGCTCCTATCTGTATCATGATAATTCCAAGTCACAGGCTGCCCAGGTGAAAATCCCCCTCCTTAGCTACCGCTTATTTTAAACCCTTCAAAATCCAGCTCCGCCCTGTCCTTCTAGAATTCTTTCCCATTTCCTTGTCTCAGATAGGTGTAGCCCCTCTTGCAAGCTTCTAGAGGTGAATGACATGATTCCCAGAAGGAAGGAGTTCATAATCTCATACTCTCTTATCCCTAACCCTCCACAGCAGAGACATGGAACTCCCTCCCTGCAGGATCAGCAGGGCCTCCCTGGTGCTCCCTTCTATGAATAAGGCTGGCCTTGCCTTAGAATGTCAGGACCTCAAGCAAACAATGTATTTACTATGTGCAGTCAAATAGTCTCAGGAACATGGCCTAACTGGGCAATTGCTTGCTGAGTGGTATTTTTTCTTTAGTTTTCCTGACAGCCAGAGACAGTTAATAATGAGGGAGGTTTTTTCAGCCTGGAAAATTTCCCTTTTGTTAGATAGTGCTGGGCAACATGCTCAAGCACAAATCTTCCAACAACAACCCCACCAAGATGCCTCTTGGGAAATCCTCTTCCTAAGAACTCATAGACGGTAGTGTCAACCCAGCCTAAAACCATGTGATGGGACAGAATTTAGAGCCTGCACAAGCTTCCCCAACCTCAGCTCTGAGCCTGACATCCCGAGCAAAGGACAGGGTGCTTCCCAACAGGATCAAGGTGGAAGTTGGCTCCAGTGGGTCAAAGCAGCCTGGAGGTGTAGACACACAACCCGTCTGACAGTCACAGGATACCTGGGAGTTGATGGTGAGAAACAGGTCTGCTTGCAGACATCCCCACCTCCCAAGGCTCCTCCTCTCAGCCTTCTCTTCCCAGGTGGCTACCTTTGCCTCTGCTAGACACTCTAGTCCTGATGATTGATCTGAGGAGGGTTCAGGAAGGTCCCCTTCCATCCACACATCTGTATTCATTCCATTCTGCTTCTGGGGGAACTCTTGCCATCTTATCCTATCTCTAGATTTTTTTTTGGTGGTGAAGAGTTTCATGAAAATCATTGTGGGGGAGAATAAGAGGGAAAGGAGCTAGAGAGAAACAAGATAGATGCATGTTCCTGAGGGGGTTGTGTATGTGTGTGTGCATGTTCATATATGAACCTTGGTCCACCTATATTTTGGCTTGTGCCTTTCATAATAACAGCTAACAGGTATGTAGCCATTTAATTTTTACAAAGTATATTGCAAATGTTATTTCATCTGATCTTCACAAAAATCCTGTGAGGTAGATGCTATAATTACTCCCATTTTAAAGATGGGGAAACTGAGCCTGAGAGAGATTAAGTGACTTGTCCAAGGTCACACAGCTAGTCAATGTCAAGGTTTTAACTCAGCTTCCTGACTCCAAGGTCAATATTATCTGTATTCATTGCACCAACAAGCGGCCCTTCTCTGCCTCCAGTTTTCCTGTGCCCTCAATGGAATAGGTGTCATCCAGCTTGGAGTCATGAGCTTGAAGAAATCATATGGGATCATCTTGTCTAGCCCTCTGCCTTCTGTCAAAATAAAACCCGAAAAATACACAAATTGCCCTTCTGTTAGTTATCCTCAGGGGCAGAAATTTTATGACTTTCACTAGGAGTATACAGAGAACAGAAGAGACAGGGCTCCTTCCCTCCTAGAACTTGAGGTCCTCCTCCCTCCCAAAGCTTAGTTCTCCTCCCAAAGCTCTCCTAGCACTAAATCCTGCTCAGCTATGCTGGTTTCCTGTAAATCACCAAGGCTGGAGTCTGGAAGGACTCTTAGTGACTGTCCGCATAGTCTAAGCCCTTCATTTTACAGATGGGAAAATTGAGGGCCAGAGATGAAAATGCATCATGGCCAAGGTCATGCAGTGAGTGAGTCAGTGGGAGAGCCAAGATTGGATTCAAGTTCTCCCAGAGCAGGGCTCTTTCCCATAGGCAGCTGTGAGAGCATAAAAAAAGTAAAAAGATCCAGAACACCAGAGAAGGAAGCCTGCTTCTTCCACTGAAGAGTTCTGTGTGCTCCTGGGAAGTCACTTGAGGTTCCTGAGCTGCAGTTTCCTTAGCAATAAAAAGGGTGGAGGGAATAATAATTGTACTGAAAGCGGACAGAGAGCTAGCCTCCGAGCCAGGAAGGCCCGGGTTCAAGTCCCACCCAATGACTAACAGTGCGGAAACTCCCTGAGCTGGTAAGTGGTAGGAAGGATGCCGACCTGCACTGGGAGAAGGAGTTTCCTCATTCAGGAGTTCCCGATGCCAGCGACATCCCAAGGCAAGCTCTTCTCTCTAACGCTTGCGCTTCCTCCCTCCCAAAGGAGCAATGAGGATCCAGTGATGTAACGCTTGGAAGGATTCCTTAGCGGATCGGCAGCTGCAGCGTGTGTCCACATCAACACCAGCCGCTGTCCGCCTCGATCTCTCCGCAGCTGAAGCCCCCTTCCCATTGTCTGCCCTCTGAGGAGGCAAGAAGCAACAGCGCCCGCAAAAGAGGTAGTGTGTGATCCTCACCCAGTCCCCAGAAGGAGAACCCCAGCCTTGGGGGAGTGACTTGCACAAGGTCTCTCAGTCGGTGGGTGTCAGGAGTTGAACTCAGGTCTCTTCTGGCTGAGTTTTGTGCTTTTTTTCATCACATCACACTACCTCAAAGTAGCAGCAATTCGGCATCTAATAATCACTGGCTTTTCATGTGGCCCTTTAATTAGCTCAAAAATCACTTACATGCTTACATGATCTCCCAACAATGTTGAGAGGAAGGTGGGTCCAGGGACCATAAATTTAGAGCTGGAATGAACCTGAGAGGCTAAACCCAGCTTAAAGATCATGAAACTGAAGCCCATGCTCACAAAGCTAATGAGTTACCGAAGCTGAATTTGAATGTGGACCTCCCCGACACCATATGCAGCATTCTATGCCCTATGCCTCTGCCTATTATACAGAAAAGGCTATGCCACACACAGAAGAGGGATTGATGAGGGCTCCTTCATCTTTATTGTGGGAGGGACCCCCGTGGCTGCAGTCTAGGGAAGCTCGGGGACTCTTTAGAACCATGTTTTTAAATCCACAAAATAAAATACAGAAGATTTCAAAGGAGTAAAAAAAAAATCTATTCAAATGCAACCATGTCCAAATATTTTAAGAACAATTTCACATACTTCAGGTTAAAAGTTCCCGGATTAGACTTAGTTCCTCTCTGCAAGTGACTTATTAACTAGACTGGGAGTTAGGTCATAGAGAAATAAAAGATAGAAAGCACAGCTCTTTTGGTGCTCGTTGGGTAATCTGCATAAGCAAGACATTAGGACTATCTGAGGCTGGAAGGGTGGGACATGACTGGCACCTAGAAGATGTCCTGGAGGACAATAATCAGAGGAAAGAAAGTAAAGAGCCAGGGCGTGCCAGGGAGGGAGGGGCCTGTGGAAAGCCCAGAGGTGAGAGGGTTGGGAGAGCAAGGAAAAGCCTGGCCGGGCCAGAACAGGGGCTCTGTGGAGGGAGGAAGGGAGAGAAGAAGAATTTCTATAGCACCTACTATGTGCCAGGCACTGTGCTAAGCACTTTCTGCAAATATTATCTCATTTGACAATATGGAGCAGAGAAGGTAGAGAGAAGAGGTGGGAGAAGCAGGCAGTGTACGTGGTGTGGGGGAAAGACAACTAGATTTGAGGACCCGATTGCTACTTTCCACCTGTATGACCTTGGTTAAGTCTCCTAACCTTCCAGGACCTCCATTTCCTTAATCATAAGAGACCCTGCACCAGATGACCCCATACCTCCCCTCCATGACTCAACGGTGGATCCTCTAGCAGATCAAGCAGAGGAGCCCTAGGGCATTTCCCTTTCCAAGCCCAACCAGCTTCAGCCCTAGCCCCAGTCCAACCCTTCCCATGAGCCTCCTCTTCTGATGCTTCAGTAGACAGCATATTGCCTCCAACGTTCCACACCATCCACCATGTTGTATTTTCATTAAGTAATTCTAGGTCTCTTGGTTCTTAGCCATGCACCTCCAGCTGCCCTGAGAATAACCACTGGGCCTTTTCCTTCTTCATCTGTCCTCAGCACCTGGCTCAGTGCAAAGTACATAATGGGTGCTTCCAGATTCTTCGTTGTCCTTCAATGGAAGCGTCACCTCCAACACAGGACTGTTCCTGGGTCACCCTTTTGTGGGCCTTCTGTCCCTTGAAATGACTTTGTGTTACTTTGTCTACACTGTTTTAATGTGATTCATGCAACGATCACTTGCTAAATGCCTTCCTGTGTGGTGGGTGCTGAAGACATAAAGACCCAAAAACGAAACCATCCCTACGCTCGAAGAGTGTCCAAAGGACGGTGCATGCGCTTGTGTGCATATTGCCTGCCCCATGAGAATGTCACCTCCTGAAGGCAGGGACTGTTTCCTTATTGTCTTTGTATGTGTCTAGCACAGAGCCTTGCACGTAGTTAGGGCTTAGTAAATTCTTGCTAAAGTTCTTGAATCAATTGCTCATGAAGAAATCAATAAAGATACAACCAGGTAACACAGTGGATAGAGCTCTGGACGTGGAATCAGGAAGTCTTGAGCTCCAATCTCACTTCAGATTTGATTTCAAATCCTAGCTGTGCGAGCCTGGGAAAGTCACTGAATCGCCATCTACCTCAGTTTCTTCATCTGTAGAATGGGCATAATGATAGCACCAACCTCCCAGGATGGTTGTGAGGATCAATTGAGAAAATCTTTGTAAAGGGCCTCCCCAATGTGCTTTCTATCTTTTATTTCTCTATGACCTAACTCCCAGCCTAGTTAATAAGTCACTTGCAGAGAGGAACTAAGTCTAATCTGGGAACTTTTAACCTGAAGTATGTGAAATTGTTCCTAAAATATTTGGACATGGTTGCATTTGAATAGATTTTTTTTTTACTCCTTTGAAATCTTCTGTATTTTATTTTGTGGATTTAAAAACATGGTTCTAAAGAGTCCCCGAGCTTCCCTAGACTGCAGCCACAGGGGTCCCTCCCACAATAAAGATGAAGGAGCCCTCATCAATCCCTCTTCTGTGTGTGGCATAGCCTTTTCTGTATAACAGGCAGAGGCATAGGGCATAGAATGCTGCATATGGTGTTGGGGAGGCCCACAAAAGTTACATAGTACCTTCCATGTGCCAGGCATGACACTAAGTGTTTTTTACAAATATTACGTCATTTGATAAAGCTCTTTGCGAACCTTAAAATGCCATATAAATGCTAGCTATTATTATGAATGAGTAAATGAATGAATGAACTTCTGTGTCATTCTGCTCACAGGTGTACCTGGGGTCAATAGTGCCCAGTGAGACTGTGAAATCTCCTTCTCCATGCTCTGAAGGAAGCAGCAGTCATGATGTTCAGTTTCTGGAATATCATCAGCACGAGAACGTTCTACACCATCGTCCTCTCCCTCACAGTGTTCACTGGCCTGGGCGGGCTGGTGGGAAACGGCCTCATGCTCTGGCTCCTGGGCTTCCGAGTGAGGAGGAACCCCTTCTCCATGTACGTCCTCCACCTGGCAGGGGCCGACTTCCTCTTCCTGGGCTGCCAGACTGTGTTCACCATCCTTACCTTCACCCAGGGCTCCCAGCAGCTCTACCTGGTGGTCGTGTTCCTCTGGTTCTTCACCGGCCTGGGCCTGCTGGTGGCCCTGAGCCTGGAGCAGTGCCTGGCGGCCCTCTTCCCCAAGTGGAGCCGCTGCCGGCCAAAGCACACGTCGGCCTGCGTGTGCGCCCTGGTGTGGGTGCTGTCCGTGCCGCTGGTCTTGGTGCCCAGCCAGGCCTGTGGCTTACTGACCGGGGGCGGCTCGTGGCTCACGTGTTTCCGGTACCACGTGGTGAGCGTCATCTGCATGTTCCTCCTCTTCTCGATCCTCTGTGTAGCCAACTTCGTCCTGCTGGTGCGGGTGCAATGCTGCTCCCAGAGCGGGCAGAAGCCCCCGTTCTACTGCTACGTGCTCCAGCTGGTCCCTTTGTTCTTCTTCTTCGGGCTCCCCTTCCTCGCCTACTGGACTTTAAAGAACACCATGGGGTCCCTCTTGTGGTTTTTTTCTTTCTTCTTGTCCATTGCCGAACTCCTGGCCTGCGTGAACAGCAGCACCAAGCCCATCATTTACTTCTGCGATGCCAACCACAGGCGGGAGCTCCAAAGGGCCTGGCCCCGGGGAGGGAAGAGCAGGTTTGCGGAGGCTCTGGAGATGACAGCCTGAGCCCCAGGCACACTGACCCAATTCTCTGTGGCAGAAGTCTGCCGGGTCACCCAGCTATTCATACCCAGACCAAAACAGCTTAGATCAGAGTGTAAGCTCCTTGAGGGCAGGGACCGACTCAACTTTGTCTTTGTATCTCCAAGGCCTGAAATAGTTTCTGGCACATAGTAGGACCTAATAAATGTTGAACTGAGTTAAGATTGATGAGCAGTGAGAACCCTCCCCAAGTGGAAGGGGCAGCCTCCAGGGGGAGCGATCTTCCCCTCAGTGAAGACTTTTAAAAATAGGCTGAATAGACTCTTGTTTATCTACTGAGATTCTGCTCAGATCCAGGTTAGAGTGGATTAGTAATGGGAACCCTACCAACGCTGGAGGGAGGTGAATTGAATTGAATTGGACAGTAGGACAGTAGAAAGTGCCCTGGCTTTGGAATCGGGGTGCCTCTGACAGTTACTGCCAGTGTGACCTTGAGGGAACCATTTAACCTCTCTGGGCCTCAGTTTCCTAAACTGTAAAATGATGGCAGCAAGGTGGCTCAGTGGATAAAGCACCAGGCCTGGAGTCAGGAAGACCTAAGTAAAAAATCTGCCCTTGGGCACTGACAAGCTCTGTGACCCTGGGCAAGTCACTTCACCCCATTTGCCTCAGTTTCCTCATCTATGAAATGAACTGGAGAAGGCAATGGCAAACCCTTCCAGTACCTTTGCCAAGAAAACCCCAAATAGGATCACAGAGAGTCAGACATGACTGGAAAATGACTGAACATCTACTGGAATAGATGGTTCCATCTGTCTCTGAATCACAGATGCTATGATTTGGTTTGATTCGAATTGAATTGAAATCGAGGAAGAGATTCCCACTCTTCTAAAATCGTTTCAAAAGCAGCTGAGTCTGGCCTCCGGTTGTGGCCGGAATGGCTTAACCAAGGTCAAGCCACTTCCCCACCGGGCCTCAGTTTCTTCCTCTTTCACACGGAGATAATTTACTCCCTCTTGCTCTAGACATGGGCCTCACCAGGGTTATCACAGCCCATTCTGTGCTCACCAACACTGAGGGGACTCACAGCCTCGGGTTTCCCTCAACCTGCAAAGACAACTGAGTAATAGGGACAAAAAGGGGCTCTTGGAGGGAATCGGGCTGGAGGAGATTTGGGAATCGGGGTTGGGGAGGGCGTTGGCTAATGAGAACAAATGAAGAGGGTCAAAGAAACAGTGTCAGGAGGGATTCATCTGGCCTCCTTCCCTCATTCTACTCATGAGGAAACAGGCTAGAAGAGATTAAGTAACTTCCTCAAAGTTACACAGGTAGTAAGGGTAAGAGGCAAGATTTGAGCACAGAGCCTCTGATTTCAACCCCAGAATTGTTTTTCCCACCGACCTCTACCAGGAGGTTTTAGGTCCTGGCCCGGCTTCTACCAGAGCCCACAGTCCTCAGAGGTCAGACTTGTGTCCCGCACCAGGCTCCATGCCCAGGACAGGGTATCGGGCCCTGCCGCTGGGATGGCGATCAGGAAAAACCGTCTTCTCCCCTTGTTTAGAATGCCCATCTATCTGGAATGAACAAGTGAATAGCATTCACTGAACACTTAAATGTGCCTGGCACTGTGCTGAGTGCTGGGCATGCAGCTACAAAAGTGAAAAGACTCTGCCCTTGAGGAATTTGCAGTTTAATGGGGGAAACAATACCTAGGGGAGTGGAGGCCAAGCCGGAGCAGTTATTTTGGAAAAGTTCTGAGGCTAGTGAGTCCCTTATTTTCCCAGAAGCCTTCCCTAAGTCCCTGCTTTCCCATTTCCTTACGGCCCCAGGTGATGTTCAGGTATTCACTGGGCCACATCTTACCAGCTGCCTCCACTCCCTGCTTTGTCCTGGGCCCCTGAAGCTGAGCCGGCTGAGCAGGCAGCCCCTTCCCGGGAGGAGGTCTGGGGCGAGAGGCACAGGCTGTTCATTCCTCCTCAGTGCCCAGCTTACACCCAAAAGCTCCCTCACCAGGTCCTTGTGGATACAGGTCCTTATGGAATAACCGTCCCATACCAAGAGACACATTGGTTTACCAGACAGAGGATTCAAATTAGGAAAATATCATTTCCTAGCTGGCACAAGGAAAAGGGAGGAGGCTGCTTCTGCTTGGCCCTGAGGGCAGAACCAAGCATGGTGGGTGGAAGGCTGGCCCCAGGAGCAGAGACTTCCTCAGAGGGCAGTCAGGTTCCCCTCACTGTAGAATGTAAGAGGAGTGGGCAGTTAGGTGGTGCAATGGATAGAGCACCGGCCCTGGAGTCAGGAGGACCTGAGTTCAAATCTGGCCTCAGACCAAACACTTGACACTTACTAGCTGTGTGACCCCAGGCAAGTCACTTAACCCCAATTGCCTAAATAAAAAAAAAGAAGAATGTAAGAGGAGGTGCTGTCCCATTGTCTGTGATCTTGCAGAGGGGATTCTTAATTAGCCTTTTCATTTTTATTCAGTCGATGCTCAGACCTATTTGTCCAGCCCTAAGCACTGCTGACTTCCAGACTCAAATCTCCAGATACCTCGGATGGATGCCCTGCAGACATCTTAAATCCAACACGTCCAAAACTGACCTCATTCTCTTTCCCCCTCAACTCTCCCATCTTCCTAATTTCCCTATCGCTGTCAAGGGTCCCACTATCTTCCCAATCTCCCAGGCTGACAACCTAAGGGTCATTCGGGCCTCCTCACTCCTTTTCACCACCCCCAGATCCAATCTATAGGCCAAAGCTGTCCATTTAACCTTTGTTCTCTATGTATCTGTGCCCTTCTCTCTTCTGACTCCACCATCACCTTGGCACAAGCCCTTGGCACCTTCTGCTTGACTTCCTGGCTGCAAGTACGGCCTCACTCTGGTCCATCTTCTAACCGTCAAAGTGATATTCCTAAAGTGCAGGGCAGACTAGGTTACTCCAGCCCCAGGTAATAAATTCCTTTGGCTTCCTATAACCCCGGGATCAAACATAACGTCCTGATTTTATACGACTTAGTCCCCCATGCCTTTCCAGTCTTCTTACCCCTCCTGTCCCTCCCTCTTCGATCCAGTGACACAGGCCTCTTATTTCATCTCTTAACTCCAGGCATTTTCACTGGCTGCCCCCCACACTGAAATCCTCTCTCTCTTCATCCCCACTTCCCAGCTTCCCCGGTTTGCTTCAAGTCTCCAATAACACCCCACCTTCTGCAAGAAGCTTTTCCAATCCCCCTTAAAACTAGGGCTTTCCCTAGCTCATCTTCTACATATTTGTTTGCTTATTGTCTCTCCCATTAGATTGCAAGCTCCTTGAGGCCAGGGACTTTCCTTTGCCTTTCTTCGTATCTCTGTGTACTGGGCCAGACACACAGTAGGTGCTTAATAAATGTGTGTTGATTTGACTTACCTTGGGCCAGTCCCTGCAACTCTCTGGGCCCTAGCTTTTTCACCTGAAAAATGAAGGCATTGGACTCTCTAAGGCAGGGGTGGGAAACCTGTAGCCTCAAGGCCACATGTGGCCCTCTAGGTCCTCAAGTGCAGGCCCTTTGACTGACTCCAAGCCTCACAAAACAAATCCCCTTAATAAAAGGATTTGTTAGGTAAAACTTGGACTCAATCAAAAGGCCGCACCCGAGGACCCAGAAGGTCGTTTAGGCTGAAAGTTCCCCACCCCTGCTCTAGGGGGATCTCTAAGGTTCCTTCCAGGGCTAATCCTAATAAAACCAAGTAAGTGCTTCACAAACTTTTGTTGACCTGAGTTAAACGCACTGCTCCCCACACCTGAAGCCCAGACTCTGGTCCGTGGAGACCATAACCTTAGAGCAACTTCGGAGGTCACCTAGCCCAAGTGCCTCATTTGAGAGATGAGGAAACTGAGGCCCAGACAAGCCAAGTAATTGGCCTGGGTAGCAAGTAGCAAAGGCAGGATTCAAATCCAGGCCTCTGCCTCAAGCCTTCATTTCACAACAGCCCACTGCCATCATCCTACTAAAGCACATCCTAGATCAATTCTCCAGCAGTCCTCAGCCTTACTGACCAAATGAAAACTTTCTTAAAAGCCTTCCAAACCAGTGACCACCCTGAACAAGTGTGTGGACTTGAATTCTCAATATTTGGGGCAGCTGCCGGCCTTCTCCATAGGCATGAGAGGACCTTCCCTAAACGGTGCTCACCAAATAAGGGGCCCTATGAAGGCCCCTCGATTTCCTCCCCAATATCACCTCACACACAGACAGTGCTCTGAATGTTATCAGCAGCTCCGTACCCATTCCCTGCCCCCACCCACCTCATCTACCAGCCCACGAGTGGCTTCTTCTCTCCGGGAATGAGCAGTGACTCGAGCCTCGGCCCTCCCCAATGGACCCGTTTCTAATTTTTAAAAGGCGTAAATCCCCATCACGTTTGGAAAAGTCCAGAAGGATGAGAAATTCAGTGTCTTTCTTTGTAATGCGCTGAAAAGAGTGCCGGCTCGTATCCTACCTGTGACACTTACTACTAATGCAGCCACGGCCGAGCACCTTCCCCTCCCCAGGCCTTACTTGGCTCCTCTGTAAAATGAGCAGGGTGCACTTACGGGCTTAAGAGCTCCTTTCCAGTTCGCTGGCACACCTGGCTGCAGTGTCAGGCGTCAACATCAGTTACAGGGAGGAACCAGGGAAAGGTCAGAAACAATACCACACAGGGCCACAAGGGGGGGATGTTTCTCCACAAAGCCATTGCAAGTCGGCCAAACTAGTCATTGACTTATTCAACGAGCATCACCCTAATTCCAGGTCTAACGTTGCTCAGCTCTGAGGATACAAAATAAAAAAGGCAAAAACCAAGGTCTTCCCCCTCAAGAAGTTCACATTCTGAAGGAGGAGACTTGTGCATCCTGGACGGACACAGAGGAGATGGATGGTGATCCCAGAGGGGAGACCTCAGCAGCGGGGGATGTAGAGTCTAGAAGGACGCTGGGAAAGACAGGGAACAAAGATGGGGGGGGTGGCACTCCAGGCATCAAAGACAATCGGTTTAAGTGTACAAAGATGAGAGGTGGAGCATCTTGCATGAGTAACAATAAGTGTGCCAGTATAGCTGCATCATTGCACATGTAGAAAGAATGTCAGAAAACTGGAAAGTTACCATGTTATGAAGGGCTTTGAATGCCAAACAGAGTGTATTCTTTTCGGCTAGGCAATGAGGTTAAGTGACTTGCCCAGGGTAGTGACAGCTAGTAAGTGTCAAGTGTCTAAGGCTGGATTTGAACTCAGGTCCTCCTGACTTCAGGGCCAGTGCTCTCTCCACTGCTCCACTTAGCTACCCCCAGAGCATATATTTAATCCTAGTTAGGAAGCCACTGGAATTTACTGAGTAGACGGGTAATGTAGTCAGACCTATGTCTTGGGGAAAATCCCTTTCACAGTTCAATGAAGTATGGACTAGAGCGGGAAGAGACTTGAGGCAGGCCATTGGAGTGTGTGAAGGCCCACTGCCAAGGGTGATAGACATCCATTTCAAGACTTTTTGAGGTCAAGAGAGGTTTTAGAGCTGGATGAGTAGTTCTAAAATTCAGTATAGGGATGATAGTGGAACTCCTGGGAGCTGATGAGCTCACCAGGTGAGATAGAAGGAAAGCTTCTTGGCAAGACCATACTCAATCACACATTGAGACGGGGGCAGCCTCATGAGGTTCTTCCCCAACATGCACTCTGGTACTCTGCATCTGACTCTTCCTCTCTTTTCAGTCTTCCCCTTGGGTAAAGGGAACCCTTGACCCTTGAAGGCCACATCATGGACCTGAAGCTGACAAGGCTTCAAGCATTGCTAAGAGATGAGAGGAGGCTGTATCCATGGTCCAAAGTCCATCTGACCAGCAGCTTCCACTCTATGTGGACCATAAAGGGGCAAAATCTCTAGCCAATGCAATTCAGGAAGGCCATCTGTTGTACTGAGGTCTGCAAGGTTGGGTTCTGCTTGGACCAAGGGGGTGAAGGTAGCAGATACTGTTGCCCATGACTATTGGGAGATTTCTGGTTAGCTGACTTCCCTGAAAAAAGACATCACCAGTGACCAAATCATCCTACTTCCTTATTTCTATGGCTGAAATACTGGGGTAGAGGGAGAAGATTAACAGGTAGTGTGGTACAATAGTAAGTGAGCTGAACTAGTAAACCCCAGTGCAACTGACCTTGCCTCTTGATGGGTGAGATCCCTGCCCTTCTGTGGCCTCAGCCTCTGACCCTGCCTCTTGATGGGTGAGAGATCAACACATCTAAGCCCCAGTCAAGCTACCACAGTGCACTCTGACCCTCCTCTTCCTGCCCTATAACACCTTCCTCATTCCCCTTTTCCACCTCTTTCTCTGGATATAGTAATCAAATCTCTAGAAACAATTGATCAATCAATTGTCAGGCCTTTATGCACTGGCCCTGAGACTTCCCAGACCAAAATGCCACTCCCCTGTATGTAGCATCTGTTCCTTAGAATGTAAGCTTTTTAAGGACAGGGGCTGTCTTACTTTTTTATCCATATGTCCAGAACTTAGCATAGTCCCTGACACATAGTAGGCACTTAGTGCTTTTCACTCATTCACTCAAAACCAAATAGTAGGACCATAGTTCTGGAGCTACCACTGATTAAAAGTATGCCTCTGGGCAAATCAGTTTCCCTCTCTGAAATATACTTTCTTCATTGGTAAAATGCAAACAAAAAGAATATTTTACACCCTTCCGCTGGGGTTGTCAAATAGGTCAAATAAGATCATGGATATGGGCTTAGATTCTTATAATCTAGTCACTGCTTAGATTCTTAAAATCTAGCCAACTGATCAGATTCTTATAATCTAGCCAATAGCTTACTAATGTTCAGACTCCTCAAGAGTCTGCCCAATATGACGAATGTTCTAATAAACCTTGTCTTTGACTGAAAGAAGGCTTGGGTGGAATTCTTTCAGGCAGAACCCATGTGTTCTGATTTTGGGGTCCCAGCACCCCTACACCCCTAAACCTCATCATTTTGGTGGTCTGTACAGGGAAACTGCCTAACCCCAAGTTCTTCTCCAGCCAAAACTGGAAGGTATGTAAGCTTCCTCTCCCACTTTTTTCTTGCTCTGCAGTTGGGGCACTCTCCAAGCACCAAGGCTTGGAGGTGCTTTCGGGCAGACAGTTACGAGACTGTCTCACACTCAAGCTCTTGGTCCACTGGGTCAGTTTGAGGCCATGGACCTGTGTACACCTTCCTCAACATAGAGGACAAGGACTGACCCCCTATCCAGAAATGTATGCCCAATTCTGTCAGTTCTCTCAGTGCTAGAGTATCGGGGGGGAAAAAAGCTGCAGTTTCTTTTTGATTCTCTGAGGCTTACTTACTCCCTTCCCTCTACACCTCTGAATCCTCCTTCATGGAGGGAAAAGTTAGAAGAGCTAAAAATATCTTGGCAGATTCTGGAGGTTTTGTGATTGATCATCAAGGAGTTTTGAAACTCCTCCTTATAACCCTGGTTATTCGTTTCTCCCACTCCCTTTCCCTTGAGTCAAGAGGATATCTCATAGGATAAAAGAGCTTCACTCTTTACCCCTCACCTTTGATTTTGCTCTCCCCCACCTGGGAAAGGAAGGCTCAGGGAGGGGCAGCAGCTACAGCTTGGGTCCCACTGGCGATGGCCTTGGGCCCTGGGGCAACCTTTGCCTGGAAGCATCACCCAGGATCAGCACATCCTGCTCAAGGTAAAGAAGCTAGCCTCTGAACTTGGGTAAGCACGCTCTTTTAAATTTGTAGTTTTAACTGTTAATGATGATTCTCTGTGTAAAGTAATTTGGAAATGAATTTAACAAAATTGAAGTTACCTGATAAGTAATAGGTGTTTCAAGTTTCAAATTGGTGAACTTTCTGAATCAGTTATGTCAAGCAACTTTTCATAATTTGGTTACCAATAAAATAATTTGGCTATTGTTGGTTATTATTTTAATGTGTAAACTGTTTGAAGCTCATTTGGGTTATGGCTTACTGAGAATTTGCAAGTGTATAGAAATCTCTAATGATTGGCTTTTTACACCAGGACAAATTTAAGTTTGAGATGTAAATCCTGGAAAAGTTTTTCCTAAGCTGTGATTAGTAAATTTTGCTGTTTGAGGTAAAAGCTCATAGAATTTTATTTTGAGTTGTCTGATGGGTCATAATCCATTGATAATCAATAATCCACCATCTGAAGGAAATGCCACAAGCTACTCAGAGAATGTGATACTGGTGGGAAGTCAGCATTGGGAAAAGCTGAGAGGACAATTTTAGCCTCAATCTAAGATGGGATCCTCCTGGCTCAGTTTCCCCATTATGTTCCTTTGAAGGGAATGTTACCCACCTGGCTATTCCCGAGTCTGGCTATGAGGTGGATTTGATACTGCTTGTTTGGAAAATTGAATTATCTGAATCCAGAGCTGAGGATGTTTTATTCTCTCAAAGTTGGGCCCTAAATCTAGTCCTTGCTTTGTGTCTGGGCCCTGCAGTTTCTTCTGTCATATTTGTGTCTTCTAGACTACAGGTCATTCACCTACAGTTGATAGCAAACGTAGGGTACCGGCCAATGTCCCCCCCCCATAGTTCCCTGGATACAGCCTGTGCTTGGTTCCAGTCAACCTCCTCTTTGGGACCCCCTCAAGGCAGGGACCGCTCTATGCCCTGTTATAAAGATGACCTCAGACTCAGTTCCGAAGACTGGTGTCTCAAAGACCACCTCCTTGGAAGGAGAGAAAATGTGCTCGGTAAAAGAAGCCAGGTCAAGCTTTATAGTTAGTAATTGCCTAACACCTCCCTTCTGGATCAGGATTGGTCCTAATCCTTCTGGGTTACAATCTTCCTTATATGCCCCACCCCTAACATATGTTATGTGCCTAGAATTGTGTTATCACTCCCCCACACACACAGAGAGAAGCTAGCCTGTCTGTGCAGATTTCTTATCTACTTATGTGGAAACTTAACTCTTTCATTTCTCACAGCCCTTTGCCAGCAGGAAGCAGTTTCAGAAGCTGAGACCTTTGCCCCTTACCCCAAAAGAATTTGGGTCCCATTTGTTGGAGGGAGGAATGATGAGGATGGGATCTAGACCCCAAAAAGGACAAACCCTGGACTTCCCCACATGGCCAAATCTCTGATGTTCCCCTGAGGTTATAATCCCATCAACTGGCCTTTCATTGTGGACCTCCCTATGGCCCTAGGCCACTTCCCACCCTTAATCCTATCTAGGCTCCATTCTCCCTTGGCCAAGTGGTCCAGGTCCCTGGAGTTATATTACCTCACAGACTACTTGGCCACTCCTAGATCCCTCCCATAGCCTTTCTGTATATAAGGTCCATCTTGTCTCCATTAAGGTGCTTAGGTTCTTATAATCTAGCCACTGCTTAGATTCTTAAAATCTAGACAACTGATCAGATTCTTACAATCCAGCCAATAGCTTACTAATGTTCAGACTCCTCAAGAGTCTGCCCAATATGATGGATGGTCTAATAAACCTTGTCTTCAGCTGAAACAAGAAAAAAAAAAGATCATGGATATGGAAGTGTTCCACACCTGAAAATCGAGATACAAATAGCAATGGATCACTATTGCCATTGTCCGGGGTGCTGTGCCTGCTCTTCCAGTGTGGTAAGATACTGGAAACCTCATTGACTTGCCAATCATTACACCATGGATGTGTTATTCAGTCAGCCATAAACATTTATTAAGCACCTACTATGTGCCAGGCACTGTGCTAAACAATTGTGTGTGTATTCTGTCATGCAGGATGGATCAGAACCTTTTGGTGTCCTGGAGAAAATCACTGGATGAGTGATTAGTGGCCACAGCAAATGAAGTCAGAATGGAATAAATAAAGCCACAGGGAAAATCAAATATGACCTAAGAGAAGGGCTTCCAAACCAGCGGCTCCCAAACTTTTCAAATATACTGAGCACCACTACATGGAAGAACATGTAGAGGTATTCTGTCTGGTTCCAGTTGACCACATGAGAACTTGAGGAATGCTGTGGGCCAAGTGATGACTTACTGCTAAATGTACTTGGTGTTTAAATATGACATGATAATAGACCCTGAGTGATTCCCTGGTTGTCCCATACCCCATGACAGCACCAGGGAGTGGGGTTCTGCTTCTGTTAAAAGAAGATAAAGCTTCCAGCTGGTGCTCTCTTAATTGGAGCTCTCCAGACGGCAAGATGAGCCTCTAGTATGGGGTGAGGGAAAGACAGGATTATTCTCTTCCTCAATATCACGATGATCCTGCCCACATGATAGCTAGTGACAGGGGACAGAACTAGGTGAGCTCGGTCCTAGATCCTGGATAACTTGTGTCTTGTTTGTGCTTCCTTTCTTTGAGAAGGTGACCTGGTGAGTTAGAAAGGTCTAGAGGTCCGTGCATGAATGTAGCAGTGTCCGCAAGAAGGACTGGTTTTGGTAGCGGCAGCAGCAGCAGCAGGAAGAGACTGGTGACAGAGAGGAGTCCCAGGCTTTTGTATCAGAGAGGGGAGTCACCAGAAAGAAAACCGACCCAAACACGGCTGTTAGATCCAAACAGCACCAAGCTAAGGTAAAATGTCAAATGACTAATTAACAGCCTTCCAAATTGTTTCTATGTCCTGATGAGGTATGACTACCAGCCTACCAGCAGAATGTAACAATAGTCATGTTACTGAATCCTGTTTAAATCATTCTATTAATGTGCACTGTGATTCTTTCTCTGTCCAAAATTTCTTTTTGTGTAAGAATAAACTACCTGGAATTGAGCTAACCAGGAGAACGTTGTACACAGTAACAGCCACATTGTGTGATGACTAACTTTGATAGACTTAGTCCTCAGCAATGCAAGGATCTAAGACATCTCATTATGGGAAATGCTCTCCACATCCAGAGAAAGAACTATGGAGTTTGAATGCAGATCGAAGCAGACTATTTGCTCTTTTTTTCCTTTTCTGTTTTCTTACATTTCCTCTTTCTTGTGGTTCCTCCTATTGGTTCTAATTCTTCCTTATAACATGACTAATGTGAAAATGTTTAATAGGAATGTATATGTAGAGCCTATAGCAGATTGTACATTGTCTTGGGGAGAGGGGGAGGGAAGGGGAGAAAAATTTTAAACTCAAAAGCTTATGGAATTATGAAAACTAAAAATAAATCTAAAAAAAAGAATAAACTACCCGACCCATACCTGACTCATATTGTCAATTAGAAATCTCTTTTCTACTCTCCTTTTGGGAAGAAGCCCTAGACATGAGCCATAAATAAGTGTGACTCCAGTATCCCAGTGTTGAGGGTTGTTAATAAGCTAATGAGTGGGAGAGAGAGAAGCCCCTTTTTAATCAGGGCAGGTAGCTCCAATATTGAAGTTGCAATGCTTGGATACAGAGTAGGGAGAAGCAAGGTCCCTGAGCTGCTCTAGGCTCAGCTGCCTGGTGCTTTGATGCCAGAAAAGGGTGAGGGCACCTTCTTGATGACAAAAAAAGTATCAGCTTCCCCACACACATAATGGGAGTGGCACTATTAGTATCTATCCATTAAGAAAACAAGTGATGACAATAAGTTCTTAGGAATCGAGTCATGGTACTAGACAAAATTCTATTTGATGTCACAAGAGCACCTAGCCAGAGAAGTTTCTCTGATCTTTCAGGTCTTAAAGTATTATTTATTTTCTTTTTTGGTGAGGCAATCGGGCTTAAGTGACTTGCCCAGGGTCACACAGCTAGTGAGTGTTATGTATCTGAGGCCAGATTTGAGCTCAGGTCCTTCTGACTCCAAGGCCAGAGCTCTATCCACTGCGCCACCTAGCTGGCCATATTTATTTTCAAAAACTCCAAGTTATGAATCCAGTCCAAGAGTCAGGAGGAGATTCTGACCTTCATGGATTATACACTTTTTAAATCACACTACATACATGAGGCATTGTTCTTCAGTTTTACTGAAGAGATATGGTGTATGCGTGTGAATTCCCTGCCTTATACAGATAACTCCATGCCCACACCCATAGGCTGGAGATGACCGCACCAGAGCAAGAGTCTGTCCCCTATTTGGGGTCATGACCCTTTGGCAGTCTGGTGAAGTTGATGGACCAGTTCTCAGAATTGTGCTTTTTAAATGCATAAAATAGAATACATAGGATTACAAAAGAAACCAGTTGTGTTGAAATACAATGGAGGGTTTTAAAGTTCGCGGACCACAACTTAATATTGTTGGATTAGAGAAAGACAGACAAACAAGCTTGTCACCCTCTCCTCCCTCCAGCTAGACTCTTCCTGAAGCACTACGTACGGGTCCAGGTTTCTGCCCTTTTCGCTCATCCCTCCTGCCGAGGAGCTCCATCATGCTTCTCCTTCCCCCTTCAGTCTCCTCTTCCTTCAAAGCTCAGCTCCAGCCCCTCCTCTTCCCAGGCAGCCATCCTCATTCCCCATCCCCCAGTGTCTTCCCTGCTCAATTGTGCCTAGAGGACTTGATCTGATCCCTCCTTTGTGCCATTGCTTCCCATCTTGTATATTTATCTGCGTCCAGGTTACATCTAGCCAATAGAGCATTGTTTCCTGAAGACAGATTTTTTAAATTTCCATATCCCCACAACCTAATACAATGCTTGAGAATTCAATGTACTTTGTCTGACATCCCTCATCACTTAAAACCTAGCTGGAGTTATACTGGATCAAACCAATGAAATGTGGGCTTCTTGCAGACAGAGACTGAGTTATGTGTGGGTGTGTCTGCTTTAGCATTGTAGCCAAAGCACCTAATACAACGCCTTGTGCATGATACATGCTAAATCAATGGTTTTTGAGTGAACGCATGAACCCTCCCCATCCTTCAAGGCCCAGCTCAAAAGGGAGCTTGGACAGGTCCTGTTCCCTCCACGTGGCTCAGTTTCCTCCTTTGTGAAGTCAGGTGACTGGACTAGATCTTGGGTGCCTTCTCATACTAAAGCCTACAAAAAGCACCATCTTTTTTCAATTCATTCTCCAAATGATTGAAGACATGACAAGGAGAACTGTTATTCTGGACTTAAATTTATCATACAGGGAGGAGCTGGTAACTGTTGCAGAAAAAGATGGGTCTGTGGGAGAAGTGATCCCCCTCTGTCAAAAAGGTCGTGGTGGATATGCAGAGAAAGCTTTACATAATTTCACTTGTACCATAAATGTACAGGTTTTGGAAGGTTCAGAAAAAGGGCAGGGAGACCTTTGGCTGAAATTCTGAAAGGGACAGCAGCCTTGTGGGGAGGGAGAGTTCTCAAGAACAAAGACTCAAATGGAAACAGTGCCAGTGCCAGAAGAAAACAGAGGCTGCTTAGGGACATGGGATGTAGAGACACAGGGTGGCTCGCTGACCAACACAGGTAGGTCAAAACTGTGCCTGGAAGATGGAAGCCAGGGCAGGTAATGCAGGAGGCATGCAGTGGTCCTGTAAGGACAATGTCCAGAGTCATAAAGCATAGCATGAGCTGAGGCTGCCTGGGGGTCAACAGAAAGGGCTCCCAGAAGGGCTAGGTCCCTGCTGGGGAGGTGGGGGAGGAAAGGAGGGTTGGGACAAAATGTTGAGAAAAAGGAAAGGAGGGAAGGCAGAGCTCTCCACCCTCAAGTTGACCCTATCTTCTCTGTGCCATTAGAGGGGGGAAGCCCTGCCTGCCTCTGGCTTTATGTTTTCTAAGACTGGAGACTTTGCTACTGATAGAATTCAGGGGAGCTGTGAACCCATGAATATGTAGAATCCTCACCCTGAAGAGTAGGATATGGCTGGGAGTGGTGACAGGGAGTGAGGAAAGAAGGGCTATAGGAGGAAAGGTCTCCAACACTCAGAGTCCATGAAGAAGAGGGATGTGATAACTAACGTGAAAATATGTTTAATAGGAATGTATATGTAGAACCTATATCAGATTGCATGCCATCTTGGGAAGAGAGGCAGGGAGAGAGGGGGAGAAAATTTTAAACTCAAAAGCTTATGGAAATGATTGTTGAAAACTAAAAATAAAATAATAAAAAATAAAAGAAGAGGGATGTGAGAGCACTAGGCCTCTTTGCAGTGGCTGGTCACTGAGTCTACCCCATTCTATGATGGACTGGCTGTATCCAGAAAAGTAAAGGGGCCCCTGCCAGGACAAGGCAGTCAAAATAGAGAGAGAGGAGAGACAAAGACAGAGGCAGACAGACAGAGACAGACAGAGACAGAGACAAACACAGAGACAGACACAGAGACAAAGACAGAGAGAGACAGAGACAGAGTCAGACAGAGATAGAGACAGAGATGGAGAAAATAATCATAACCACTGCTGAGGCCAAGGGGCCAGGGTGCTATGCCTTCTCCCTCTCTACTAGGGACTTCCCCTCTCTAAACCCAGGCACACAGTGACCAGGTTTGATCCTGGGAGCCTAGCTTCTACCAAAAGTGATTCAGCTCCTCTCCTGATACCCTTTACACCCTGTGCCTCAAAACCCAGGGGAAAATTGCTTAAAGCCTAGGTTTGGTCTTATGCCTGGGGAGTCTTCAAAGAGAAGAGTAGAAAACCATTTAAATAAGAGTGGAAAGAAGGCATACAACAACTATGGATTTACACAAAACAGATGCTTAACACTAAGACCCTAAGTGTGCATTGAAAGAAAACTGAAGAAACAGAAGCAATAGCATGAGCGCTGCGATACCCTCCTGGGAGGCTGATACTGAAAATATCAGAGCGCGGTATAGTTTGGGGAATGGCAGACCCATTGGTCACTCACCATCCAGCAAAGAAGGACAAAGTAGAAGCGGCCAGAGATCCATCTCAAACTCACTCAGCTCTGCTTTAGCTGCCATATGAGAGCCATGTTCCACCTCAGGGTGGAATAAAGTATGCTGACCCTCCCCATCCCTTCATAAGAAGTCTATATGGGAACAGCTATTCACCATAACCCCCTCCTTGGGCCAGTAAAGTGTTGCTGCATCATTCCAAAGATAATTCTTCAGCAGCGGAGTCAGCACCTGGAAGCAGGTAGCGCCACACTATGCGTCCAGCAGAGGGCAGAAGTGCCTGCAAGGAAGTTTCTCCCCACCCACCCCTTCCTTCCCCTCACAGTCCAGCAGGACTCTTGAAGGATACCTTAAGAGACAAAAGAACACTCTCTCTCTCTCTCT
>NW_020954568.1:1610741-1662242 GCF_900497805.2 Vombatus ursinus | reverse complement strand
GAATGCCGTGAGCACTGCCACAAATGCACTGCTAGTCCTGGTCCTTCTCCTTTCCCCTACCTTGCCTCATCTGACTCCAGCTGGCAACTTCTAAGTGTGTTCTTTCAGTCAGCTAGAAACTACAGCTGACTGATCTCCTCTTGTTCCTCATGAACATCTGGGGTTGACTGTGTCCCGTGCATTTCCTTGTGTCCCTTTGTTTGTGGCATGAGGGAAGCTGCAGGTCTAGGAGCTGCAAAAGAGAGAGTAGCCTTTCCTAGTGCAGGGCAGGGATCCCAACCTGCCAGCCCACCATTACAGAGTTCACTTTCTCTACCTAGGTGCACCATGATGACCTGTTCATGTTTCCTAACTGCTCTTCCAGGACAGGATTACTGTGAACCTGGGGCCCCAAAATCCATAACCAAAATTTGTTGCAATCCCTAGTGGTTATATTTAAAACTGAAACTAAAAACAAACCAGACCAATGATATATGACATGATGGTGTTGTCATGAAGCATGAGCTGTCAGTAGAGGGGATGCGGATGGAAAGAGGACCTTAGGTATGACTATTGGGGGAAAGGAAGCATCACCAAAGAGCATAGCCTCTGGCATCAGAAGATCTGAGTTCAAATTTGTCCTTTAATATTTACCACCTCTGTGAGCTTGAAAAAAAAAATCACACATCCTCTCTTGGCCTCAGTTTCCTCTTCTGTAAAAAAAAGGGGGTTCAATCAGATGGCCTCCGAAGTCCTCCAATTCCACATCTCTGGATTCATGATCACTCCTGTCTAATACTATCACTGGGCCCCAAAGCCACAAGGATTCCTGGGGCAGAGGAAGGCTGATTTCTGGACTCTTTGCTGGAAAGTAAGGATGGGACCGGGGGAGGGGGGTTGGTAGAAATAGGGGCCCTCTGGAAGTCTCAGGGACCTGCCGATACCTCCCGCAGTAATGAACCTTCTTCCTGGGCCCAAGAGGGGGAGGGAAGGGAAGGGGAAAAAAGGTGGGTGGTCAGTAGTCAAGAGCAATCATGGCATCCCTAGGTCTCGGCCAATGAGGAATCTGGAAGGTGATTCATCACAGCTGTTTGGCCTCATTTCCTAAAGCTGCAACTATCCAAAAGTGGAGGGCTGTTCAGCAGCCTCTCCTGAGGCCTGGGAGCCTTGGCAGGGAGAAGGGCCTTCCCAGTGGGCAGCCTCGGGTGACTCTCAGAGCTGTGCCTGGACTACGGAGGACATGGGACCAGATGGTGACTGCCATCTCCCCCTGCCCTGGCCCTTCCCTTCCCCTTCCTGACCCCCTCTGCCTAGAGGCAAAAATTCTGATGAGGCTAGGAGGATTACAGGCCGCCCTCCCCCAAAACGGTAGGAGGACCTGCTCTCCCTCTACACACTCCCAGGGCTCCCCAGCACCCCAAAGGGAGCGGAGGACCAAAAAGCAATACTTGTGGCTGCTGGTCTTGTTCTTCAACACGATGCAGAGAAAACAGTGGGAGGGAGGGGGGATCATTTGGAGCTGAAAATGAAAGTCAATTAAGAAAAAGAAAAAGAAAAAGAAAACCTCTCCTGATTCAGGAGTCAAGGGGCACTGAGGCAAATCCCAGTTCTGCTGCTTACCAGCTGTCTGAGCTTAGCCAGGTCATTCAACCCTTTTGAGCCTCAGTTTTCTAATCTATAAAATGGAAAACATAATACTCACATCCCCAACAGGATTATTTATAGGAAAGTGTTTTGGAAGGAGGAAGAGGAGGAGGAAGAAGGAGGGGGAGGAAGAGGAGGAGGAAGAGGACAAAGAAAAAGAAGAGCTGACATTTATATGGAACTTGAAGGTTTGTGGAAGACTTGATATGTGTTATCTGATCCTCACAGTAACCTGGGAAGTAGATGCTATTTATTATTGACCTATTTTACAGATGAGGAAACTGAGGCTGAGATAGGTGAAGTGATTTAGTCAACGAGCATTTATTAACTGTCCACTGTGTGCCAGACCCTGGGTTAAGCACTGAGAACGCAAAGAAAAACATCTCTACCCTGAAGGAGCTCACAGTCTAATGGGAGAAACAACATGCAAATGACTCTGGACATATTGGCAACAAATAGTACAGATGGGAGGGAATCTCAATTCAAAGATGCTGGCAATGGTAGGGGCCAGGAAAGGCCTCCTGAGAAGACAGACTTGGGGCTGAGTCTTGAAGGAACCTGCCCAAGGTCATCCTGCTGCTGTCTGAGGACAGATTTCAAACTCAGGTCTTCCTGGGTCCAATTTAACACTGTTATCCCCTTTGGCACCTAGCTAAAAACAGTATACAAAGCTGAGTAGGAGGAGGCGTGGTTGTCATTGCCTGGTGTTTTCTGGGGTTTCAAGCTGAGCCAGACTTGTCTTTCCAGTGAGGCGCTAAGCTCCTCAAGGCAAGGGTTGGGTCATCTTCTGCATCCCCCAGCACAGATCCGGGGATTCTGGTGCTTTCTAAATATGAATGGGATTGAACAATTCAAACAAACTTATCCTGGAAGTCTGCTGTGCTCTGAAAGCAAGCCTGCCCAAGACTTGACCTACCTTTAGGGATAAGGGTGCCCAGGTTTGATAATGGCGGAGGGCTCTTGTGAGTAGGCTGCCATGACCACTGCCTGCTAGGGTCCTGCTAACTATGAAACAGCCTTTCCTAAGAAAACAAAGTACCTCAGAGGGCATCAAAAATTCAGCTTTCAGGGACTTTGACACAGGCTCAATGTCCAGACTTCTGCTGTGGTACGTAAGTCAGTCAGTCAATATGCATTTTTAAGCACCAACCATGTGCCAGGCACTGAGCCAAGTGCTGGGCATACAAAGAAAAGTGAAAGACAGCTCCCCCCTTAGGAGCTCACGAGCTCACAGGGGAGATGACAAGCTAGCAACTATGTATAAACCAGCTAAATACAGGATAAATAGGGACTGATCAAGAGAGGGACCTTAGAAGAAGTGAGAAGCATTGGGAAAAGCTTACCACAGGAGGTGGGCTTTTAGCTGGGACTTCAGGAAGTCTGGGTGGTGGAGAGGAGCCAGGAGAGCACTCCAGCCTTGAGGTGCCACCTGTAGGAATGCCCCGGGTCAGGGAATGCAGGGTCTTCTTCAAAGAACAACAAAAAGGCTAGAGAATGGTGGGAGTGGGGCTGGTGGGGAAGGGGGAAGAGTAAGGTGTAAGAAGACTGGAAAGCGGAGGGAGAGGAGGCACTAGGTTATGAAGGGCTTTAAATGCCAAAGAGAGGATTTTCTATTTGAGCCTGGAGCCTATTGGGGGTTACCAAGCTCAGGCAACTCCCAGCACAATCCAAAACACAGGATTTCCCCCCAGGGACACTCACAGCACAGACAAATGCAAATATCTATAAACATGAAAACCACTTGAGTGCAGAGCCAAAGAGGTCTCCCCTGACTCTTCATCTCCCTTCTTTTAAAATACACAACTAAATCATCACCGAATAATGGGCAATTCCAGCCCCAGGCCAGAAGCCAGTGATTTCCCTGCCATTACTGGCTCTCTAGTCAAATCGAGTCGTTAACCAGCATTTTTGAGCACCTACTTTGTACCAGGCATTGTGCTACAAGCTGAGGATACAGAGAAAGGCAAGATCAGTCCCTTTCTGGAAGGAGCTGGAAGTGAAGCCATCTCAGAGTGGGAGAGGCTACAGGCACCCACGGAAGGATGACTGGCCCCAGCTGCCTCCTGATGGATCCCACAGATCAATTGCCTGCCTGTCTGAATTCAGAAACTCAGTCATCAAAAATATCACCCATCCAGTTGTGTTCTCCAGGTCTTGCTCTTGTCATATTCTAGCTGGTTTTAGGTCCCTCCCACTTCCACCCTGACAGATGTCCAGGTGAGGGCATTTACCACTTGTCTCAGTCCTGAAATGTTTGTCTACTGTTATTTCTGCTAACTCCCTCCCCAACCATGGAGGCGGAAGTAAAGGAAAGAAAAAAGAAAGGGGATGGAAGTATAAGGTTTCTGGAGATAGTTAAGTGGGTTTTCCTGGGACATTGGTTAGACATTCGAGTAGAGGCAGGCACCATAGGCATGTTTAAGCTTCCATGGCAGAAACAATGTATGCCCCAACTCTAGGAGGACCTCATCTCAGACTCTTCTCTGCCCTTGGCCTTGTCCAGTGCATTGGTGTCTGAGCTCCTGTCTGACTGATCTTTCCAGCTGGTGAGGAGGGCCAGCTCAAAGGAAGGGTAAGAGACTTGATTTCAGTAGCACTGAACTAAAGTTCAGAGAACAGAACTTTAAAACAGAGAACACGCCATTCCCATGCTTGGAGGGAGGCTAGAGTTCATCCAGTAGAATTCTCTCAGGTTACATAAGCTGGAAAAACCGAGGCCCAGAGAGATGATTTGCTCAAGGAAATACACAAGAAGGAATGGTCAGGTGTCCTGACTCCTCCTCCCAAACTCCACCCTCTTGAGGTCATTGACTAGCAGTCTCACAGAGTCAATTTTAAAAAAATTTTACTTACAACGTGGGATATTTTATATGCAGGTACACACGGACTTTGAAAGATGGCGGAAGTTAGAAAAGCCTGGTGTGCTAGGGTCCATGGGGTCACAAAAACTCAGACATGACGGAACAACAAATAACTCTAATTTCTCTGAGCACGGCAATTCTTCTCCTAACAAGCCTGTGAAATAGAAAGTATAGCATTGGTATATCCATTTTACAGATGAGACCACTGAGGCTCAAAGACAGGAGACTCGAGAGCTCATTTAGTACCTTATTTACAAATGAAAGAACCCAGAGAGGAATCAGTTTGTCCAACACTGGTTGAGTCTGGAGGTAGTGAGAGCGTGGTGTAGCAGCAAGAACCTGGTGCTGGAATCGAAGGACCTCAGTGCAAATCCTGCCTCTGCCACTTACTCCCTGGGTGACCGTGGGCCGGTCGCTTTCTCTCTGTGAGCCACAGTTTCCTCATCTGTAAAATGGAGGAGCTGGGCTGAACGCCCTCATAGGTTCCTTCCAGGTCTGGTTCTAGGCTTCAGGATCACAACAGAGCTAAAGATGGGCGGAGCCAGGATGGCAGAGTAAAAGCCTTGACTTGCTTAAGCTGTCCCCCAAACCCCTCCAAATACAACTGAGCTAAGGTTTGGCTCCAGGCCCTAGGTCCCCAAGTCCAGGCCCCTTTCCACAATGCCACACAGCCACCTCCCCATCTGCAGCAAAGACTTCCTTGGAGCCCAGGGCTTAGAACTAGAGGATCAGAAATGGAAGAGACCCCAGTGGCCAACATTCTGTACCTGACCAAGAGTCTTCTCTATGACATCACTGACAGGTAAGCAGTCATTCCACTTTTACTTGGAGACTTCTAGTGATCAGCAACTTCAAGGAAGAACATTCCAACTGGCCAAAGACTAATACTTCTGCCCTTCAGATCCTGTTCACCTGCATTAACCCTCCAGGTTAAACATCCCCAGTTCTGTAAACCAGTCCTTTCATGGTCTGGTCTCCAGCCCCTGCCCCTGCCGTCCCCTCTAGCTGTCAGTTATTGCCCTTTTCAGATATGAAGCCCAGAGTGCGCAGAGTCAGACCGCAGATGTGAGGGGGCCAGAGGACCTCATGTGCTGCCTATTTGTTCTCAACACTATGCTTCAGCTGATTGAGTAAGAACAGTGCTACCCAGTGCCCTTGGAGGAGGACCTTCCTGGGGGGTGGGGGAGAAATAGGAGGGAAGGCAGATGGCCAAACCCACAAAGACCAGGGATCAGATGGCTGGGAGGCTGTGGAGTCTGCAGCTCCCCAGAACAATTAAGAAGAGGTGGATCCCTGCTAGGGTACTCCGGGCTTAGGTCCAGGCAGAGAGGAACGTGGACCTGGTGCAGACAGATGGACAAGGTCACCACTGTGGAGCCAGTGAAACGGGCTTGGCAAAGTCTTCCTCTCATTAACATCTATTTGAGAAGACTTCCAGAAAGGGAGGCCTTCCTGCGCTCCCCCCAGAAGCCCCCAACTTTAAGAGCCCCACCCTTTCCAGCTGTTCCTCTCCTATCACTCCCCTCCCTCCCCCCAACCTTGCCTGGCATCTCAGACAACGAGAAGACCTTTAGCACAGGTTCCCTTGGAGGCGGTTTTTCTGTCAGCCTGATGCTACATTGAGTCAACCCCTTGGCCCGAAGCTTCCCCTTGGGGGGAGGGGAGCTGTCAATCAATGTCCCTCAATACAACCTAAATCTCCATATCACAGGAAAATGGCTAAGCCTCATTAGGGGCCCTCTTATGCCAAACAACATTCCATACAAGATAATTCCAACCCCCTGAGAAGCACATGGACACCTCCTCCCCAGCCCCCCACCCTACAATGGCCTCTGCAGGTCCACGTTATTTTATCATTGTCACAGCGCCTGGCACAATGTAGACACTCACTAATTGCTTGTCGACAGATTTCATTGTTTTCTTCTTCATGCCCCTAAGTGGCCTCCTGGACCATAAATCAGTAAGATATTTATTGTAAGTTGTTTTTTTCATAGGGGAAAGGATTGGCCTGGCCCAGCCCAGAAGAAGGACCGTAGGACCTGGAACTAAAAGGACCGCTGGTCCAGCCCTTTCGATTTATCTAGGAAGAAGCTCTGGCTTCATACAACAGGGAAGGGACAGAGCTGGATTTGGGATGGAGTCTTCTGACTCTGAATGCAGGGATTTTCCCATGACACCACGCTGCCAGCAATGCAGACGTCAGCATGGAACAGCTCCTTGGCTTGCAGTAGAACCTGTGGCCTCATTTGAGCCGGGTTCTAAGCGCCAAGTCTGTCCTAGGAGCCGAAGGTGTCCAACTGCTGCCGGCTTCAAGAGGGACGGTCAGGTCTTCTCTCCTGGAGCCCTGAGGCAGGCCAGGGAAGTGGGGCCCAGGCACGGGGCAGACCACCCTGGGCTCCAGACTCGCCCCTCAGCACAGGACCTGGCATGGAGTGGACTTGAGAAACGCTTGTTCACTCTTTGCTGGGTAACTGCTCTCCCTGTTCTCCCCCTCACCCTCTTTTCCTCCCTTTTCGTTTCCCTCTTCTCCCTCTTTCTCTCCTTCTCCTTGTAACTGCTTCGAAGTCAGCACAGTTTTGGACCCTGATCCACAGTGCTGAGTTCCCAGGGGCCCAGAACGCAGAGCTGGGTCAGAAAGCAGTTGCTCAGCACTGACCCACCCAGCTCTTACAGCCTTTCTCTCTCAAGGCAGGCTGGGAAGCCTAGTCCCTGGGTGGCCCCAGTTTCCTCCCTCCTCATCCTGCCCCTCCTCCAGCCTTCCTCTTTGCACTATGTAGGGGCACCAGGGATGCATTATTATTCCTGAAGCAAGGAATCATGAGGCTTAGAGCTGGGACTTTGTTGTTGTTGTCCAGTTGTCCAGCCATATCTCACTCTTTCTGACCCCATGGACCATACTGTCCATGGGGGGTTTTTTTTGGCAAAGATACTGGAATGGTTTCCCATTTCCTTCCTGACTCCAGGGCCAGCGCTCTATCCACTGAGCCATCTAGCTGCCTAGGAAGGGACTTTAGAGGAAACCAAATATAACTTCTTCATTTTACAGAGAAGGAAACTGAGGTCCAGAAAGGTTAAGTGAATGAGCTCGAATCATGCAGGTAACAAGTAGCAGAGGAGGATTCCAACCACTGCCTCCTAACTCCAAATCCAGATCCAGGGCTTTTCCCATTACACTAATAAAGAGTCAGGTGACACTTGCACGTCTACAGGGAGTGCTTGGGGTGATTTATGTGTGACTATCTTGCCAGGACACAGGAGCACGTGAGCAAGTCATAGGCCCCCTCAGGTGTCACCTCCAGGCAGAGCCTCCCCTTCAGGTCCCCTCCCCATTCCCAGGGCTGTACCAGGACCATGAATTAGCACCTCTCAGGAAGGGGGAGCGGGGAGCTGGCCAGGGCCAGCAGAGCAGGGGGTGCAGTGTGGACTCTAAATCTTTGCTTTGGTGCAGCCTTGTGCAGCCAGCCCCACCTCTTGGAGCCAAGCCCGGCCGGTTCCCTGCCTCCTGCCTCTGGGGCCAACCTGGCGTTGACTTTGCTCAGTCCTAGAAACACCTGCTCGGCTGGTTTGCCGGCTGCCTTGCCTGCTGGTCCCATCTGGCTGAGCTGCCTGGCCAAGGGCAGGAACGGCTCGCCCAGGCCCCCACCCCGAGCACAGTGCACCCCCTGGAGCCCCTTGCCTCGGTTTCCCGGGACCAGTGTGTCTGCGGAGCACGGATCAGGCCACTGGCCGGTCTTCCCTCCTGGCTCGGAGGCTGCAGAGTCACCTTCCACATTTCCAAACCGGGCAAAGGAAGGAGGCTTCTCAGAAGTCCCGGGAGCCTGCTTGCTCAGGCGCCTTCGAGATCGCCCGGGGCTGCCCGCGGGGAGGAGGATGAAGAGCTCGGGCTGAAAGAGGATTTGCGGTGCGCCTGTCCCAGAACAGCCTCATGCCTTGCTGTACGGTGAGTACCTAGTGGGGGTGGGGCGAGGGCAGCGCCAGCCCCAAGGACCTGACTGCTATGTTCTAGACCCGAACTGGGACGGGGTCTGGGCTCCGGATCCAGGACAGGGATAGGGACGGGATCTGGGCGGAACGGCAGCCGATCTGCTGGTGATGGCACTGGCTCTGGACGGGAGAGCTGAGGGGAGAAGGACTCCCTAGGGACGCCTGCGGTTATGGAGGGTGGGGTCTGGCCTGAACTGGGGCGGGCTCCCGCGCGGTTGGCGTTCTCCTCCACATTTAGGGGCTACAGTGGGGACTGAAAATGGGGAGCAGAGCCTCCCTTCCCTCGCTCTCTGCTTCTTCCCTTCTGATGCTGGGGCTACTGCTAGTTGTCTGCGTGCAGCAGGTGCACCCCGAGATGGAGAGTGAGGGCCCCCAGCCAGCCCGCCTCTACCTCCAGCGGTCCAACGACCGGGTTAATGTCCAGAGCCGAGCCCAACAGGCTCCTGCTTCTCCCTTGGCCTTGCTCTGGGGCAGTGGTGGGACAGACGCTGAGCTTCAAGGAGCAGGGCTCCCAAACTCTGCGGGCAGGATGCTGCATTGCGCTCACCTAAGCGGCGGCTGCGCGCAAAGTGCGCCTGTCTTTGCCTGGGCCACTGCCGCTGCCTTCCCCCATTCCCGGCACTCCCGCCCACTCTCGCCCCAGTTCCTGCAGCAGGGACTTCGACTCCAGCGCCAGCTGGCCGTCTGGTTGCCCATCAGTCTGTCCATCCACTCTTCCCCAGGACAAGGCAAGCGCTCCCCGCCCCCTCTCAGGCTCCCGTGGTGGCGGGGAGGCTGCAAGACTTTTGCAGCGTCTGTCGGACCGCCTGGGAGCGTCGTTAAGCTGTGGCTTCCAAGAAGCATCCCTGCATCTTCTTGGAGCCCTTGCACTTGAGACCTGGGGCAGGGCAAGCCGAGCCTGGGCGCCCTGGCTGGGTTAGGTCTCGCTGCCCAGTGCTTGGATGAGTGAGCCGATCCTAGTTGGAGAACTGGGGAGGATCCCAGAAGCCATCTGTTCTCACAGAAGACAGCCACCAGACGTGGGACCTAAACCCAGGCCTGCTAACTCCCAAACCAGCTCAGTCCTCGCTGCACGGAGGGCGCCTCCTGGTGGCTAACCGAGATAGTGACGTCCTTCTCTTACAAGCCTAGGAAAGGAGAGGCATCTCCCTCCCACCTTTGCAGAGATGCGGGAAGATAGGTGTCGAAATGTGAATTGGGAGCCAGACAGGAGTCAGACAATGGGGGTCATTTGTGTACCCCCTGGAGCCCCTTGGTCCCTGTGCCACGCTGACCAAGTCCCTTCTCCTCTCTGGTCCTCAGTTTCCTGACATGGGAAAGGAGTGGATCAGACCAGCTGTAACGCTGTGACCAGGTGGGCTCGACTTGTTTTGCTGAACTGGTCTAGTTACTCTCTTTTTGGAACTGATGATGTAAACATCATAGTTACCAATACACTTTTAAAGACAAAAACATGATAATCCCAGAGGTGCATCTCACAGGAGTTCCTCTCCAATGCCGCATTTCCAGGCATCTGCAGAGGCAGAGGGCAAGAAGGGGGAGTTGGAGGCTGCAAGATGTGTATGGCAGAGAAGAGGGCTGCCTTTGCTGGTGATGCAGGGATAAATAGCGCCTTGGATTGGGGATTGGTCTAGACTCCCCAGCAGTTGCCAGGCTCAACTTCAGCTCAAATTTGAAGAATTCTTCTTTGATTTGCCTTTTCCTTTGTGACTTCAGTAGGACCCCAGAGCCAAGCAAGAGAGTACAGACATCAGCCAGGCTTCATGCCTCCATTTTCCCCACTCTCCCGTCCTTATTATCCTTCCCTGTGCTCTGCAGGTTTAAGTCAGGGCAACAGGACATTTGGCCACCAAAAGAATCGCTGTCTAGACACAATAACCTGAGGCATCATGGGAACAGCTGGGAGGGGTGGAATGTAGCATTGACTTCATCCTCTGCCATCATGGCATGGTAGTAGGTAGAGACTGACAGGGACCCAGTCAGCTACAATACAGAAAGCACCCTGGGGAAGGGTACAGGGAACTGGCCTGGGAATCTGGACACCTGAGTTCCTGTCAGTGCCACCCACAAGCTGTTCAAGCTTTGAGCAAATTCCTTCCCCTCTCAGGAGCCTCATGTTTATGTTTTGTAAAAATGCTATGGCAGGAAGGAGAAAGGATTGATTAGATGACCTCAGAGAGGTCTTCCAGTATCACCGTATGTTGTATGTTCTGGGTGCCTCCCAGCTCGGACTTTTTGGTCTATGTTCTAAGGTCTCTTGCATCACTAACATCCTTTGGTCCAGGTTCCCAGGTTCCATCCCCCTGATATTGTCTGAGGGTTTCTCAAAGAACTAGACATCCCACCAATGCACAAAGTGATAGAGTATCTTCTACTTACATCACAGAGCTTTAGGGCAATGGAATACCTCCCTGAGGGTCATGGAACCACAGAGAACAGGAGCTGGGTACAAATGATGGATATACTGGGGCCATAGCCCCTGTAGGAATATGCCACCAAAGCCAAGCTGCAGCAGGAAGTGAGATGGTCAAAGACAGTTCACTGGAGAGGCTACCCTCAGACCCTGTACCCACAGGCTCTGGGGACCCTCCTAGCTCTGACCTTCTATGTTCCAAAGGCCCTCCCAGCTCTGACCTCATGTTCCAAAGGCCCTCCCAGCTCTGACCTCATGTTCCAAAGGCCCTCCCAGCTCTGACCTTGTGTTCCAAAGGCCCTCTCAGCCCTGACATTCCGTGTTCTGTGTTCCAAGGTCCCTCACATTTCTAACAGCCAATGTTCTGTCTCTTTGATTTCCAACATTCCATGCTCATATCCCTCCCAGCTCTGAAATTCTATGCTTTATAGTCCCAACCCCCACCCTTGGCTCTGATATTCCATATTCTAATGTTCTTTCCAGTTCTGACACTTCATGTTCTATGTTCTAAGGTCTTTTCTAGCTCTAACATGCTAAGATTCAAAATAATCTCTTTTCTTCCCTTTCTTTGTGTTCTTCCCCACCTTCTCTTACCCCTCCCAAGGGCTTCAGTGAGCTTGCTCCAGGTCTGTGGCCCCCTTCCCCAGGCGTCTTCGAGATCATAGGTTTTTCCGAAGCCTGGTCCAGACTGCTGTGGTTTACTCTGATATGCCCACCCCTGTACTCCCACCAAGGGGGCCCTGGGATGACCTGATATCAATCTAACGGCAGAGGCTGGGATAAGGCTTGGACTAGCTTTGAGAATTCAGGGGGCATGACAGTATTTGGGGAGGGGGAGTTACCAAGGGAAGTTGCTGGGAGGTTGGAGGTCAGCTTTTCCTCATTCCTGAGGAGAGATATGTGAGATGGCATTGATCAGAAGGGGGAAAGGGAAGGGAATAAGCATTTATATAATGCCTACTATGTGCCAGGCACTGTGCTAAGTGCTTCACAAATATCATCTCATCTGATTCTCATGACAACTCTATGAAGTAGGTGCTGTGATTATCCCCAATTTACAGTTGAGGAAACTGAGGTAAATAGGTTAGTTGACTTGCCCAGGTCACACAACTAGTAAGTATCTGAGGTCACATTTCCTAACTTCCAGCCCAGTGCTACCCAGCTGCCTCTCTCCCAAATACAGGAGACTCCAGGGAACAGTAGTGGTCCAAACACCTGGCAGCTGGATTGGTGTCAGGGAGGGATGAGGGAGGGAAACAGACAGAGTCATTTATTTTACCTGAAATGGATATTTCTGGAGCCCTGTCACTGAGGCCCTGGGACCCTTCTCTACCTGGTCTTGCCCTGCAGTTCGTGTGGGTTTTATGAGATCCTCCCATGCAGCCGGCTCCATGCCATGCCCTGGGATGGGAGTGGGAGGATGGACCTGGCAGGTCCATGCTGCAGACTCGGGCTGGTTTACTTTCTAACTGGGGGCTCCTGCCAGTGTGGTTGCTGCAGAAGCCTGCTGCAGTAACCCCAAAAGGTGCTCACATTTGCATAAGAAATGCAAACGAGCAGAATGCAGATTTCCTGAGGCTAGCCTAGATTAGAAGACTGTCTGCCAACAAGAGAACACGCTGTCTAGGACTTGGCTTCTTTTCCTTTCCCTTTCTGCAGGGTCTAGGGGTCCCCCCCCCCAGGAGCCTGAGTCCCCACCTACTCACCCCCCTAGGTGTCCCTTCTGAGTACCTGCTCACTGTGCACATCTGTCAAGATGATCTGCCCGAACTCAGCAATGGGAACTCGGGGAGGGACCTCGGAACTTTCCAAAGGGTGGGAGTGAAAAAGAGCTCAGCTCAGGACTCTCTCAAGAAGCTGTGTCCAAGGAAGAGAGAGGCCGAGCTCAGCAGAATCCAGACTCCCCAAGCCCGGTGTCTCCCTTCTCTGCTCACTCTTCCATGGTCCACTCTGTATGTCCCACTGGAGTTCCCAGCATGCCGGCAGCTCCCTGGGCTGGATTAAAGAACACCTTTCTCCAGTTGTGGGATTCCTGGTTGGTTCCTCTGCCTCTTGCTGGGCTCTCATTGTTCCAGATCCTCCTGAGGAGGAGGAGAGGCGGGGACTACTAATTGGGCTGATGAGAGTATAAAATGTTTCAAATCCTTTTTCTCTTGTGACCAATGTGAGAAGGGAAAGCAAAGGCCAGAAGGAAAGGGGGAGAGAATGAGTAGCATCAGTATGAGGAGCCCCGGGAAGAACTGGTGACTCCTCTCTGGAGACAAGGTAAGGGAGGGAGGAAACAGAGTTTTCCCAAGGTGGACCAGCCACCAGCCCCAACCAAGGACCTATGGAAAGACAGCATCACTTGGGCTGCCAACATGGAAGAACTAGCCTGGCACTAAATGACTTCATTTACCTCCATCCCTGCCTCTTCTCTCTCATCCTGCCCATGCCCTGATGGGGATGCTCAGCCCCCAAGGAGCAGCTGCAAATTAGCACCCATGAAGCCTAGCCAGAGTGATAACTAGGGGAGAATAGCAAAAACTTAGCCCCAAAGAGCCAACATTTAGAGGATATTGATCTAGTACACTGCTGCAGATAAAAACCATTCAATTTTGAGGCTCAATAGTCAAAACAACCAGTTAAACTAGGAATTTCCAAAAGCTTCCATCCAACCCCTCTGGTAACTATACCCTGGCTAGCTCTGACTGGACTACTGTTCCACTCTTTGGGCCTCCGTAGCAGTGGTCTTGTGGTGTCCCAAAATCATTCCTCTGCCAAGTTCACTCCATGCCCTGGACTTACCCCAGGGTCAAAATTGTCTACTCATTGCTCTGAGGCAGGAAATGTGCAGACCCCGGACAGAGGCCCTGGGTAGGAAAGGGGAGATGATTCTACTGAATATGATGGAATCAGAACTAGAGGCACCCCAAGGACAAAAGGATTCGATCCACCAATTAATAAGTACTTATTAAGTGCCTACTATGTGCCAGGCACTGCGCTAAGCACAGGGGTTCCTTCTTTAATATCTCTTGGGATGCTGACCCATCCCCACTGAAGGATTCAGGGATTTACCTTTCGACTGATTTGGGGAGCAGTGGTAGAAATGGTTCCAGAAATGCCCTGGAATATCCTGAGCTGATGAAGCATCATCCTGGAGCTGTCTCATCTGAGTTTCCTGGCCTCTGCATAAAGAAAGCTCCTTCTCCAAGGGCCCTGGGATGTCACCAAGAGACCTAATTTTAGCCACTCCCTGTCAGGTTTGTATAAAGGACAGAGAAAGATCACAGCAGATCTTCCGGCCATAGAAGTATCTGTCTCCAGCTGGTTTAAATAATCCCTGTCCAACATCTCTGGCTCTCTGCCTCTTTGGCAATTTCCACCCACCTAGTTTCACCATCCCATCTCTCTGTCTGATATTCCTTCCTTCCTGATTGGGTGCACTCTATGGGCTGGAGTCAAAAGATCTCTGGCTCTGGAGCTGTCAAGGTTCACATTCCACCCCTGCTCCTTATTACCAATATATCCATAGGTCAGTCATGTCACATCTTCCCTAGGTCTCCATGTCCTCATGTGTAGAATGAACAGATCAGACTGGATCTCTCTAAGGTCCCCTCCAGCTCTGAATCTTTGATCCCACTTCTATCTTATGTTCAATAAAAGGAGGGATGAGCTTGAGCATGAACAAGTTAGAGGCAAAATGTCAAGGCCAACTTAACATCCCAGCTTCTCCACAAAGCTCTCCATGATTGCCCCATTCCTCCTCCCAATAACATCCAATTTTGGACCTGATCTAACACTTTGCATGACCTCTCTCTACTGCACCTCCCGTATAATGTCATGTAGCAGACTTATCTCTGTGGGAGCCACCTCTGATATAAGTGTCTTCATCCAATAGGTTATTCCTTCACTAGGATTTTCCCCTGTGTATGGTGTTACCTAATCATTTCTGCATTCAGAGGCAAGCATGACATGGGAAGAATGTCTGTTCATGCACGTGCCTTGGCCTGTCTGGCCACAGGGAAGGGCCCTGACTGGTAGAAGGTTGTCATCCCAAATCATGACCCAGCCAAGGGACAGATAAGATCCTTCTTCTCCAAAGTCTGTTCCTAGGGGGAAACAAAAAAGTATTTCAGTTGCTTTATTTGGTGTCCCTTCATATCTTAAGGAATTAACAGGTTCTAAAATTAATCCCCACATGGGTTAAGTCCCACAATCTGAAGAGTCACATAATCTCAGAGTTGGATGGGGACTTTAAAGATCATCTAGCCCAACCCAAACTTTAAACATTCCTCCTCCCTTGTCACACACACACACACACACACACACACACACACACACACACACACACACACACTATTGAAGTATCCCTAAAGGTAGTCTCTGTTTAAAGGTCTCCCGAGAACTACCTCCCATTGCAGTCCATTCTGCTGTTGGACAGCTTCTATGCCTACAAAGGGTCACAACCAATGAACCTTACATCTGGTCTCTGGAGTCAAGGAGAACAATTCTTCTTCCATGAGGCAGCCTTCAGATTTCTGAACAGGTTAGCTCCTTCTCCCCTTTCCCCCAAGTCTTTTCTTGCCTAAGCTAAATATCTCCAATTCCTTCATCAGATCCTCTCCTGATGTGGTTTCAAGTTCCCTCCTTGGGCTGGAAGTCCAGTCTACTCATCAATGTCTCCAGAATTGATAGTGGTTTGGACTGAATTGAAGCCTGGAGAATAAACGCAACTTTAACTTAAAATTCAGCTCTGATCTCAAGAATTCATATAAACATCAGACCAGTATCATTCCCCCCAGAAAAGACTATAACACTCACTTCCTAATTCTCCAAGGAAAGTCAGCCTAGGATGAAGAGAACTCTTAAGAATGAAATTCTTTTTTTCTTTTAAAACCCTAAACATTTGTTTCTTTTGTTTTTACCTTCATTTCCCAGTATTCCCTTCTCCTCTCTACTCCCTTCCCCCGTGAATCATCCTTTCTAACAAAGAATAACAATAAAAGAGTTGGAGAAAGGCAGTTCCACAAAACGAACCAGCATATCAGCCAGGTCTGACAAGGCGAGGCATGTGATGTCCCACACCCTCAGCACTGCCCCCCTCCCCTTGCACGGAAGACAGGGAAGTGCATTTCTTATCTCATCCCAGGTCTCATTCCAGGACCAAGCTTAGTCAGTATAATTATTCAGCACTTAGTTTCAGATTTGTTTGTTTGAAGAATGAAATTCTGAAGGTGCACAAAGATACAATGCAGATGAGGAGAAAAATGGGTGTGGTCTAAAGAAATCAATAGTGGTTGTGCAGAGAGTTCCCCAAAGAACTTGGAGTTTGGGGTTTTTTTTAAGATATGTACAGGAGCTGGAGGCAAGGGTGGAAAACTAAGGATGTATACAAAAATGTGTCCTGAGCAGGACATTGTCAGGACTTTGAGAGCTGGTGTAAACTGGGGCTGATGAGCAAAGCCAAAGGCAACATCAGGAAAGTTTGAGGGATTTTTTTGACCTATATTGGGGAAAAGAGAAGTATCAAAGGAGATATTAGACCACGGCATGGGGCACATGAGGCAAGAACCACTGACAAGGAGAAGACAGAACCGCTCAATTGTTGTTATTTTTGTGTTTTCTCAGCAAAGGAAAATGACCTTTGGACTGGAAAATACAAAAGAACAAAATTACTAGTGTGGAGTGACTATCCAAGATAAATAAGCCACTAAGAGAGACCTGACAGCCTTTGGTGAATTCAGGAACTGGCAGGCATGCTGGCCGAGCCCCCACTGGTGATATCTGAGAGATCATGGAGAACAGGAGAGGGATCATAGGACTGGAGAAGGGCAAGAGATGTCCTGATTTGCAAAAAGGGAAAGAAAATAGAATCTGTAAATAATTAACAAGTGAGTTCAACTTGGACTCTTGGCAAAAATCTAGGCTAGATTTTAGTAGATTGTAAGCTCTGTATGAGTGAGCAGTGTGCTCTGGCAGCCAGAAAAGCTGAGAGGCAAAGTTTCCAGGAATAAGGAGGATGGGTATTCCTAATATATAACATTCTAGTTCGACCACACATGGAGTATTGGCTTCAATTTGGGGCACATTTTAGGAAGAGAATTTATAAGCTGGAGAACATAATTTTACCAATGAGAGTGAAAGAAATGAGATGACCTGTCCAAGGTCATAAAGACTAAACTAGAAACCAAGTGCCCAAGTCCCAGTCCAGGGATCCTTCTACAAAATTATTCCTTTGTTTTCAACTGAGTAACCAACTCAGCTTAGTAAGCATCCCTTAACTCGGACCACTGTCTTTTCACCTCCACCTCTCAGAATCTTTATCTTCCATTGAGACTGAGGTCAAGTGTCAGATCGATCCCTCTTCCATCCCCCCACACCAGCTGTTAATGTTCTCCCCCTCCCAAATCATCAGAGTGACCTGTAGCTGATTCTCAGGGTTCTCTGCCCCCAGGTAGGATGGAAGCTCCTGAGGGCAGAAACTATCTCACTTTTGCCTTTTTATCCCCAGGACTAGTACAGTGCAGTGGTAACTGGATGGGAACAGGGGAGGAGGAGACTGTCAGGGAGAAAATGAATGACATTTGTTCTACTTGGCCCCAAAGGGGCCAAGTAGGAGCAGTGTGTGTGTAAGGTGGAGGAAGGGGGGTAGTTACAGGAAGTAGATTTGACTTGAGGTACAGAAAATTGTCCTGACCGTAAGGGCTTTCCCTCAGTAGAACGAGTGGCACTGGGAGATAGTGAGCTCCCTGGCCCTGGAGGTTTTCAAGTAAAGGCTGGATGGCCATCTTCTGGAGCTGCTTCAGTGGGGAGTCTTTGATGGGTAGAGGTTGGACTGAAAGGTAGATTAAGTCCCTGCCAACTCTGCTAGGAATCTATGACTTGGAGATTCTGGCAGTCCTCTCTTTCCTCAGATTACCCAAATCATCTGGCCTCCGTTATCATGATTCTAACCCCCTCCCAAAACCTAGTTCATCATCCATGTGGTGAGGAATCATGGGAGAGAAAAGGGAAATGACCAAGGAGGGGACTAGCACTTGAAAGCTTACCAAGGGCTTTCCTCATCATTTCATTTGTGATTCATATCAGCCCTTTGTGTGACAGGTGGCTCAGTGGATAGAGCACTGGACCTAGACTCAGGAAGATGAGTTCAAATCCAACCTCTGACACTTCCTACCTGTGTGATCCTGGGCAGGTCACGTAAGCTTTCTCATCCTCAGTTTCCTCATCTACAAAATGGAGATAATAATAGCGCTTACCTCCCACAGTTGTTGTGAGGATAAAATGGATTATTTGGAAAGTGCTTTTAAAAGCTTAAAGCTCTAAAGAAATCCTAAACAGTATTTGTCATTACTATTTTTACTGTATTGTACAATGTTGTATGTTATATTATATTATATTTTTATTATATATTATGTCATTACTACCATTATCTCCAAGGCTGGGAGTGGAGAGAGTTGGATCAGAGGAGCCTTCATGGAGCAGATGTGAGGATGGGGCTGCAAGGTTGGGAGCCGGGTGAGAGCATTTTTAGTTCCCCCTCCTCCAGTCACTTGGGATCATAGATCATGGATTCAGAACTTCAGGAGCCTTGTTGTTATTGTTGTTGTTCAGTCATTTTCGGTCACGCCCAACTCTTTTAGTGACCCCATTTGAGGTTTTCTTGGCAGAGACACTGGAGTGGTTTGCCATTTCCTTCTCCAGCTGAGGAAACTGAGGCCCAGAAAGGTTGCATGACTTGCCTAGGGTCATATAACTATCAAATGTCTGATCAAATTTGAACTGAAGTCTTCCTCACTCTAACTCCAGGAGTTCTTGGTTACATACACAAACACACACACACACACACACACACACACACACACACACACACACACACCCTGCTACCACCACCATCACTAGTGCCTCCTTTTCTGAGATCATTTCCCATTTATTCTGTATGTATCTTGTATGTGCCTAGTTGTTTACACGATGTCTCCCCATTAGAATGTGAGCACCTTGAGGGCAGGGACCATAGTTTTGCCTTTCTTTGTATCCCCAGCACTCAGCATAGTTCCTGGCATGGAGTAAGGGCTGAATACATTCTTGTGGACTGACTGATTTTTCACTATGGGATTTAGCTGTCATGTGTCTCATGTGATTCTACACTGAAGCATGTGTGCTCTGGAATAATGAAGCTGCCCCATTATTGGATTTTTGGTCCCTGTGACAATAGCACAGGGTGCCCATGCCAAAAAGGAGTGACCCCTTAGACAGGAGGAAGTACCCGCTCAGTGGATCTTGAGGGAAGACACAACTTTCACCATCATTCTCTTCTCCCAGTTTCTAAACGCTCCTTAGTGGGAGAGAAGAGGATCCTTGCTCCCCTGGGCCCATCAGATCGATGGCTACACTCACTTGCAAAGGAGGTTGTGATTTGCTACGGTCACAGTAATTGTTGGAGACAGAACTTTAACCTGCTTTTCCTGACTCCAAGTCCATCCCTCAGAGCACAATCTGTGCAACGATGACCTCTCCCTTAGCAGTCTTCGTCTGCTTTGTATCATAATGTTGGCTGTCCCTGGTCTGATCTCTGCTAATGGACTATGAGGTCCTAGGGACTGAAACCCCCAGCAATGGGCCTGGCCCATGGCCCATGCTAAGTGACTAGGGGGCTATAATGCCTCCTGTCTGTGGCTGGGCACCTTTCTTTAAGAATGGGAGCAAGACCAGCTGCCATGGTTCAGACGTTGGCAGCTCTAGGATGGAGTTTTCATAGAATCATGTACTTTAGAGTCATAAAGGACCTTCAAGACTACCTAGGCTAGAGGGCAGCTAGGTGGCACATTGGATAGAGCATTGGCCCTGGAGTCAGGAGGACCTGAGTTCAAATTCAGCCTCAGACACTTGACACTTATTAGCTGTGTGACCCTTGGCAAGTCACTTAGCCCCATTGCTTAGCCAAAAAAAAAAAAAAAAAAAAAAGCCTATCTAGGCCAACCCCTTCATTTAACCAAAGAAGAGACTGAGGCCTAGAAAGAGGAAGGGACTTGCCCATCCTTGCCCAGGTAGTTATGGAATAGAGCTGACTCTAAATCAAAGACTCTCCCGCCATTTTAACTCCAGTTCTGGTATCCGTTATGTCTCTAAGCTCTGACTGGACAGACACAAACTACCCCTGAACCCTTCTGGTGATTGAATGAACACATGAAAACCCAAGGGAATGAAACCCAAACTGCAAAACTTCAGGGGCCATAGTGAGTGCACCAGGTGTCCCAAGACTCTCCCGAGAACTTCCTCCATTGATTGCTGCACACAATCTTCTCACCACTACGTATAATCAACCAGCTCCTAGATCCCCTTCCCCTTTTCTAGGTTCCCTAACTACTCTGACGGAAGCGCTCATGCGACTAGTAACCCTTAGCTTTTTTTTTCATTCTGTCAAATTTGTGTCAGCTTTTTGTAGATTTTGGATATCAGACTTCTATCAGAAATGCTTCGAGGAAATGTTTTCTCCAATTTGTTTCCTTCCTTTTGACTCTGGATGCATTTTTTGTTGTTGTTGTGCAAAACCTCCATATTTTATATACTCAAATCCATCAGCTTTATGTCATCATTTTTTCTGTATGTTAAATAATTAAGAATCCTCCCTGCTCTACATAATTGCTATAGGAATAATATTGCAGTATCTTTTATTTTTTAAATATTTACATAGATATAAATAAATAGACAAAAATTTATTTATTAATCATTACTATATACCAAGCACTGTGTTAATCAAAATTCTTTCCCTTGATAAGTTTACCTTCTAATGGGGAGAGAGAAAATATGGGAGAGCGGTGGTGAGGAAGGGAAATTTCAGCTTGGAAAATCACAAGGATGATGAGTCAAACCTTTGAGGAGTGTATTGATGGACCTTTTCCAGTGACAGTAGTGATTTGATTGTGATTCAAGAACTGGGACATGAAGAAGTATGGCAGCTGATGTACTTGGGCTGGCAAGAAGATGCCTGGGAAATAAAATGAAACCAGATCAATCTCTCATCAATCAGGCCTGAGGGGTCTGAAGCAGAGAGCTCTAGAGCTTAAAACAGAGGGCTTAATTTTCGGTCATGGATCCCTTTGTCAGTCTGGTTAAAGCCTATGGGCCCCTTCTCAGAACAAGATTTTTAAGTACATAAAATAAAATACGCAGAATGACGAAGGAAACCATTCTTACTGAGATGCAGTTAGGGGAAAAGAAAACAAGTTCATGGCCACCAAGTTACAATCTTGGCTTAAAGGGTCAAGTCCTTGGGTCTAGAGTCTAAGTCTTAGGTCTCTGCTCTGGGGAGCGATGATGTGCTGAGAAGGTGGCCCAGAGTTATCCTGGCCAACCCAAAAGGTTTTAAGAATGGCATCTTTGTTTGGGACTTTGACAATATGCTCAGACCCACCTAAATCATTCCAGGCTTCATTCAGTCATGCTTAATGAGTGTGAATAAGGCAACAAATCACCAGGCTGGGGGAGTCCCCAACCCTGTGAAGGCTCTTGAGCAATGAGGATGATCAGAGTAATCACAATGTCGCAGCCATGTTTGATTACCCAAGCAACTGTTGGTCTCACCTTTTACTTTGCAGCAACGAATTCATTTGTAATTAATTGTTTTAGATGGTGTGAAATCCCAATCTAATTCTACTTGCTACCACATTGCTGTCTAATTTTTCCTACAGTTTTTGTTGAATGATGAATTGTATTCCCAGTGGGGTTTTTTAGTCTTAGATTGTTTGGACATCAATCTATTGTCCAGACTCTAAAAAAAGTGCCCAGCACATGAAAGACGCTTCTTCCTCCAACAATTTTTGTTCCCTGATTTATTGATTATAAGTCATGGCAGCCCAGCTTGGATGGATCCAAGGGAATCTCCCACTGAAACAGTTGCCTGTTCTTTATTGTTGCAATACTATGACTGCCATCCAGGGAAGCAGGTCCTGTGGAGACAGAGCCAACCATCCCGGCCAAGTGCTGACCGTCTGCCACCTAGGGCCCAAACAGACCAGCCTAGCTGAAACTGCAAGGTACTCTAAGAGAGAAACAGAAGGAGGCATGAGCCATCCAACCACCACTGCCACCACCCCTGTGGTGCTAATGGAGATGCACCAAAACCCTGAAGCCAAGAGCACTGGCAGGAGCAATGTCCCTCCCGTCCACCAATGCTGCTTCCAGCTGAGCCCCTGAAGCCATCATCCCTCACAAAGATGGCTCCTGGCCACTGCTTCCTTAGGTAATTCAATCACAGCTACTGAAGACTCTGGAAAGAAAGTGCCCACTAATGTCATTAACACTATAAAATGTTCTGACATCAGGAATGGATGTGATTTTATGAGTGAAAATTATAGTCAAGAAGTTACATCACCATCTGCCCTGACCCACTCCTCAGGGACCATCTGGCCTGCAACTGAAGCTTCCTTGGTTGACTCTTCGATTAGAATGTGAGCTGTGTGAGAGCAAACATTATCTACCTTTTTCTTTGTATCCCAAGCACTTAGCACAGAGCTTCATGTGTAGTAAGCTTTCAATAACTGATTTTTCATCCATTCATTCACTCAATGATCCCTCTCTGCTTTGTATTAAATTAATCTGGGTCCATATCTGATAACCCTTTCTAAACAAGGAGCTTCTGAGAGCAGACAAATTGTCTTACTTTTTTACCCCCAAGTGTCCAGAAGAGGCCCTTGACCATAGCAGGAGGATGGATTACATACCCCTCCTATGGCCCCCATTCTCTAGGCATGGGTCCTTAGAAGTGCTCTGTGCTCATTTCCAGGGCCTAGGCTTCTAGTGATGCTGAAAGCGTGTGGAATGGAATCGAATCCATATTTGAAAATAACTGACTCAAAAGTAATCTGATTCTTCCCAGCAGGTGGCAGTAGAGGGACGAGAAACGGATGGGATGGGATGAGATGAGAATGGGCCAACAACCAGAGTGTTTGCTTATCTCAGAACTCTACCTTTTGCTCCACTGCTTTCCTTGCATCTTTAAGACAAAACCTCTTTGGACACTTTAGCTATTGGGATAACTTGTCCCTGGCTACCACAAATTCATCCACTTGTCTTGGCATTGGCAGTGTCCGTGTTGATGTAGCATCTAACAGTCACACCTCCACGTTCCCATGATTTGCTAACGAACTCTGCCTCAGCCACCCACCCAGAGGGTTAGACCTTGCCCTTCAACAGAGAGCCCTGGCAGGGTTTGGTCTAGACATGGGAAATTGAATTCTGATCCTTCTGTCCTTCCTTCCCTCCCTCAGTCTGACTATCTATAAATCTATCCCCATTACAAAGCCACTACTTTTGCTTTGCTAAATATCAATTCAAAATTACTTGCACTATCCACCTTCTCTCCTTGAAAATAGGCAACTGAGACTCAGTCTGTTACAAGGTCATGTTGTCTGAGCTTGACTGAGACCTCCCTGCTACTCAGCAATCCTTTTATGCTTCCCTGATTGAGTATCACACTCCCCACAGCATCTATTCCAAAACTTCTCTTCTTACACCATCCTTACAGCAAATTACTTCAGCTCTGATTTCACTGAGGAAACTAAGGCCATCCATCCTGAAGACTTGTCTCTGCTCTTCAGTGCCTAAAACCCTCCCACTTTGTCTCTCATTGTCTCCTGCTCTGTCCCAATCTCTCACACAGGTGGTGCTTCTCTTGACTAAGGTCAACCCCTCCACTAGCGCCTTTGATTCCATCTCTGCTGAGAGCCTGCCCCTTCTATCAACCACCCTCATCTTTAATCTCTCCCTCTCTACAGATCTCTAACACTATTGGCTCAAGCCCCTATTCATGAGTATTCTCTCCCTCCCCACACTTAGCTGCCAGTGATTAATATCCTGGTTCCATTTAACTGATTAACATCAATTAGCTCTTATAAAAGGATATCAATTGCAAAGATATAGCAAGAGCAGAAGTTTTAGCCCAACACCCAGGGGCACACTCTATCTGATAGCACCTGGAGAGATTGGGCTCAATCCTAAAGCAGCTGCTTACAAGTCATTCACCCCATATGTGGCACAGCATATGACAGAGTAACCCCCTTGCTTGCAGGATTCAGCATCTTGGTTTGGGGTCAATTCACAGCTTGACCAGGGCCATGGGACTCCTCAGAGCTGTGATCCTGACCAGGCTTGGCTCTCTGCAAATTCTAACATTTTCTCTGTAGTAGCTTCTGCTGGCTCACCCAACCTTTTGAAGTCCACAAGATCCCAGCCTGATAGATTCTGTCTCCAGTACTGGAGTGAAATAGGGTTGTGTGCTTGCTCCCATGATTTTTAGCATGATGTTTTCAGAGATGTTGTCAGATGCCTTCAATAAGATTGAAAATGGCATCAAGGTCAGCTACCACACTGATGGCAAATTATTTAACTTGAAAAGGCTATAAGCCAAGATGAAAGTGGAGGGAGAGTTGATACATGACTTTTTGTTCACAGATGATTGTGTATAGCCTCTGAGGCTAAGATGCAACAGAGTATAGATTCTCTGCTGCTTGTGCTAATTTTGGCTTGACAATTAATACCAAGAAAAAAGAGGTTCTCCACCAGCCAGCACCACACCATCCATATGTGGAACCACCAGCAAATGGAGAAATATTGAAAGCTGTGGATAAATTCACTTATTTCGGCAGTATACTTTCCAGAGATGTCCACATAGATGAAGATGTTGACAAATGCATTGCCAAAGCTAATTCAGTGTTTGGGAGGCTCAGAAGGAAAGTGTGGGAGAGAGAAGAGGTATTAGACTGACTACCAAACTAAAGGTCTACAGAGCCATTGTGCTGACCTCATTGTTGTATACCTGCAAAACCTGGACAGTATACTAGCACCATGCCAGGAAACTGAATCGCTTCCATTCTGAAAATTACCTGGCAGGATAAGATACTAGACACTGAGGTCCTTTTTCAAGGTGAACCACCAAACATTCAAACTCTACTGCAGAGAGATCAAATCTCATGGGCTGGCCATGTTGTGTCAATTCCAAATAGGATATTTACCTAAAAGAAGACTCTGGGCAAGTCACTTAACCCCAATTGCCAAAAAAAAAAAGACTATTTTACAGAGAACTCACACAAGACAAGTACTCACCTGGAGGCCAGAAGAAGATACAAGGACACTGTCAAGATCTCTCTGAAGAGCTTTGGTATTGGTTGTGTGACATGAGAGACACTGGCACGGGACCACCTGGCATGGTGTGCCCTCATCAGAGAAGGCACTGTGCTTTATGAGCAAAGCAGAATTACAGCAGTTCAAAAGGAATGTGAGATGTACATCTCAATCCCAAAAGCTCAAAGAGACTATTTTTGCCTGACTTGTGTTAGAGCCTTCCAAGCTCGTATTGATGTGATCAGCCACAGTTGAACACACTGTACTTTGCCCCCAACATGGTGATGTCATTTTGGTTGTCTTCGAGCGCGAAGGACAACCAGCCAAGCAACTCCTTCAGCAAAGACAGGAAGGGATAAACACCAGGGATTCAAATACAACTGGGACAGAAACATCCGCAGAGCCACATGGTTCATGGGGACCAAGGTGGAGAGAGCGGGCCACTGGCACTAGCTGCCTTGCCCCACCCAGAAGCTGACAACAGTCTTTGCCTCCTCACTTAGGGCAGGAAAGAGCAACAGAGAATGTACTCCCTCAACTCTAAACTGCAACATCCAGCTAGTTTCCATTGGGTAGCTGGTAATGCAATGCATAGAAGAGAAGAACTGGAGTCAGAAAGGCCTGAGTTCAAATCCAGCCTCAGACACTCACAAGCTGCATGACCCTGGACGAGTCACCAAACATCTCTCCCTATTTCTTCAACTGTAGAATGTGGATGGTGATAATAGCACTTACATTCCGGGGTTGTCGGTAGGATCAAATCAAATCATGTTTACAAATGCTCAGCACAGTTCCTGACCTTATTAGGTCAATGCTTATTTCCTTCCCAAACCCCACTCCAGCCATAGTCTGACCAGGGCTGAGGATGTGAGGACCATCACTTTTTGGTCCTGGATACCATGCTTCTTTTCATGCAGCCCAAGATGGCATTGAGCTTCTGGGCTGCCATAGCTCCTGTCTGACTCAGGTGGATCTTACAGGTCTAAAAACCTTTATCAAGTGCCAACAAGATCCCTAAACATGGGAGAAATATCACATCTAATGAGCCTAACTAGATTCTCCATTATTATGACAAAAATGCATGGCCTATCAGATATTAGGTCATTGCATCCTCCCAATGACATTATGAGGTAAATAATAGAAATGTTATTATCCCCATTTTTCAGATTTGGGAACTGAGTTTCAGAGGGTGACTTGCCCAAGGCCTCACAGTCAATAGGTAGCAAAGGTAGGGCTAGCATCCCAGGTTTTCTTGACTCCCAAGCCAATCAGTCAATAAGAATTTATTAAGTACCTACTATGTACCAGGGACTATGCTAAGTTCACTCATCTTTCTACAACTCACTGCCTTCACGGATGTTTTAACCCCTACCACTTGGGGGTGACCCTACCTGCATAATACTTGAGGCTCATCCCGAGACTGCAGATGAGGCCAGGTAGAAGGGAGAGGGCTTTCAGGGGCTAAGAAAATGGAAAGAGACCTAGCGCAGACTGTCCTTCTCCCCTCTCTTCTTTCTCCTTGCCTTAGACTCAAGACCTGGCAGCGGTAGGAATCAAGAGAAGGCAAGCAAACTACACCATCCTCCTTTGGTTCTCCTTGACCTAGAGAAGTTCAGGGGGGGCTTGGGGAGAGGATGGGGCTCAGGACTAAAGACTGACTATGGAGCCCCATGGAGCAGGGTTGGTCCCTTGCACAGGTGGCGTAGGTGGATGATCAAAGATGTGACGACATGGCAAAACCCAGAAATATCTTTATCACCAAACTATGAGGACACCACCCTCCTCTCCTCCCTGTCCTAGAATTCCCAACCTCAGAGTCACAAACGAATTAGACCATGAAGGCAGAAACTGGATCCACAAGACCATGCTGAAATGCTGGCGGGGGCCTCAGCCTTCCTCATCAACACAGATCAGGCTCTTAGATTATGGAGCAACATCCCCAGGAGGCACAGAGAGCTGAAGGGACTCAGGCATAGGAAAGGGACATGTGAGCCAGGATAGAGAGAGAAATGATATGACAGTCAAGAACCCAAAACACCAGGGCTCTCTGCCTTTCATCTAGTTTATTGGAGTTAATGGAATGTCATTCAATTAAGCAAAAACACAGCACGCCCCAACGGGAAGAACCCAGTGTCTAGAAGCAGAAGATCTGGGTTTGGATTGTGGTTTTTCTCCTTACAGACTGTGTGAACTTGGGTGCCTCCCTTCCCCCTCTGAGCCTCAGTTTCCTCCTATGTAAAATGAAGGGCTTTGTGGTAGCAAAGAAATAGAAACTGAGCAGGAATGACTGAAACCACTGTGGCATATCTCATGAGACTACAAGCTTCTCGGGGGCAGGTCCTGCCTTTAGCCTTTCTTTGTATCCATAACTCTAAGCACGCTACCTGGCACGTAGTAACCTGCTAAATGACTGGACAATACAAATGCGATGGAATTATCAGGCAGTAAGAAATGAGGAACAGAAAGAAGTTTGAGAACTATGGGGATGTTTATATGGACTGATATGGAGCAAAGTAAGGCGAGGTCAGAGAATGATAGACACAAATACACATTGACAATGCAGATGAAAAGCTCTCTAGAGGGAAGACCAGCCTTGAGTAATGGGAAAGCTGGTGAAGGTCCTGCAGCGGCAGAGAGGTGACATGTGTCCTCTACCTCCTGGCAGAGAGGTGGGAGGTTGAGAGGACAACCTAGTGTGCATACTATCAGATGTGGCCTTTCTGTTTAGTGTATTTTCTTTATCACAAAGGAAGGTTTTGATATGGAGTTGGGAGGAAGTGCTATGACTTTAGTACAACTACAAAAGACATTTTTAATTTTGGAGGGGAAGGCAATTAGAGTTAAGTGATTTGCCCAGGGTCACACAGCTAGTAAGTAATTTGAATTTGAACACATGGAGATGAGTCTTCCAGACTCATGACCCAATGCTCTATCCATTGTGCCACCTAGCTGCCCAAGTCCTAGCATACTAAGCCTTCAAAACTCTTCATAATCTTCCTCACGAGACCCAACCCCTCACATTTCCATTCTCTTTACACTTCATTCACCCACACACAGTTTGCAGTCTAGTGACACTGGCCTCCTGACTGTTCCTCCAATAACACACTCTATCTCCAGGTTCCAGAAATTTTCATTGACTGTCCTTTGTGCCAGAAATTCTCCCCTCCTCACCTCTCCCTAGGTTCCTTAAGTCCCAGCTAAAATCCCACCTTCTTTGAAAAGCCTTCCCTACCCCTTCTTAATTCTAGAGCCTTCCCTCCAGTGATTATCTCCAAAATATCTTCTGGGTATGTAGTTGTTTGCACATTGTCACCTCCATTAGACTGGGAGCTCCTTGAGGGCAGGAACTGACTTTTGCCTTTCTTAAAGACACACTTGTCTTTTATCCGCAGCGTTTAGCATAGTGCCTTACACACCAAAGCTGCTCCATAAATGTTTACTGACTAACTGATCTGAGCCAACAGAGGTTGCCTGGGCTCATTTTCCAAGAAAAGTGCAATACCTGTTGTTTAGTAGCTTGGTGGCTAGCACAGCTGTGGAGAAATGGAGCTGTTAGATGGAGAAGATGGGATGAAAAGTTGTCCTGAGAAAGTACAGTCTCACAGAGGAGATGAGACAGTTTAAATTATTTTATTTACAAGAAAAAGCAGCTACCTCATCAGCAAAGGAGGAGCCATGTGTCCAGGAAGAAGCTGCTGGACAGTGTCGGAGGGCTCCCAGGATCCCAGGCTCTGGCATGATGGGAAAGGGACCCTGGCCAAGGACATTACACTGTGCAGGGTCCCATTAGAAATCTGTGCGTGAGACAGGAAAGTCAATCATGCGTAAAGCCGGAGGGGATTTGAGACCACAGAGGGCCCGAGACCTAAAACCAGTACCTGGGGGTAGGGCCAGGGCCAGGAAAACAGAATAGAACATTCCAGGACAATGGATACCTCCTGGTCTTTTTCACAAAAGAGTCTGATATGACTCAGTGTCAGTGACCAGAAGGGGTCTCCAGGCCTCAGATCTTCAGGCCACAACAGGAAATAAGAGGGCTGGGCAGTCAGAAATGGCCCTTCCTAGACAGAGCCCTCAGGCCGAGCACATCCGGAAAGTTCTATCTCCCTTTCTAACATAATGGGTATAGCACCTTGGTTCTTCCCTACTCCCCACCAAGGCCAGTGGAATTAACATTCATGGGCTTCATAGAGAAGAGGCAGGTTTACACCCAGGTGCACTTGCTTGGCTTTCTATCTCAAATATTAGCAGTAGAGAGATGCCGGTCAACAGTTGGTGAGCCCAATAGGGAGAAGCAATCTCAAGGATGGAAGATTCCTGGAAAGGGTAGGGAGGAGAACTAGGCAAGAAGATGGGGCAGGGGAGGGGACAGAGATCCAGAGCAGATACAGCAAGGTAGCTTCATGGGTCTCCAGGAGGATTTTGGACTTTGAGACCCAATCTTATCTCTGATCACAAAAAGATACATAGAATGATAAATTTAGAACAGGAAGGGGCCTTAAGGGCCATGGAATCCAACCCCATTTATTTTACAGAGGAAGAAATGAGAAATGAAGAACTTAAGCAACTTGTCCAGATCACACAGCTAGTAAGTATCTAAGGCTAGATAGTAAGTATCTAAGGCTAGATGATACCTATAGCTAAATAGTAAATATCTAAGACTAGAGAGTATTCAAGGCTAGATAGTATCTTATCTAATGCTAGATAGTAAATATCTAAGACTAGACAGTAAGTATCTAACCCTAGAGAATAAGTATTTAAGTCTAGCTTGTAAGTATCCGTCTAGAGCTAGATGGTTAAGTATCTAAGCATGAGAGTGAGTATCTAAGACTAGAAAGTATTTAAGGTTAGCTAGTATTTATCCATATGCTAGATGGTAGCTAATGCTAGATAGTAAATATCTAAGACTAAAGAGTAAGAGCCTAAGGCTAGTTAGCCTCCAAGGCAATGCGGAGCCACTGAAGTTTGTTGTCCACAGGAGTAGCTGATGTTCCAGGAAAATGACTTCGTAGGTTTTCTGCAGGATCCATCAGAGAGAGGGGAGACTCATTGCAGGAGTAGCAATGAGGCTGCTGTAGTAGATGAGTGCAGCTAGAACTCTGGAGGTCATCCTGTGAGTGGAGAGGAAGAATCAAGACTCGGCCGTTGATCGGACGGGGGGGACGTGGGAGTTCTGAGCATCACCAATTTGTGTGTCACCTTTCAAGGCCGAGGCTCCAGGTGCCTTTGTTTCAGGCCTCAGGCAGCAGTTGTAGCATACTGTTTTCTGTTTCAATAGGGCTAGATTTGAGTTGGGGAAGTAACAACCCTACACCTCTCCTTGTCAGGGATATTGGGATTCTTGTTCAAGAAGGGATCAGACGACATGCTTCTGAAATTCTACAATCCTGTGTTCTATATGATAGTCTAGATCCCTCATTTTACAAATAGGGAAATTGAGACCCAGAAAGGGGAAACATCTCCCCTTCACAACTCCACTCCAATCTGCCTTACTAGGTTTATTATACACTACTCCAGCCAAACTGATCTTTTTTTCTCTCTCTCTCCTTTTTAATTTTTTTTTTATTTTTCACAGATGTTTTTAAAACTTTGGGTTACAAATTTTCTCCCTTACTCCCTCCCCACCCATCTACACTAAAAAGACAAGCATCTCGATACAGGTTATAGATGTGTAGTCATGCAAAACACTTCCATAGTAGTCATGTTGTGAAAAACTAAGTATATTTCCCTTCATCCTATCCTACCCCCCATTTATTCTATTCTCTCTTTTGACCCTGTCCCTCCTCAGAAGTCTTTGCTTTTGATTATCCCCCCCTCAATCTGCCCTCCCCTCTATCAATGCCCCGCTCTCTTGTCCCCTTCCCCCCTTATTTTCCTATAGAATAAGATAGATTTCCATACCCCATTGTGTATGTTATTCCCTCCTTAAGCCAAATCCTATGAAAATAAGATTCACTCATTCCCTCTCACCTTCCCCCATTTCCCCTCCACTGTAAAAGCCTTTTCTTGTCTGTTTCATGTGAGATATTTTACCTCATTCCACTTCTCCCTTTCTCCTTCTCCCAGTATAATCCTCTCCCACCCCTTAATTTTATTTTCCAGATATCCCTTCGTCTTCAACTCACCCTGTGTCCTCTATCTATCTATTTATACAAACATATCATTTTTTCCCTACCACCACCCTAATACTGACAAAGGACTCATGAGTTACAAGTATCATCTTTCCCTGCAGGAATGTAAACAATTCAACCTTAATAAGTCTCTTATGATTTCTCTTCCTTTACCTCTTCCATGTTTCACTTGAGTCTTGTATTTGAAGGTCAAATTTTCTATTCAGCTCTGGTCTTTTCCACAGGAATGCTTGAAAGTCCTCTATTTCATCGAATAACCATTTTTTACCCTGAAGGATTATACTCAGTTTTGCTGGGTAGGTGATTCTAGGTTGTATTCCTAATTCCTTTGCCCTCCAGAATATCATACTCCATGCCCTCCAGACCCTTAACGTAGAAGCTGCTAAATCTTGTGTTATCCTGATTGTGTTTCCACAATATTTGAATTGTTTCTTTCTGGCTGCTTATAATATTTTCTCCTTGACCTGGGAACTCTGGAATTTGGCTACAATATTCCTAGGAGTTTTCCTTTGGGGATCTCTTTCAGGAGGAGATCGGTGGATTCTTTCAATTTCTATTTTGCCCTCTGGTTCTAAAATGTCAGGGCAGTTTTCCTTGATAATTTTCTTGAAAGATAATGTCTAGGCTCTTTTTTTGATCATGGCTTTCAGATAGTCCAATAATTTTTAAATTCTCTCTCCTGGATCTATTTTCCAGGTCAGTTGTTTTTCCAATGAGATATTTCACATTGTTTTCTAATTTTTCATTCTTTTGGATTTGTTTTACAGTGTCTTGATTTCTCATAAAGTCACTAGCTCCCAATTGCTCTATTATAAGTTTTGAGGAAGTATTTTCTTCAGTAATCTTTTGGACTTCCTTTTCCATTTGGCTAAGCTTGCTTTTAAGAGCATTCTTCTCCTCATTGGCTTTTTGGACCTCTTTTGCCATTTGGGTTAGGCTATTTTTTAAGGTGTTATTTTCTTCAGTATTTTTTTGGGGTCTCCTTTAGCATCACTCTCAGTTTTTCCTCTACTTCTCTTACTTGCTTCTCAAAATCCTTTTTGAGCTCTTCTGTGGCCTGGGACCAATTCATATTTTTCTTGGAGGCTTTGGATGTAGGAGCTTTGGCTTCGTTGTCTTCTTCTGGTTGTATGTTTTGATCTTCTTTGTCATCAAACTAAGATAATATAGTCTGACTCTTTTTGCGCTGCTTGCTCATGATCCTGGTCAATTACTTGAGTTGTAAACTCTTTGTTAAGGTAGGAGTCTGTTTCCAGTGTGGAGAATATACTGTCCCAAGCTTCAGGGGTTTTGTGCAGCTGTGTTCAGAAATACTTCTAAGGACCTGTAAATTTTCAGTTCTTCCAAGGTGGTATGATCAGGGTGAGGTGTTTACTCCTTTCCTGGCCTGTGCTCTGGTCTATGAGCACTCTGTTCTGTCTTAGAACTGTGAGAAGGGTTTCCTCTCCACAGCCACTACAAGCTCCACCACACTAGCATTCCTCCTCGCCCTAGGACCACTACCCAGAACTGTGACCCAGATCCAAGCACAGGCAATGCAAGAGAATCCTGCTCCAGCAGAGAGATCCCTGCAATCCCCCTCTGATCAGCCACTCGATTCCCCCTCAGTCTGTGGGCTGGAAGCTCAGGAGGCAGCCGCTCCCCTGAGGGCACTCTCGGGACTTGAGGCTGAGACCTAGCTCCTTCTCTCACCACAGTCAGACTTTTCCCACTGACCTTCTAAGTTGTCTTTGGCATTCGTGGGTTGAGAAGTCTGGAAACCTCCACAGCTGCCTGAGATTCAGTCCTCTGAGGCTGCTCCGGGGTTGCTGCGGCCTGTGCACCTACACCGAACTGCGCTCCTCTCCCAGCCCGGTGCGATATACCTTCCTGATCAACCATTCAGGCTGTCTTGGGCTGGAAATTTGTTTCACTCTGTCTTTTTGTGTGTTCTGCTGCTCTGGAATTTGTTTAGAGCCATTTTTTATAGGTATTTGGAGGGGGTTGGGGGAGAGCTTAAGCAAGTCACTGCTTTTACTCCACCATCTTGACTCTGCCCCCCTTTTTCTCTCTCTTTTAAAAAAGATTTATTTAATACTTTATTTTTCCCCAATTGCTTATAAAAACAACTTCTAAGATTAGTTTTTTTTTTATTTTGAGGTCCAAAGTCTCTCCCTCTCACCCCCCTCATTGCGAAGGCAAGCAATTTAGTATAGGTTATACATGCTCAGTCATGCAAAACATATTTCCATATTAGTCATGTTGTAAAAGAAAACACAGATACCCCACCCCCAAAAAAAAAGAAAAAGAAAGAAAAAATTTTAAAATATGCTTCAATCTGCATTCAGATGACATCAATTCTTTCTCTGAAGGTGGATAGCATTTTTCATGAGTCTTTCGGGATTGTCTTGGATCATTGTATTGCTGAGAATAGCTAAGTCATTCAGAGTTAATTATCATATAATATTGCTGTTACTGTGTGCAGTGTTCTCCTGGTCAATACCACTACTAAGTTTGTATCCCAAAGAGATCATTAAAAAGGGAAAAAGACCCACATGTACAAAAATATTTATAGCAGCTCTTTTTGTGGTGGCAAAGAATTGGAAATTGAGGGAATGCCCATCAATTGGGGAATGACTGAACAAGTTGTCGTATATGAATGTAATGGAATACTATTGTGCTATAGGAAATGATGAGCAGATGGATTTCAGAAAAACCTGGAAAGACTTTTATGAACTGTTGCTGAGTGAAGTGAACAGAACCAGGAGAATGTTGTACACCGTAACAGCCACATTGTGCGATAACTGACTTTGATAGACTTAGTTCTTCTCAGCAATGCAAGGATCTAAGACATCTCCAAGGGATTCATGATGGAAAATGTTGTCCACATCCAGAGAAAGAACTATGGAGTCTGAATGAAGATCAAAGCATATTATTTTCATTTTTTCATGATTTTTCTCTTTTGTTCTGTTTCTTTTTTCACAACATGACTAATGTAGAAATATCTTTAGCATGATTGCACATGTATAACCTACATCAGAGTGCTTGCCATCTTGGGGAGGAGAGAGGGGACGGAAGGAGGGAAAAAAATTGGAACTCAAAATCTTATAAAAATGAATGTGGAAAACTACCTTTACATGTAATTGGAAAAATAAAATACTATTTACAAAAAAAAAAAATAAGTACCCACAATGTTCTCCTGGTTCTACTTATTTCACTTTGCGTTAATTCATATAAGTCTTACCAGGTTTTTCTGAGAAAATCCTGATCATCATTTCTTATAGTATTCCATCACAATCATATACCACAACTTGTTCAGCCATTTCCTGATTGATGGGCATCCCCTAAATTTCCAATTCTTTGCCACCACTAAAAGTGTTGCTATAAATATTTTTGTACATATAGATCCTTTCCCTTTTCTTTTTTTTATCTCTTTAGGATACAGACCTGGTAGTGGTATTGCTAGATCAAAGGGTATGCACAGTTTTATAGCCATCTGAGAATAGTTCCAAATTGCTCTCCAGAATGGTTGAATCAGTTCACAGCTCCATCAACCATACATTAGTGTCCCAGTTTTCCCATATCACTTCCAACATTTATCATTTTCTTTTTTGTCATTAATTAATTTGATAGGTGTGGGGAGGTACCTCAGAGTTGTTTTAATTTTCATATCAATAGAGCATGTTTTCATATGACTATAGCTTTGATTACTTCATCTGAAAATTACCTGTTCATATCCTTTGACCACTTATCAATTGGTGAATGACTTGTATTCTTATAAATTTGACTCCATTCTTTATACATTTGAAAGATGAGGTTTTTATCAAAGACATTTTCTGTCAAAAATTTTTCAGTTATGATTAGTGTGTATTTCCCTCCATTCTATTTTTCCCATGTTTATCCTACTCTTGTTCTCTCCTTTTACCCTGTCCATCCTCAAAGGTGTTTTGCTTCTGACTACCCCCTCCCCCAATTTCCTCTCCCTTCCACCAGAGCCCCTCCTTTCTCTTATCTCCATCTCCTCTTACTTTCTTACAGGGTAAGAAAGATTTCTACTCCCAATTGCCTCTAATTAAGCCAGTTTCAATGAGAGTAAAGTTCAAGCATTTCCCTTCCCACCTCCCCCCCTTCCCCTCCACCGTAAAAGTTCTTTCACACCTCTTTTATGTGACATAATTTAGCCCATTCCATCTTTCCTTTTCCCCTTCTCTCAGTGCATTTCTTTTTCTCACCATTTAATTTTATTTATTTTTTTTTTTTGGATATCCTCCCATCATAGTAAACTCACACCTGTGTCTTCTATCTATGTATACTTCTTCTAACTATCCTAATAATGAGAAAATTTTTAGGAGTTACAAGTATCATTTTCCCAAGTAGGAATAGAAATAGTTTAACCTTATTAAATCCCTTATGATTTCTCTTTCCTCTTTACCTTTTTATGCTTCTCTTGTCTTGTATTTGAAAGTCAAATTTTCTATTGAACTCTGGTCTTTTAATCAAGAATGCTTGAAAGTCCTCTATTTCATTAAAAATCCATTTTTTTCCCCTAGTGTTATACTCAGTTTTGCTGGGCAGGTGCTTTTTAGTTGTAATTGTAATTTCTTGCCCTCCAAAATATCATATCCCAAGCCCTCTGCTCCTTTAATGTAGAAGCTGCTAAATCTTTTTATCCTGACTGTGGCTCTTTGATATTTGAATAGTTTCTGGCTGCTTGAAGTATTTTCTCTTTGACTTGGGAGCTCTGGAATTTGACTATTATATTTTTGGAAGTTTTCATTTGGGGGTCTCTTTCAGGAGGTGATAAGTGTATTCTTTTCATTTCTATTTTACCTTCTAGTTCTAGGAATCAAGGCATTTTTCCTTGATAATTTCCTGAAAGATGATGTCTAGGATCTATTATTATTATCATTATTATTATTACTATTATTATGGCTTTCAGGTAGTCCAATAATTCTTAAATTATCTCTCCTCAATCTTTTTTTCCAGATCAGTTATTTTTCCTATGAGATAATTCATATTTTCCTCTATTTTTTTCATTCTTTTGACTTTAATTGTTTCTTGATGTTTAATGGAGTCATTAGCTTCCACTTGCCCAAATCTAATTTTTAAAGAATTATTTTCTTCAGTGAGCTTTTGTACTTCTTTTTCCATTTGGCCAATTCTGCTTTTTAAGGCATTCTTCTCTTTAGTGAATTTTTATATCTTTTTCCATTTGGCCAATTCTGCTATTTAAGGAGTTCTTCTCTTCTACACAGAGTGGATTTTTGTGCTTCTTTTACCATTTTGCCTTTTCTATTTTTTTAAGGTGTTAATTTTTTTGGGGGGGGGTATTTTTATGCCTCCTTTACCTTAATTCTTTTTTTATTATTTTCTTGCATCACTCTCATTTCTTTTCCCAATTTTTACTCTACCTCTCTTATTTGATTTTGAAAATTCTTTTCGAGCTCTTCTAGAAAATCTTTTTTGGGACTTGAGACCAATTCACATTTTTCTCAGCTTTGCATATAGCTGTTTTGACTTCGTTGTCTTCTTCTGAGTTTGTGTTTTGATCTTCCTTGTCAGCATAGTAAGTTTCAGGTTCTTTTCTGTTGTTTGCTCATCCCAGCCTATTTCTTGACTTTTAACTTAATGTTCAAATTGGCTTTGCTCCAGTTGTGGAGGGGGCACTATCCAAAGCTTCTGGTTTTTCATGCAACTGTTATCCAAGCTAGTTCGGGGGGGGGGGGGTCTGTAAGTTTCCAGTTTCTCCTAGGTGGTATGATCTAAGGAAAGGTGTGTTTACTACTATTCTAGCCTGTGCTCTAGTGTGTGAGTGACCTCAAGCACTGTTTTCCGCTCTGAAACTGTGACCAGGTTCCCCACTCCCCTGCAGCTGCAAGCTCTGTTGTTCCAATGCTCCCCAGGACTGCAACCCAGAACTGTATCTAGGTAATGCAATAGAGTCCTGCATGCAGCGCTAGCAGAGAGGCCCTTATAATCTCCTTCTGACCAACTGTTTGACCCCCCTCATGGTCTGTGGGGTGAGAGCTCCAGAAGGTTCCACTAATCCAGTCACCTGCTGGTTCGCTGAGGCACAGCCTGTGCTGGACTGTGGCTCCACTCTCACCCTCGTGCCACAAACCTTTCCTGATGACCTTCTAAATTGTCTTGGGCTGGAAAATTGTTTTGTTCTATCTCTTTGTGGGTTCTGCCGCTCCAGAACTCATTTTGAGGCATTACTTAAAGTTGTTTGGAGGGGAATTGGGAGAGCTCAGATGAGTCCCTGCCTTTTTTCACCCTCTTGGTTCTGCTCCCCCTCCAAAACTCACCTTCTTGCTGTTCCTCACATATGGTATGTTATGTCTGGCCTCCTGGCCTTTGAGCAGGCTCTTCCCCAGACATAGAATGCATTCCCTCCTTCCCTCCACCTCTTAGAATCCCTTGCTGCCTTCAGGAAGCCTGGAAAGCTATGTAGACAAAACAATTGTTCATGGTTTTAGCTTAAAGTTTATCCTACAGGCAATGGGGAGCCACTGAATGTAAGCTGTCAGACTTAAACTTAAGGAAAATCTCTTTGGCAACTTCATAGAGGATGGATTGAAATGAGAAGAGACTTGAGTCAAGGAAATTAACCAGGTGACTATTGCAAGAATCCAGGCATGAGGTAATGAGTGCCTGAACCAGGATGGAGGCTGGGTGTGGGGAGAGAAGGGAAGATAGATAGACAGACATAAGTCATGGATGCATACATATATAGACGAGATGGATTGATGGATAGATACATGGAAACATATATATATGGATGGATAGATACATAGATAGGTAGATAGAAAGATAGAAAGAAAGATAGATAGATAGAAAGATAGAACACAAGAGATAGAAAGAAAGATAGATAGATAGATAGATTAATGGATGGATGGATGGATAGATACATAGATGGATGGATGGATGGATGGATGGATAGAAAGAAAGAAAGAAAAAAAGAAAGAAAGAAAGAAAGAAAGAAAGAAAGAAAGAAAGAAAGAAAGAAAGAAAGATAGATAGATAGATAGTCAGATGGATGGACGGACAGATGGACGGACAGATGGACAGACAGACAGACAGACAGACAGACAGACAGACAGATAGATAGATAGATAGATAGATAGATAGATAGATAGATGGATGGATGGATAGATAGATAGATGGATAGATAGATAGATGGATGGATAGATAGATTGATAGATGGATAGATGGATGGATGGATAGATAGATAGATAGATAGATAGATAGATAGATAGATAGATAGATAGATAGATGGATGGATAGATAGATAGATTGATAGATGGATAGATAGATGGATGGATGGATAGATAGAAAGATAGATAGATAGATAGATGGATAGATAGAAAGATAGATAGATTGATAGATAGATAGATTGATAGGTAGATAGATAGATAGATAGATAGATAGATAGATAGATAGATAGATAGATAGATAGATGGATGGATGGATGGATAGATGGATGGATGGATGGATAGATAGATAGATAGATAGATAGATAGATAGATAGATAGATAGATAGATAGATGGATAGATAGAAAGATAGAAAGAAAGAAAGAAAGATAGATAGATAGATAGATAGATAGATAGATAGATAGATAGATAGATAGATAGATGGATAGATAGAAAGATATATAGATAGAAAGAAAGAAAGAAAGATAGATGGATAGATAGATAGATAGATAGATAGATAGAGAGATAGATAGATAGATAGATAGATAGATAGATAGATGGATGGATTAATGGATGCATAGATAAGTAGATAGGAGAGATGGTACAGTGGTAGAAGTGAGAGGACCTGGCAGCTGACATGGGGACTGGAGGAGAGGAGTCAAGGATGACTCAGAGGCTTTGACCTTGGGTAACCAGGAGGGTATTGGTGTCAGTGGGAAAAAGAAAGTTTGGAGGACAGGTGAAAGGGGTGGGGGGATGATTTGCTCGGTGATGTTGCATTTGATTATCCTTGTTACACCCCTACACCTCAACTACGGTGCTTATGGTCAGAACCCTGCATTCAGGCCCAGGAAGGCCTTCAGAGAGTGTTGAGCCCAACCCCCCGACACAGATGAAGGAAGTGAGGCCCAGATGTGAGAAGAGAGCTGCCCAGGTCACATGGGTGGCAAGCTGCCCGGCTAGAACCCCAATGCCACCCTCCTGACACTTTCTTCCTCATTCTAGCATTCTCTACTTCAGAGCTATTTCTGTATTAGTCTTGTCTTCCCTCTGAGTGGGAGCTTCTTGTCCAGATCTCCCCTTGGCCTCCCAGAGCCCAGTCTGACCACAAGTGACAGGTCACTACTTGTTGAAATGCAAAGGACGTGATATTAGCTGCAGAAAGGGGTGGAGCCAAGGAGAAGTGAGGCCTGACGGTGTAGAGGGATGCTGCCCCTTTGCTGCCCCTCTGCTCACAACCCCCAGAAGCCTGTGGAGCACCAGACTGAGGAGGCCCCCTCCCCCAGCCTCACCATGGGTCACATGCAGGTTTGGTACTAACGATGTCACCCTCCCTTCCTCCCCGGTAAGTCTCAAAGGGCTCCCACTGAAGCGCGGTGGGCTAGACCTTTCTTTCCTTTGGCCCTCTATGTCCTGGCTTCAGCCCAACCCTGCCAGCTGCACTCTGTGCCTGACCCAGGAGAGGGTCTCCTTGGTGTAGACTAGCCAAGGCTCCCCAGGTCCCAGCCTCCAAACATGGCCTTCAGGGCTTCCCGGGGAAGGTCCAGGCCTTCAGGGAATTCAGAACTGAGAGGTTTCTCTGGGGCAGAAGACAGAACAGCAGCAGTCTCTTCTCTGACTCTTCAGCTCAGCTGTTTACACACCTGGAATGATGATTCACTGGGCTCTGGAGACAGAGCGAGGGCAGCTTCCAAACAGTCAAGACCTTGGCGGGATCCTGCCAATGTCTGATCTTTCCCAGAGCTGACCTTCACAGAGGAAACAGGGAGAGGGCCTAGAGCACTTGCCCACTTCCCCATTCCCCCCTGCCTCCCCTGCTCACCTTCCATGCCCTTTTGGGGATCAGGGAATAGTGAGAAGAGGTGCCGTGAGGGAGGGAAGGAGGAAGAGGCAGAGAATGGGGCATTGGACAGGACAATTTGACAAAATACAGTTGGAATCAGAAAACTGACCACGCCCCTTGTCACAAGGTGACTGTCATTTTAAGACCTAGGGAGGTTTTGATCAAAGAAACAGAACAACCACTGAGAAAATCCAGGATTAGAGGTTGCCTTTATCCCAGAAAAAGGAAGGCTTAAAGCCTATCATGAAAACCCCAAGGCTGAGGGCATGGCAAAACAGAGGGGCTTGAGGTGAAATGACCCAGTGGCTCTCGCTGGTCAGTGGGACACCTGGGTCCTTTGTCACTTTCACACTAGAGCAGACCAACGCCACAGCAGAGAGGCACCGGCAGAGCCCCATCCCCCCATGGGAAAGGGTGGCCTTCTCGCATATTCCCTGTCTCTGATATCACAGGCAGGGATGTTTGTTGGGCAAAATGTGTGTATGTATATCTATATTTGTGTGTGTGTGACTTAGCTGCCATGTTGGGAGCTAGATGGAGGCACAGTGCATAGAGTCCTCAGTCTGGAGTCAGGAAGACTCATCTTCATGAGTTCAAATCTAGCCTCAGACACTTACTAACTGGGTGACCCTGGGCAGGTCACTTCACCCTGTTTGCCTCAGTTTCCTCTTCTGTAAAATGAACTGGAGAAGGAAATGGCAAACTCCTCCAGGATCTCTGCCAAGAAAACCCCAAATGGGGTCACAGAGAGTCAGACACAATTGAAGGGACTAAACAACAAAGCTCCATTAATACTTTGATGAATCTGTCATTTTAATCAAAAAGTATTTATTAAAGTACCTACTATGTGCTACTAGCATCAGCAGCTGCCTACTGAATATTTCAAATTGGATGTCTGAGATAAATTCAAACTCAGCATGTCCAAAACTGAACTCTTTTTCTCCTCCGACTCCTTCCCTCCCCTCCCCACCCCCCTTCACACTTTCCTATGAATGTCAAGGTCACCACAGTCCTTACAGTCAGCAAGACCTGAATCTCATCATTGTCCTCAGCTCCTCCCCTTCTACCTTTGTAACATCTCTCCAATCTAACCCCTGCTCTCTACTCTTGGGTTCTGGCCCTTGTCACCTAACATCAATCATAATTATGATGATTATTATCACCTCTCACCCAGATTATTCGACAGCATCCTGAGTGGCCTCCCTGCCTTCATTCTCCCCACTCAGCCTTATCCTACCCACTGCACACGGCTGCCAGTGATCTTCCTAAAATGCAGGTCTGACGATGTTCTTCTGTTTCTCAGTCTAGTCTGCTGACTCCTTTTGCTCCTAAGATCAAACATAAACTTCTCTGTTCAGCTTTTAGAGCTCCTGAAACCTGGCCCCAGCCTTTGTTTGCAGCCCCAGTGGCCATGCCTCCTTCCTCCTCCACGCTGGGATCTGGCCAAACCAGCCTCCTCTCTCTTCCTCACACCCACCCTGTCACCTCCCGCCTGCACCCTGGCGTGTTCCCCATGCCTGGAATGAATGCACACTTTCCTCATCTTGGCCTCACCCAGGTCCTCTCTTCCCTTAATGCTTCTACATGAAGCTTTCCCTGGTCCCCACAAGATAGAGGCAGAAGGGGCACCATAGGGCACAGAGCTCTGGGCTTGGAGTCAGGAAGACTTCACTTTAAATCTGCCCTTGGACATTTGCTAGCTGTGTTATTCTGGGCAAGTCCCTTCACCTCTGTCTACCTCAGTTTCCTTGAATGTAAAATAGGGGTAATAACACCTACCTCTCAGGGATTTTATGAGGATCAAATGAAATAATATTTGTAAAGTGCTTAACACAGTACCTGGCGTAGAGTAAGTTCTTAATAAATGTATTTTCTTCCTTCTTTCTTCTCTCCCTAACTACTCTGTATACATTTATATTTGTTCACCTCAAGTATTCTGTATATATTGCACATTCACTTGTCTTCCCCATTAGAATGTAAACTTCTTGAGGGCAGGGAGAGCCTATTTTGGCTTTTATCTTTGTATCCCCAGTATGTAGAACAAAGTAGGCACTATAAAAATGTTTGTTGATTGATGCATTGCCAAATATTGTGCTTCTTGGATGCACATTTTTTGGGGTGAGACAATTGGGGTTAAGTGACTTGCCCAGAGTCACACAGTAGTAAGTGTTATGTGTCTGATGCTGGATTTGAACTCAGGTCCTCCTGACTCCATGGCCAATGCCCTACCCACTGCACCACCTAGCTGCCCCTTAATGGTTTGTTTTTGTTTTTATTTTATTTTAGTGAAGCTATTGGGGTTGAGTGACTTGCCCAGGGTCACACAGCTAGTTAAGTGTCAAGTGTCTGAGCTCAAATTTGAACTCAGGTCCTCCTGACTCCAGGGCCCTATCACAAGCTGTCCGGATGCATATGTTCTCCACTGGTGCCAATCACAACTTACCCGTATCTTCTCCTTCAGTGGGATTCTTTGCCTGTGTCTTTTCATAAACCCTGCATACAGGACCCAGACAATAAGCACTGGCCTTCTGCTGGGTATCTCAATATTTCCAGTGTGATCTTCTGTCCACCCTGCCCCACCCCCCAGAGTGCCTTGCCCTGGTCCTACCAGGATCAGCACCTCCTCTTTTCTGACCATGCATGTCCTCTGTAACACTATGCATCGTTCTTCTCCAGCGTTAATCATCATTATTAATATGCTGCCCTAATAGGTACTGGGAGGAGGGGGGGAGGGTACTTAGTTCATCTCTGATTCACCCACAGCTATGGTTCTTCTGAGACTGATGTTCCCTAATCAGCAGCCGTACAGTGACCGCCAGGAAAATCATGGTGCTAAAATAGCAGGCTTTGGCAGCAGGCAGATTTCTCAAAAGTAGTCTCTCTTGCTCTCTTCCAACTTAATTCTGTGTTGGTCAAGAAATCTACTTCCCAAACACAAAATGAGAGGGACCGGGGAAGTTTTAGTAGGCTACGATTCTCTAAGACTCTTAGCTGTAAAACAGGTGCTGATCTGCATTGGCAAAGCGATTTTCTACACTGGGATTTCCCAATACCCATGAAGTCACAGGACTAGTCCAAAAATAAATAAATAAAAGCTCCAGATGAGTCAACCAGGTGATACTGAAGGCAAGAAAGTCAATGCAATCCAGAGTGGCAGGCATCCCAGGACTAAGGACATGCCAGCTCTGTTCTCCTCTGCCCTGGTCAGGAGACAACTGGAGAATGAGTTCTGTGATGAGTACGACACAGTAAGATGAACACCCAGAAGAGAAGGGCAGTCAGGATTGGGCAGTGACCTGACCCTGTACTCAACAGGCCAGTGACACACTCTGTGTGTCGTCCAAAAGGCGTCCTAATGAAGTCGGGAGATCCTCATCATCGGGCTGGGTGCCTTGGAAAACCACCCTCAGCCACCATCTCCAGAGTTTTAGAGGAGCTGCTATCTGTATAGCAAGTGGGGGAGAGTATGTATGTTAAGGAAATCACATTCCTTCTGCTATATAGAAGTTACTCATGTAGGATCCCTCCTGGAGCTACTTCCCCAACACCTACTTACATCGGAAGTCCAAGTCCCCAGGGAACAACTGAATACAACTCTTAGGACTCTAATAATAACTTTGAGGGGACAGCTTGGTGGCACAGCAGGTAGAGCACCAGACCTCATCTTCTTGAATTCAAATCTGGCCTCAGATACTTAATAGCTGCGTGACCCTGGGCAAGTCACTTCACCCTGTTTGCCTCGGTACCTCATCTGTTAAAAGAGAGAGAGAGAGAGAGAGAGAGAGAAAGAGAGAGAGAGAGAGAGAGAGAGAGAGAGAGAGAGAGAGAGAGAGAGAGAGAGAGAGTTGGAGAAGGAAATGGCAAACCACTCCAGTATCTTTGCCAAGAAAACCCCAAATGGGGTCTTGAAAAGTCAGACACAACTAGACAGCAACAACAATAACCTTGAGGGCTGAATTTCTAGTACTGTTGTTCATGGGTCTCCACTGGTGTGCTTCCTCTTAACAGCCAGCATCTTAGCAAAGACATTGATGAAAATAGCTTAGCAAGAGCTGTGGTTACAAAAACATCCCGCCAAATGTTTCTGGGGCATACTTGCCCACAAATACATATAGCATCCAAGGGGACAGTGGCCAAAAACTTCAAATACAAAAGGTTGTGAGGCATTTTTACAGAGAACACGTGATAAAAGGAGAACTACCCACTTCTGGTTACTGAAAGTAACCAGAATTCTCTTTTCATGAAGTTGTCGTGGAGTTTTTATTCGTTGAATCTCTTTGTTGGGCTGTGAGGGCTAAAGATTTTAAAGAGTCCATAGCCCATACATCTCTCTGCTATGATGGGTCATGCCCCTAAAGCTACCCTTCTTTGGGTGGTGTCACTCCTGGCTGGGAGAATAGTCTCCTGCTGATTCCATATCTCCAGTGACATAGTGGGGTGTTGAGAGAGTCTCTCAGTAGGGTTTGACTCCAAAACTAGAACACTTCCAACACTAGACTAGTTTGCCACTCTATTTGCTGCTGTTTTTATACCTAGGCCCAGAGGTGTATCACTCAACTAGTCACATATTTCATGTGTGGGGCCACGTGCCTTCATCCTGTGGTCAAAGAAGGATGGTCCTTCCAAATTTATTAAAGACTTAGTTTATACTTCTGAGTAATTGATCCAATTGTGATGTCTATGCCTTCGTGATCATGTTCATTTATTTTCAAAGAAAACAGAAATAGAAGAGTAGAATGTAAACCCACCAAAAATGGCAGTAACGGTCCTTTCTGCTACCCCTCCCCAGTCACTTTCAGAATTCAATTTTTTTTTTTAAGTATGGCCCAGGCATAGAGCCTTTTCACTCCTGACTAAAGTGGCAAGATGGAGGCACTGGGGATGTGGCCATTTCAAGGTGGGATGAGATGTCCCTGTGAAATCCTTGGAGGAGTGGAGAGAGACATCTTTGATCTGATGGGGCTGAGTCAGTCACAAGTTTACCTAGCTGATGCCAAGGGGCAAAGTGACCCAGGAAAGAGGACTCAAGGTCATCCCCAAGAGGTCCCACTCACTTCCTCTCCATTTTTCCCTTCTTCATCCTTCCCTCCTTTTCCCTTTCCTTTTCCTCCTCCTTCCAAGGATTGTGTATTTCAGAGCATAAGACAGTGAACTACGGGGGAGAAGTCATCACTCAGAGGCAATCCCTCCCTCATTAGCAAATTCCACTTCTTGCTCACCTTTTAAAAAGCAGCAATGTGTGGGTGGACTTTCCCATAAAGAGAAATGACTGGGCCCTATGCTAAGACAATCTTCTTCAAAGAGGGAACAGAGAATCTCTTAAGATGGGGGTTGGAAGTGAGCCCAGACGCATCTGGCCCAAACCTGTACTTGACTAAAACTCCCCTCTCCCACAATTGGTCATCCAGCGTCCTCTTGAAGATTTTCAGGGAGGGGGAAGCCTATTCTAATCTGGGACAGTTCCATTGTTAGGTTTTCCTGACATTAAGAAATAATCTGCTTCTCCGGGATTTCCACTCACTGTTTCTAATTCTCTTCTCTGGGGCCAAGCAGAACAAAACTAATCCATCTTTCATGTGACCCTCAAATACTTCTTCATAACCTCTTTAGGTTTTGAGTTGGAAGGAATATTAGAGATCACCAAGTCTGGTAACTTCATTTCACAGAAGAGGAAGCTAAGATCCGCCTAAGTGAAGTGACTTTCCCAAGGTCATATAGATAGTGGGTAACAAAGGTAGGAGTTACACCTAGCTCTTTCTGTTGCTTGACTCTGTTTCCTGGACATCGACTGTGTCCCCCCAGCCTAAGTCTTCTCTCCAGAACAAGCCGCCCCAGAAGTAGCTGCCATTTCAGGATGGCTTGGTCTCCAGCCTTCTTAGCACTGCCCAGCCCTGGAAGCTTTTCAGTTCACCAATGTTTTTCCCCAAATGTAGAGAACTGCCCATTGATCCCCATTCAATTTCATCTTGTGAAATCTGGCCCACAATTCTACACTGTAGAGATCTTTTAGGAGACTCATTCTGTCATCCAAGGCTTTAAGTCTGCTTCTTGGAGTTGTATCAACTGCCAGTTTGATGACATCTTCCGTGGATTCACAGAAATCAAGGATAAAAGGGGGACTGACCCAGGGCCAAGCTGATCCTGTAACCATGATGGTTCTGCCTCCTACCAGTGACGACTCTGGGTCTGACCATTCAATGAGTCACTAATCTGAATGATCATATTATAACCTGTGCCAGCCCACCTGTCTGCCTTCTACATCGATGGCAAGCGAAGCAAGGAGAGTCTGAGAGATGAATCATTCAGGACATCTCAGCTCCTCCTTGCTCACTGCCCATGGGACCTGGTCCGGGTCACTTAACATCTTGGCCTTAGTTTCCCAATCTGTAAGAGTTGATTCAATTCAACCAGCATTTCTTCAGGTTGTGCTGGGGATATGAAGACCAGAGTGTTAGGCAATAACTCTGACCTCCCCAGGGTGCTGTAAGAAAGCCAGGAAAGTGCTTGGCAAAGCCCAAAGCCCCACATCCACATGAACCATGATTAGCAATAGAGCAGGTGTCTGGGCTGGGAGCAGGGGTGAATTTGTTAAAGGTTAATAATTAGGCTTTTACACAGGTGCTTTGTCAATCCAGTCACACCTCACTGACGATGACAGGCCTTCAGGATGCTTGGATTGGGGCCAACTATGGTAACTCAAAGCTGAACCCCAGCCTTTATAAAGGGAACAGAAAGATCTGCCAGGGGGGTCAGAGAAGTCCCTGAGGGCTGACTATGGGCCAGAGGCCTGAAAGCACCATCAGTTGGCATACCCTCCCACCTCCAACCCAGAAACCATCCCCACTCTGCCTCCATCTTCTCCCCAGAGGTACTGATGTGACAAAGGGGTCAGCTAGGTGGCTCAATGGACCTGGAATCAGGAAGACCTAAGTTCAAATCTGGCCTTAGCTACTTCTAGCTGTGTCCATAGGCAAATCACTTAGCCTCTATTTGCCTCAGTTCCTTATCTGTAAAATGGGGTTAATAATAGCACCTACCTCCCAGGGTTGGTGTAGGGATCCAATGACATAATAAATAAAGCACTTCCCACAGTGCCTGGTACATAAAGAGTGCTCTACAAAAGTTATTATTGTTGTTAACCCCTGACCTCAGCTAAGTCCCAAACAAAGAATTTCTCCTCATAACCTCTGAGATTACTCAAGCTGATTCCGCCTGGCCACACCCTTTATTCCAGGAAAGAGGGAATGAAAAGCTGGAGCTTGTGCATCCCAAGGGCTTGTCCCCTTGAGTAGAAGTGCCAGTGTGGTGTGGGCTGGGGTCCGAGGGCCTGGGTTCCAATTCTGTCTCTGGTGCAAATCACAATACCCAGGGGCTCCTCTCCATCACTGGGCTGCATTTGGAGGCCCATAATCCAAGGCTGTCATTCCACTTTAGGCAGCTCCAATCATTAGGAAGTTTTGCCTGACATAAAGGGAAAAAAAAAAACACCACCTGCTACTCTTGGCCCCTCCGCACCCCGGCCCAGCCCTGTTCCGAGTTCTTCCCTCCAGTACCAAGCAGAACCAGGCCAAGCCCACAGCAGAACATCCACTGCTGCCTTCCTTCTCCAGACTCATCCTCCCCAGTTCCCAGCACAGCAGCTCTGGCCTTTCTCGGGCTCTCTCAGCTGTTCCCACTCTCCTCCAAAGTTACTTTGCATTTTGCATTTGGTTTGTAAATAGTCTGTATTTGCTTTCTATATATTTGTAGCTTCTTATCTGTGTGCCTGTACTGTTTTCTTTCTTTTCCCCTGCAAGCTTCTGGAGGGCAGGGCGGTCAGTCCCATTTTTTGGTTTCTGCGTCCCCTCTGAGCCTGGCATTGAGCCTGGCACATGGTAAACACTTAATAAACATTTGCTGAATTGGACTGAATTGAGCACATGAGATGTGGGGTTGCCATAACATGCAGCTACTACATTCAATTCATTTCCTTTCAGAGGACAACCCTCAGTCCCAGAGAGGGGACCACACTTGCTAAGTCATTGCAGCCAGGCAGTAGAGCAGGCTTCTAATCCAGGTTCTGGGCCTCCAGATTGAGCTTTGTTTCCCTGAATTGATGTTTGGTGGAGCCCTGGTCATTTAGAGCAAAGGTGGGGAACCTGCAGCCTCCAGGCCACATGTGCCCTTCTAGGTCCTCGGGTGCGGCCCTTTGACTGAGTCCAAGTTTTACAGAACAAATGCTTTCATTAAGGGGATTTGTTCTGGGAAGTTTGGATTCAGTCCAAAGGCCGCACTTGAGGACCTAGAGGGCCACGTGTGGCCTCGAGGCCGTGGGCTCCCCAGCCTTGATTTAGGGCACGCTGTCTTCATGCCTGATGACACTCCCTTGGGAACACCTGGCACTCAGCAGGTCTGGCAAACTAGTGAGAGTTTTCCCAGGAGCTCTCCTGCCCTCTCCTCTGGCTCTAAGCTGCCATTCCCTGGAAGAGGCGGGATCCAGCATTCCCCACCCTTCCCCTCCCTTTCTTTGCCCCAGGAGGCCTGGAGCTTTGGGGAATACTCAGCCTTGTTTCCCCAGTTCCCCAGAGTCGTCCCAGCAACCCTGCAACTAATGAGCCTTTTTTTTTTCTGAAACAAAGTGCTCCAGCAAGCTTGGGCTGGGATTCAGAGTTGCTGGGGAGCCCTGCACCCACAGCCCAGCATCGCCTGCGTCCTTGCCGGAACAACAGCCTGATCCCAGCCATGGCTCTGAGCATTTTCTCTGACCAGTTCTGCATCAGAAGGCATCGAAAGGTGACAAATGAACTAGAGAATGTTGTTAGGAAGGGAGACATTGGGAGAGCTTCCAGTCCAGCCCCTTCTACAGATCTTTACTAACACAGAGAAGGAAGCTAAGGCTCAGACTAGGGGGGGAAGCCTTGCAGCAACATGATCCAGGCCTCCAGGCTGGCAGACCAATAATCACGCAGGTAAAGGACAGCTCCTCTCTGTGGGGCACTTGGGTTACCTGATGATCCTCTGTTTGCCAGGGTACTCATAGCCTTCTGTGAAGAGAAAGTAAACATCTAAGTGAAGAGATTACTTTGGGAAGGAAAAGTGAGCACCAGGTGAGCAGTGGAATGGGAATCACCCTTAAATAAGAGGCAGAAGGCTTGTCTTAGCTCAGACCCTGCCTAACTATGGGGCATTGGGCAGGCGACTAGGCCTCACTGACTGTGGTTCCCCATCTGATGAATAAGCAAGGCTGATCCTACCTTTCTTGCCTATTCCCCAGGGTTGCCTGGACCATGGGGTGCACCTATTCAAACATCTGTTTCCTGGAGCCATTCTAGTAGGTCTGTCCAAAATGGGAGGGTCTCATCCCTTTGGAAGGTCTCCAAGCAAAGGCCCTAGATAACCACTTGCCAGGGGTGCCGTGGAGGGGACATCTGTTCAGGTAGGGATTGGATTCGATGGCCTCTGAGGTTTGGACTCTAAGATTCAGGGATTCTTAGGGAAAAAAATGCTGCTTCTGGCCATGTTTTGTGATGACCCTACAGTCTTGGCTTCACTGCTTGGGGGCGGGGGAGGAGCTTCACAAAATGCCCTAGTCCCACCCACTAACGCTCCTGGTAGATTGGCTCGAGATGTCAGCGTCTTCTGCTAGGGAAGGCTTGACGGCTAATCGGGCTGCTGTCCAGCAGGAGCAGCCCAGCAGTGCCAAGGGTGCCCGGGATCCAGCTGAGGAGGATTGGGGAGGTCTCCCATCTTCAAGGATGGAAACAAGGCAGGGAGCAGGGTTGGCCTGGCTGTTGCAGTCCCCGTAGGAGATGGGCACAATTGATGGCATCTCCTTTTACGGGAGGGAAGATGAAACAACACCCCTGGCAAAGAGCAAGTGGGAAGAAGGCAGGTTTGCCTCGTTGCTGGAAAGGCAGGGAGCAAGCTGGTCTTGGTGTATTGTTGATAAATGGGCTGCTAACCCACGCACATACGCACACAAAAAAATTGGAGAGATAGCAAGGAACTTCCTCAGTGGCAGAGAAGGGCAAAAGGCACAAATGGAGGGGCTACTGAGAAAAGCATGCACATGTGCGTAGCATGTATGTGTGCAGGGGGTGAAGAGAATCATTACCAAAACTTCATTCTAGAGACAGGGCTATACATCCAAGCTGGGGGCAGGGATAGGCGGGCTCAGTGTTTGGGGAAGTCCAGAGAGTCTCTAAGGAAGCAGGAGTTCTCTTGGGGGGAGCTGGCTTGGGCTAAAGGCTCCTTGAATAAGGTTAGGATTTGGGGGACCAAGAAACTTCAGTTTCTTCAGCCCTTCTAAATGGGAAAGAAGCTTGTGTCTGAGAACAAGGGATAGCAAGGTCCTAACGAGGACTGGTAAAAAGGTGACTGGCCTACACACTGTTAAGAAATCTAATCAAAAGAGCTTTATACTGGAAGGGATGAGGGAGAGAGAAAATCTATTTGCCTCTGGAAGGTCTAGAACACTTTATTTAAATAGAAAAGTATGGGTTTAAAAAAGAAAAAAGAGGCGGCAGGCTTGTCTAATAGTGAACTCCATTTATGACATGCAAGGAACAGATAGAAGGTAGCACAGTGGAGACCACCTGGGTAAGAATAAACTGAGTCAGGGGCCCAATTGATGTGATCATTAGGCTTGAAAGGACTCCAGAGCCTAGCCCAAGCTGGACGGAGGGGGACGGGAGACTGGTCCTGCTCATCGCATATACAGACGACACGAGGGGGAAGGGATAGGTAACACGTAGAATGATACTGTCGGCAATCTTGACCGACCAGAACATTTTGGACAAATCTGAGAAAATGAAATGGAATAGGGATAAATAGAAAATCTTAAGCCCAGGTTTAAAAAAAAAATACAACTTCCCAAGTACAAGATGAAAGAAGACATGGCTGGACGGCAGGCGTCTGAAAAAGATCTGGGAGATTAAGCGCACTTGGAGGACCAAAGGGAGTTCGCCAGCGCCATCCGGCCCCAGCAAAGCTCCCTGACCCGATCAATCCACCAGAATGTATTAGGCGCCCACTATGTGTTAGGCGCTGTTCTAGGCGCTGGAGGCCGACACACCTGCGGCAGGCCCTGCTCCCCAGGAGTTTGCTTTCTAGGGGGATAGAGTTGGACTGGATGTGGGGGATGATACTGTGCTCACGAGGAGAGCTGTCTGGAAGTGGTCAGGCTGCCCTGGGAGGTCACGGGCTCCCCCTCACGGCAGAGCTACAGGCCAAAAAAATCTCTGAGGTCCGGATCAAGGAATGTGGGGTGCTTCTTCAGGTAAAGGCGTTTGAGTAAATGTCCTTCCACCTAACTTGGAGAGTCTAAAACGAGAGGACAGAGACGGACAGAGAGACGGAGACAGAGAAAGACAGAGAGACGGAGACAGAGAA